>NC_134572.1:75321120-75668620 GCF_050947875.1 Dermacentor variabilis
GCTCAAGCGATGACGCCTCAGATGACGAAGGCTTCGAAAGAGTTGTACATCGCAAGGCCAAGAGAAGAAACATCAGCGGACGGTCTTCGTCAAGTAAGTCTACCGTCATGCCACAGCGAAGGCCATCGGCGCCCACAATTCTTTTTGTGCCGGAAACACCTGCCGACAACCTCAACCGCCTTAATAAACAAGCGAGTTCCGTTTCTCTGGAGGCTCTTGTCCCAGTAGAAATCAAGGATATCAGAATTAATACTCGAAAGAACGTCCTGGCTATTGATGTGCACAACCAAATCGCAATAAATGCTTTGATGGCAGTAAAGCTCCTGGGCAACAACAAGCAACAACAATGTCCACTACCTCATTCCGCAGGACAACGAAACCACGGCTGGTGTCGTTTATGATATTGACACATCGACAAGCGGCAGCGACCTGCCAATTTTAATCAAACCTGCCACAAATGGTGTTGGCTTACTACGAGCTCGGCGCCTTGGCAAGTCGACCTGTGTAAGGCTCGTGTTTAAAGGTGACTACCTACCATCACATGCAAAGGTCGGCCACTTTCGGCATGTGGTACGACCTTTCGTACCCAAACCACTTCAATGCAGAAGGTGTCGAAGAATTGGACACGTGAGTGCTGTCTGCCGAAATACAGCGACATGCCCACCATGTTCCGAACAACACGACACTGACACTTGCCGTGCAAAAGAGCTCAAGTGCCCAAATTGCCCAGGCTCGCACACCGCATCCTCAAAAGACTGTCCACGCCTATAGAAAGAGTAGAAAATCTTGCGAAAGATGGTCAGAGAGGGATCATCACACAGAGATGCTTCTGCAGCGATAAGGCGACATCGCTCCCGGAAATGAAAGTACGAAATCCTCTTCCGGTTCAAGGGAAAAGTCTCGTCCGGCAACGCCGCCTGCTGTTCCATCTGTCTCCAGTAAGAGCACGGATGTCAACGATAAAAGCGGCCCTGCTATTCCTGCTTCATCAAGTGAGGTGTGGCCAGTACTGCCGAAGACATGCCATGCGCTAGAACCACAGTACATGACTCGCCACTTAACGTTAAATGTCACTTCAGTTGACCAAATGCAAGAAAAGGATTCACAAGTGATTGCTATACTGAAATCCCTCACGAATGCCATGCGTCTATTACTCAGAAACATGGACACTCCGGCTGCTCGTAGCACAATGCAAGTGCTGAACGCGCTGACTCCAGTACTTGAAAGCATCCCATAGAACCATGACCCGCCCCTCGCTGCCTTTCCGCAAGGAAGTCAAGAAAGCCTCTCTATTGCTGTGGAATGCCCGTGGTCCCAAATCGAGAATTTCAGATCTTAGACACTATGTCTTCGAAAACCGATTTCCCATCCTCGTAATTTGCGAACCGAACGTACAGAATGTTATACGCACTTCTGGCTATGAAGCATTCATGTCTTCTACATGTGATGATGTGGGCAAGATAATTGTATATATTAGATGTGATCTGACATACGTGTTGCACACAGTCCCGCCTCACGACGACAACCAGTACGTTTGTTTAATTGTGAAAACGAATAAGCTTACGTTCACACTCGTCGCTGTTTACATTGCTCCTTCACGTGGCTTCGACTCTAAACGACTGCACGACGTGCTATCAGCGACACCCGGCCCTACGATTCTCACCGGAAATTTTAATGCTCACCATCCGCTTTGGGGGAGTTTGAATATGGACTCCAGCGGAAGGAGACTAGCATCCTTTGCCACACAGCACGACCTTTACTGCCTCAACGATGGTAGTCCAGCATATTTACGCGGGCTTACATACAGCAGCTGCCTAGACTTGACCCTGCTTTCTCGGCGTCTTGAAAGAAACGTGCAATGGTTTCCAGACATCGAATCACATGGAAGCGACCACATTCCGACGTACCTGAAGATCAAGGAACTATCTAAATGCCCCTCCACGACTCTCCGGAGAATTGACTGGTCGGCATTTTGGTCGCACATGGAGGAAGTATGTCAGCAAGGGAACCATTCAAGTCTGGAACACGAAATTCAAAAAGCCATGTAAGAAGCTACGCGTGTTTATCATCCTTCCCCGAAATACGAAGAATTTGAAGCCGAACGCCAGCGACTACGAGCAATTTGCCGGCGGGCTGAAAGAAGATACAGGAGAACTAAATCCCTCCATGATCTCAGAGAGCCAAGGCGGATGCAAAAGAAGATTCAACACCGCATTGATCCACTACAATATCAAAGATGGAAACGTTTCTGTGCGTCATTGGATCCACGTCAGTGATTATCTCAGATATGGAGAACAGTGCGTGGACTTCGCGTATCACCGCAACAGCGTGTTCCTTTCAAATCCCTCGCTTTGCACCAAGGTCGCATTGAAATAGACATTGCTGAAGAATTTTGCTCAGGACTTGCCAGCTCGCAGCTCCAACTCGCACTTACACCATGTGCCACTCCTGCGCCACGGGATTCCCGCATGGATGTAATGTTTTCGGTGGAGGAGCTTGAAGCGGCACTGGCGACTTGCAGGCGCTCTTCGTCACCTGGGCCGAACGGCGTTACCTATGCGGCGCTCACCAGTCTTGGGCAGAAAGTACGACTCATGCTGCTACACCTTTACAACGAGTCTTTGCGCAGCGGTTTGGTTCCACGTGAATGGAAATGCAGCCGCTTCGTTGCGCTTCTCAAACCTGGTAAATCACCGCTAGATTTGTCATCGTACCGCCCCATTGCTCTGGCCAGTTCCATATGGAAAATAATGGAAAGAATAATTTGAATTCGCCTGGAATGGTACCTGGAAAATTGCAACATGTGCCCAGATGGTTTTGCTGGCTTTCGGCGTGGCCGCTCATCCATAGATAATGTCATCGATTTGGTCACGTTTGTTCAACATCAAAAATGTCTGAAACGACTCACTGCGGCATTATTCCTTGACATAAAAGGCGCCTATGATAATATAGCACATTATGCGATTATAGAGGCTCTGATTGAAGCTGGAATCGGCGGCCACAGTTTTCAGTGGCTGTGCAGTTATTTGACCGACAGGCATTTCTTCGTGATGACCGAGGATGTCGCCACGACTCAAGACCAAACATTCTGTGCATTACCGCAAGGCGAAGTATTGAGCCCGACGCTATTCAACCTAGTGCTCGTTGGCGTAGTCAAATGCTTACCCAACACAGTTCAAGTATCAATCTATATAGACAAAATCTGCGTTTGGACGTCTGCTGTAACACGATTGCAGGTACGAGCACGGCTACAAAAGGCAGGTACCTTAACATTACTGTACTTGCGAAAACAGAACTTAGAACTGTCTTCAGAGAAATGCTGCCTTGTTACTTTCACTCGGAAGGCAATGAACTGTTACTCTGTAAGTGTCAACGGACAAGCAGTTGGAAGTGCACGGAAACACCGCTTTTTAGGTGTACTTATCGACCCCGACCTATCATGGAGCCTGCACGTTTCATACCTAAAGAAGAGCTTGATGACAATATTGCATCTCCTCAAATTTGTCAGCGGAAATTCATGGGGCACATCGGTGCGGTCAATGCTGCAGCTTTATAACGCCTTGTTCCTCGGTTTCGCAAGATACAGCCTCCCTGTGCTTGGTAACACCTGCAAAACAAACCTGCGTGTACTCCACGGACTACAAGTTCAAGCCCTAAAGACGTGTCTCGGTCTTCCGAGGTGTGCGTGTACAGCGGCAACGAGTGTCATAGCTCGAAATCACCCAATATCAACGTACTTGGTTACCGACGCTCTCAGAGCGCATATTCGCCACGTTGCCCGACTACCTTCTCACCATCTTGCCGCTCTACCCGCCGAAAGGCCACACGTCACTATCAGTCGTATAATTGTTGCAAATCGTACCTCGTTGCCATCGAATTACATGCCTGCAGCAAGACCATCCTCACCTTTATGGTGCCTGCACAGACCTGAAATACGCCTCACCATCCCAGGAATCACGAAGAAGGCTAACAAGCCGTCGTTTGCCCTGAAGCAGGCCACATTAGAACTTTTACATGAGGTGCACAGTGGCCGCATACTCGTTTACATCGATGGCTCAGTCACATCTGTAAGTTCAGCTGCTGCTGTGGTGATACCAACAAGATCCGTCAAAATACAGCTAAAAGCGTCACATGTATCATCAACGACAGATGCTCAACTGGTAGACGCGTGCGGCTCTTCATTTCATTCAGGAGGAACCACCCCATGCATGGTCAGTCTTCTGTGTCTCCAAGGCAGCCCTACAGAGTGTACTCTCAGCACTGCGCCATGGATCACATCAACAGCTCGTCGCAGAGATCAGAGAAGTACACCATCGCATAGTTGACGATATCATATATCAGTGGTTGCCTAGTCACTGCGTCATATATGGCAATGATCGAGCAGACGCAGCTGCCCAATCTGCCCATGACGGCGTCAACTGCGTTGCCATTCCTCTTTCGAGAGCCGACGCAGCGAAAAAAACTTGCCGTACTTGCACACGACCTGACATTAGCTCAACGGAATTCATCCTATTTCACAAGTGCACACCTTCATACCCTGAACCCTAATTTACAACTCCGTGTTCCGCCCGAGCTTCCACGACGTGACAGCACCCTTCTAGTTCGTCTATGGCTTGGGGTAGCATTTTTAAATGCGTACTCCTTTCTTATTGGAATGTCCAACAGCCCACTTTGTGATGTCTGCAGGTGCAATGAAACAATCGCGCACCTTCTTTGTCAGTGCTCTCGTTTCAACACGCAAAGAGCAGTCCTCTCAGCCACCCTAGACAAACCGGACAAGCGCCCAATGACAGAAAAGAAGATCCTTGGAAACTGGCCTACCCGAACATCAACGCGATCGGCTATGAAGGCGCTGCTGCGGTATTTAAAAGACACTGGACTTTCTGACAGATTGCGATTTCACTGTGTGACGCAGGATTGTACGGTAACACAGCATAACACTAGGAACGCCTTTGCAGGCTGCGTGACAGTGCCCACAGAAACAGTTTGTGTGTGCGTGCGTGTGTGTGTAGATTTTTTTCTTTTTTCTTTTTTTAAATCCTTCTCTCTCACCGATCGCATCCCCTTGCCCCTCCCCCAGTACAGGGTAGCCAACCGGAGATAATCTCTGCTTAACCTCCCTCTCTTTCCTTTGCCTTTCTCTCTCTCTCTCTCTCTCTACTTGCCCAGAAAGTTGAACCACACGTTCAACTAATTAAAAGAAATTCACAAATTAACTTCCTAATTAAAGACTAGACGGCACATATTGCAATTTGCTAATTGCTAATTGTAGCCGGTTAGCTTGCAAGGCGTAACCACTTGAAAAGAATTTCCACAATGTTTTGGAGATATCCGCCATCAAGCTTGCAGCAAAAGTGCACGGTTCTTCCATTTACTTTTTTAACAAAACGCTACTTTTTTGCATTGAAATACAAAGGTAACTGGAATGCCCATGTATTTCTTCCCACACTTCCGGAAACAGTATCCCGGAAGTGGTGTCGTCCTGGAGTTTCATTTCAAGTGGATACATCTTGCAATTTCGCCGGCTACATATCGGAAAGGAAAGATTAGCAGCGACAGACAGAGCAGAAAGAAAGATGGCGCTACACTCTTGACTGTTTATTAAGCAAACCAGCTACAATCCGTAAATTGCATTATGTTCCGTGAAGTTATTAAGAAGTTATATAGTTAATTTTTATTAATTATGGAAATGTGGATTTCAATTTATCGTGCCAGTAATGTCCGACTCCTTGAATAATCCATATCCAGCTCAATGACAACACTTATGCTATATACCAAATGCATTCTTCAAAAATTACGCAAAACTGAAAATTTACCATCCCGTATAAAAAGAAGCAGTGAAAATCAATCGCATAATAATAAGTTGGAGTAGGTGCAACCTATTCATCAGGCAAATCATGCTCAAAAGCATGTCGTTTCATCCTGTGGTCTACGGTAGGCGATACGAACGGCAATTCCGAACGCCTTGTTCCAGCATTCCAGACAACTTTGTTAGGCACTGTACAAGCAATATAACTGCGTTTCTTTCAGTTCAATATACATTTATTGGATGTTGTCACAAAACAAAAATGTTTGCTTAGTGCATGCACATACTGAGGATCCTGGCATAAATAACAGCTTGAACATATTTGTATTCTCCTGACTCATTCTGGTACTCCTAGCAAATCAAGTGTATGATACCTATGCTATCTGCATAACTGCATTATACAGCAGATTGGACATTGAAAAAAAAATGGATAGATGTGTCTCAGTTTCCTATAACCAAGATAGTTCGATGTCAGCTGAATTCGGTTAGCTGTTTACACTGTCCCATTAAAAATAGCATCGGTTTCTGTTCTTTCTCTTAGTTCTTGCGTCTATCAGTAAATTCCGCTTGCTATCGAGGTCGCTATCACCCGCAGTTTTCGCACAATACATCCGCACGTAGGCGCCTGCTTCAATATCGGTGCGACGCACTTCCTTCGTGTCTTCTTCACTGCAACGACGTCCTTCAAAAGCTACAGACTCCTCGTTTTTAGCTGAATGTGCTGACAAATGAAAAGATTGGGAAATTGCCCAACCACGAAACACAACGCGGCGTTTTAACAGGGATGACGGCTCGGATAAAGCGCCGTATGCAAGATAAAATTAATCTGTCTCTTTTTGTCAGTCAGGAAACACAACGCGCTTCGGGGCCTGCTGCCCACTTCTGGGTGGCATGCTACAAAAATTACAGTTACCGATTCAGTTTACACCTATAGCATTTGTATGTATACCACCCTTAAGTCCCTGGACATGCTCGTCAGTGAAAGAAACCCGAAAATGGACACAAAATTGCCGTGAGACCGGCCGATCGAAAAAACACTTTTCTGTAGAACGTGTTGAGCAACAGAAAGCTATATTGGGAGTTTTTCCTGTCGCTCTACAATTTTGTCATTAACCCTTTTAGTCTCATTACAATATTTGGGAAGTTGATTAATTAATTAAGACTCAATATCTAATTAGGCGGAATGACACAAATAGTTGGAACATCTCCAAGCGAAGACAAACATCATTACCTTTGTTCTGTCGTGCTACGTGGAATTTGCATATTTTTGAACTCTGGCTAAAGTTCGCTGAGACACCCTGTATACGCTTAGCACGAAACGATACGATGGGCGCGAGGAAAGGCGACGAACGCGGTTTTAAAATTTTCATAGAAATCACCGTACGGCGGACGCTCACTCGCGGCCACTACCACAGCATTCACGTCACAAAGCTATACAACAGCGTTGTAAAGCATTCTGGAAGCTTTAACATCAACGTCAAGCACTGCATGACAGTCTGCAGGATTCTTCCGGTTGAAAGGCTGAGGCATCGGTGAACCTGCAAGTGTGCCCTGTACTAAACTCGGAAACAGCTGCAAGGACGCCTACGCCTTCGTAGTAGAAAGCAATGGCGTGAGCACAGCACTGTCATTGAACAGCAAGAAAATGTGTACCTGTGCGTTGTCGTCCTAGTCGTTACTGGAAGTTCTACCGCACTGACCTTCGTGTGGCGATGCTTTCCTGCATTCCCCGTGTCATTTCGCGATAAGGTGACAACGGATTACCATCTAGACCGCTCCTGCACATTGATGGCTCTGAGGCTGGTCTGTTGGAAGTCTCGCTGCTTGCCATCCGTCAGCTCCGTTGCGTAGGACGCTTGGGAACAGCACAATGCAGCTACGGAGCCGAGAAGCTGCGCGTACGCCCGCCGGTACTGCCGGTTGGCGACGCCGTAGATGATTGGGTTGATGCATGCACTCAGACACAGCAGCAGCTGGCTGCCCAGGTGCGCCGCTCGGTGACGAACCTCGGCGTCCACTACCTGCAGAGTTGCCAGCACTTTGGTGTCATACACACTTTGCATGTGGATGTCCTGATCCACTAAAGTGGATCGCGCGCGATGAGAGCCCTTCTTGGTGAAAAAATGCGTACGTTCACGAAAACATGCGCGAAATAAGTGATACAATGACGAGGCAATTTAGAAGAAGCGGTCCACTGAGGGTCAGAATTATTAACTTGCAGGCTAGTAAATGGTATCCAGCAGGCAAGTCGGTGAGCAAGCAAGCCAGCGTAATAACCTTTGCCAGGCTGTGTTAACAGCCACAAGTATTGAGGCGGCAAAAAAAAAAAACGCAAATACTCATAAATATTGAAAGTGTAATTGTATGCCTGCCGGCGAAGACAACCGATGATAGGTTCTTGATGTAGGAGCCCAGCAGATACGAGATTTGTCGTGAAATGTTGCTTCTGTGTCCCTGCTTCGTTGCGCGGTTTCAGCTTATGTCGTTTAGAACTTATTTCACTCACGCAGAGATAAACCGACATCCGATCATACTCTAGCATTCGTTCCTCTCTCAAGGAATATTTCCCTGAATGGCAGCAACTTCATGCAGGTCTCACCTTGACGATGGTGATGGGTAAATAACAGGCGAGGAACGACAGGAAGATGACGAGGACCATGCGTGTGATGCGCCACTCGTCCTGGCGCCGACGGGCAACTTCACCGTGCGCCTCTAGCTGCAGCCTACGCACAGACGGTGCCCGAACTTTGCTTCAGATGGCGGACCTACCGCAATAAGTGTTAATTTTGTTGTACAAGCACAACAGTACCAACGACGTATGCACCTCGCGTTGGGGGCTGGCCTTGAAAACAATGTCCTCGTTTGATTCACATGATTATTATATTTGACGACGAATCGTAAAACTAATAGTTTCCTTTCTGTTACCTCTACAGAACCCCGATACACCTTGCTGCAGCGAATTTTTCGTGCAACGAAGCGACAATGTATTAAAAATCCCAATAATGTCTGAGCTTCCGAACTCATAATTTCCGAACTGACTGTGCGCTCTCTACCAAACGTGTGAAAGTGGCGAGTAAGGGTCGAAAAGTTACATGTTTTCAATAGCGTGCTATTTTACGCAGAATACAAAAAAAAACTAAAAGTTAGTCATTGCATCTATTTTTTGGACACCTTATTTCCCTTATAGGTACCAGATGGTGCGCAACAATTCTGCACACACGTCACAACCTTCCCCATACTGCGTATGGCCCCTTAAAGCTAACACGACGCGAGAGCTTCGTCAGTAACTCTGATTCTGCAAGTTCCTGCAAGCAGGAACACCCTATTTACCAATATACCACGTGACACGGGCAACGCGCGGGAAAAAGCCTTTTTTGACATGCCGGAAAAGGAGAGCCACGCAAAATACAGTGTGTCGCCTACAATTCAAATCGTTACAATTCAAAACACGTAGTGTTAACATCTGTGCCCTAAATATAGTGATTGAAATGGAAATCATTAGTCATTGCAATCTAATTAACTAGGAATAACGCAAGAATTACGACAGCTTGCGTTAGAAAACACCGCTTTTCTAACGGCGTCTTAGTTACGCGAGACTCATCTTCGTGTGGTTTTTCTCTCGCGCGTGGTTTTGTTATGCTCGTAGAGGGTCATTCGAAACGAGCAAGTAGCCTCGTCAGGTTAGTGGGACCGTTGTCGTCCCCAGCCTAAGAGTTTTATCATGTTTGAACGAACCTCTTGCAGTTTCTAAGCACGCCGACCTGCTAATCGGATGAGCGGGTGATATTCTACTGCTTACTTTTTTGACGCATTACGCGTTACACACAAACGTCGTCAAAGGTCGTGGATATATATTCACATAAGCGCTGCGGGCCAAATAGCAACCTATAGCTCGGGGACTCCCATCTAAATACACGGGTAAATATAGTTTTTCTCCGCAACCCCTGCAGCGATTTATTTTAATGGGGTTTGTTGCATTTCAAAGAGGTTGAGTCTAGTAACTCTAGCAAGCGGATTTTCAATCTGTGCCATCAATTTCTTAACAAATATTTTTGAAAGTTTGCGATTTTTTTAAATATCAAGTTTCAAGTATTCCAATATAGTTTCAAGTATGCCAAAATCTCAAGTTTCAGGTCAAAGAGTATAAAGTTTATACCTCTAACTCTGCAATAAAAAATCACAATTTTGTAAATTACCCCTAATCACATGCTTAAAGAACAGAGAAGGTACGTATTCCACACCGCTCTCAAGTACATCACTAATTTTTGAGCAGGCCTTTTAGAATACCGTTGTAACCATCGTAAAAATCTCGCGTATGCTGCAAAATCCCGTATAAAGCTTGTCCGCTTAAGATGCTCCAACATACGTAGTTTACAAAACTGCGATATCTGGTCTTGGTACGGGTTTACATATTTGTATAATTCATTGCTCTATTTTTCTTTGTTCGTTTCTAGCTTAGCACTTTCCGGCAATTTTTATCAAAAATTCCAAGTCGTAGTCATAATTTTGCTTGGTAGAGTTGCTACAATTTATTTTCTCTTTCAAATGCAATAAAATTCATTCAACTAGATTCCACGGTTGTCTCAGGCAACCATTTCGCCGTTGTACATGTATTTTAATAGAGGAATTCGAGCTGGCGTAGAGCTAAAGCTTCATCTTAAAAGGAAATTTCGCCTACTAACGCCATTGTGATTCGAACTCATGGCCTTTGTTACGGTTGGCGTCTGGCACCACGTGCAGAAAGAAATTTCACCCGACCTTCACCCACCATTCCTCGTCCGAATGAAGCGTGACTTTCTAATTCGCCATGATCATTTCGAGTGTCTCCCGGTCTGGCGGAAGCCCCGCAGTGTTTAGAGGCCTCTTTTGTGTGTGTGTGTGTGTGTGTGTGTGTGTGTGTGTGTGTGTGTGTGTGTGTGTGTGTGTGTGTGTGTGTGTGTGTGTGTGTGTGTGTGTGTGTGTGTGTGTGTGTGTGTGTGTGTGTGTGTGCGTGCGTGCGTGCGTGCGTGCGTGCGCGCGCGCGCGCGCGCGACTTTATAGGGACCCTTCCCTCTATCGGTCAAACTCTACAGGAGAACTTCCACGAACCAGCAACGCGCAAAGGAGACGGACAACGTCTACAATTCCAAGAGGCGGGACGCCCTCCTCCTTGCAGCAGGCTCGGTATAGCCAGAGGAGGAGGGGCCCTCTTTCTGTGTCGGTCACGTGACGTCGACGAAAGCAAGATCCCTCCCACGATTACAGAGAGCCTACTTCAGGGGCTCCGAAATGTACTTTTGAACACTTCATTCTCTTCTCATCGTCTTTCATCAACCTTTGAATAAACCCTGCACTTTTCGCATTAGAAATCGTCTCGTCTTCGCCCGGTCGCCATGGTCTACCGGATGACTGCTGTCCGCCGACAACGCCACGCTACCCAATAGTAACGTTGGTCGAGCTTCGATAGGCAGACGTCGCTACAACTCGGCAGCAGTACGATACGCTTCCCTGGAGTATGCAACACATAGCGGCAATGGTGCAGCTTTAATAGCGCTAAGCGCTAAAGATTGTGCTACCACGCAACATGCGCTTGGTAATTTTAGCTGCGTTTCATCCCACAGACTCTCTCTCTCTCTCTCTCTATATATATATATATATATATATATATATATATATATATATATGCATTCCGGAGGCCACAACACGTAATGCTACAGTGTGCGAGGAGCTAAGGTGTTTGTCGCAACGAAATTCACAAGACAGCGGTATCGGGTACGACGGCCTGCTGCTGTTTCACTGCACTGAATGAGCTCAATGCCAGAGACATTGCTGAAATCTGCCGATTCTTTAAACTTTCTTCAGTTGCTTCGCAATGTTCACAGAGAGAACACCTTGGGTGTTCGAGCGAATACATTCAATTTTTTTTTAATTGCCTCTGGTAGACAGCACAACTCTAGTCCATGGCCTAGTCTACACGAAGAGGCGGACATTCATTGCACAAATAATTGAAATGCATAATTGAATAATTAACAAAAGCTCACCAATTAGGGTTTAAGCTAATCACCTTATGGCACATATTGCAATTTGCACACTCCAGTGGGTGAGACTGCAAAATTATACCCGCTTGAAAAGAATTGTGTGGATGATGCCATTTGTGAGATATGCGCTGTCAAAGTTGCAGGGAAAACGCATTGTCATTCTTACTTTCTTAACAAAACGTAGCTTTATGCATTGAAGTACAAAATTAACTGGAACGCAAATGCATTTATCTGTAAAGTTCTGGAATTAATAACTCGAAAGTGGTGTCATCCTGAGAATTATTTCGAAGTGGATGCGCCTTGCGAACTCTCCGGCTAGAAATTGTAAATTGCAATATGTGCCATAAGGTAATAAGCTAAAACCTAATTGATCAAGTATGCACTTCAATTGTGTATACCAGTGATGACCGCCCCTTCTAGTAATACCAGCGCATGGACTAGGACTGTGCTATGTGCCACAGGCAATTTTAAAAATATTTGAATGTGTTCGCTGAAATACCTGGAATATGCAAACAGTGTCGGTGTAGATCAACGTGCGAACAGTTAGGAAAGTTTCCTGTGCCTTTTTATGTCTATGAACGTATAGCCTATGAATGCATCATTACCGTCGTCGTCGTCGTTGTCGTCGAGACCACTGTTCGAAAAAAGCTGTTTGCAGAGATACTTCAAATTCTTCAAGGGGATTATGGTAGCGCGATTCAAAGACGGTACAAGAGAAGACACAAAGGGACACACACAGCGCTAACTTCCAACACTGTTTATTGTCGAAAACCAGGTCGTACTTATACACTCAGACCACATGAGTCACAGGCACGTGAACAGATTAACAATCAGAGCGATACATTTTGTGATATGCTATGCCATGCGCAAAAATTTCAGTTCTTTTTCAGAGAGAGCCAATGATGGTTTCCTGATACATGAATCCCCTAGGGCATCAATCTGCTCGGCTTCTATTATAAGTCTAGTGAGTTCGCACTTGTTTCTACCGGTAATGATTGTTGATTCGAAGAGGGGGGAGCACTTATGTTGCTTACAATGAAGGGAGAGAAACCCATCTGATACAAGTTTGTCGACTTTATTTTTGTGTTCGCGCAGTCTTTCATTAATGCATCTGCCCGACTGTCCGACTTAATACTTCCCGCACGATAAGGGTATACGATATATAATTGAAGTTTTACATCCTCTGAATTTCTTCCTGTGCTTAACTTGGCAGCTAGGGGCACTTTCTTTCTTTTCTGGTCTTGTTTTCCTGCACAGGCTGATTAGTTTGTTGGGTGCTGAAAAATTCACATCAGTGTTACCTCGGCGGGCGATTTTCTCTAGGTTGTGCGACAACCGGTGGATATAAGGTATCACTGTTGGTCTTTTTTTCTCTCGGTTACTATCTCTTTCCGCTCGTTCAACAGTCCCTGATTGCTGCACTTGCCGAAGTATTCCCTCTGCAACTGATGTCAGTACATGATTGGGATAGCCAGTACATGTCAGTACATGATTGGGATTGGGATAGATTGGGATAGTTTTCGACAATAAACAGTGTTGGAAGTTAGAGCTGTGTGTGTCCCTTTGTGTCTTCTCTTGTCCCGTCTTTGAATCGCGCTACCATACTCCCCTTAAAGATGCATTACCAACAAGCCCACATTGCAACCCTCGCATATTTCAAATAACCGTCTCGCGCACCCTGTTATATATACATCGCAATACTGGGACCCATAACCTCAGGAGTATTTGCCGCATGGCAAGTACTTGTCTCCCTCCGATTTCCGAAGCTGTCTTGCCAATGCAGGCTTTTTTAAATCACATCCCACTATCTAATACTCTGGTCGGCTCGATGGCGGTTATCTCCCTTTCCAGTCCAATGTGTTTAACTATCGACAGGAAGCTATGCTCTAGCAGACCAGTAATCAGACTTAATAAACAGTAATTCACAGACAATGTCCGTTCAATAGGAGGCCTGCCGAACATTTGCATGTAGATACGCGCCATGAGACCTTTATGACATAGAACGACCGAATGCGGTGAGACTACAGCTAATCAACAAGCACATTAATGTCCAAACACCTGCCCCCTTTGCCACTCACCATCCCTCCCTCTCTTCCCCCCATTATTTTTTACGTTATACAGTGTAATTGACACCAACCACACGCTGGAAAGGTTCTCTTTGCCTTTTATGCAGCAAAGCTGCAGCTCGGTGACAT
The DNA here is from genome assembly GCF_050947875.1 of Dermacentor variabilis. NCBI lineage: Eukaryota > Metazoa > Arthropoda > Arachnida > Ixodida > Ixodidae > Dermacentor > Dermacentor variabilis. Next base: position 75,335,139 of record NC_134572.1, read on the forward strand.
AAGCAGCAGTTGCCAGTTTATGCCACGTATGCGTCAAATCAGAATTAATATCCGTACAATACATGTTTTCTCAAAGTGCTACTGAACGCACGGAATGGGGTTGCCAGTCTTTCGTTATGCGATATACTTTAAAACACTCAATCTGGTGGCGCATAATATTGCAAGGCCGAAGGCTATTAAAACCCGAAGCCGGAAAAGCATTTCGTTCAGCTTGACAAAACACATTCGCCAGTATTATAAAGCATTTCTGTCCCGTGCACTGACTCTTCTTCCGCATTGCCGCATCATTGCACCGCATTAAAGTCACACAACACTGATGCGCGCAATGCACAAAGTTCGGGAACCAATTTGCACACCAGTCAAGTCCAAGCAGGTGTCAGAAGAGGCGACAGCGGTCGGCGGGGTTCATATACGTTAATTGAGGACATCCGAAGGCGTCAGCGAAGGCATCGACGTACCTCAATGCCACATTGCAGTCTTCGTGAGTGCCTTCAGAACGTCCCGGACATTTCGCGTAACACGACGCTATAAAGAAAATCTGCGACGCCGTGTAGTCGTCGAGCCCTACGAGCCGAACATCTTTGTCATCCAAAGCGCTCCTAAAGGCGTCGAAAAGGACGCTGAGCGCGATCGCTTCCAGGTTGCTGCCAAAGTCTGGCGCACCAGCCATACAAGTGGAGGCACGTTCAATAGCATTTTTTGCGTCCTTGAAGCGTTCATAGGTGTCTAGAAAAGCATCGCTCAATGCTAGCGCCACTTCCTTGCCAACGCCGGCGTATTTGATGGCTTCAGCTGCGTTGAGATGATAGTTCGGGAACGCCGTGGCGAACGGCAGGAGGAGAAAGTCGTAGTCGAGCACTACGTGCAGTTTTAGGTGCTTCAGAGCGGCGTAAACCATGTCAGATCGCATGACGTCGAGCGGCACCGCGGCGTCTCTCCAGTTCTCCGCCAGGGACTCCCCCATGTCCGGGTAGGAACGACTACCGTTCTCGATGCTCGTGGCGTCGCTGTCAAAAGGGCTAAAGACGACAGACACAGAATCCCAGTCACCCAAAACGATCCTTTCTGGCTCGTAGTGTTGCCACTTCATCAGCCTCTTGAGGAAAGCGCGTCGCACAGAAAGGGCGATGACCTCTGCGTCGCCGCGGGCTGGTGGTTTCATTTCTTCGCTGATGTACGGAGCGAACACGGAGAAACCCGCGATGAGGTAAGCCTTGCTGAGACAGAAGGCACCGTGTTGAAAGAGCGCCGCATCTTGTGTGCCGTAATAGTTGGTGACGAGCCGGTGATTGGCGTACAGTGCGGCCACCTGCACGGTGCACCAAGACACCAGAATTTCGGTCATGGCCTCGCCGTACCTTTCCCACAGGGTGAAGAACTCCGTAACGAATGATAGCGCTTCTGTCTCGTAGGTGACTGTCTCGCGGACCTCAACACCGTACGAAGTGAGCACCGATTGCCAGCGCGCTTTGCTCGGATCGGCTCCCGGCCGGTACAGCCATGCGGTGCTGATGGCCAGTGGCTTCCTCTCCTTCAGCATGGCGTCCAGGAGTGGATCCAGCATGATCTGCAGGGTGTTCTCGACTTCTTCGAAGCTGACAACCGTCTGGTCGGCTGCAGACGCTCCAAATTCGTCGGCGAGGACATCGAAATAGGCACGCCTTTCAGCAGCATCTGAATTTTTCAGGGAGGTGTACTTGCGCGCCACGAGGTCGAAATCCTCGTACGGCATCAGGAAGACCCGCGTTGCGTAAGTCTTCGTCGTTTCTATCGCGATGTTGAAGATGGGGCTCCATCCAAGGCGAATGGACGAATAGAAGAGCGTGTGCAATACGTCCAGCTGCGCTAGACGCCGAGGCCATTCGACCTTCGCTTCTCTCAGCAACTTCTTGACTACTGCGATGTCGTTCTTGTCGTTTTTGAGGACAGCGTAGCAGCTGCGGAAGAAGCCTGCGCCTTTCTGGGCAGTCGTCTGGCCTTTGGTTGGCACACTGACACTGTTGGCCAGAGTCGCTAGCGCGTCAAGTGCGGTAAGCGTCAGGTTTTGACGAACGCTGTAGGTGTTCTGGCGTCGCCACCCGTTGCAGACGAATTCCTTGAAATTGTAACAGGGTACGGAGGCGGATGCGTTAAGTGACGCGTGTAGCCTCTGCGCGTAGAGGTTGCAGCTGTCGGTGTAGCACGTAACATAACCGCCGGGCTTGGGGCCGTTACGTCCAATGATTATGATGAAGATTATGGTGATAAAGCCCGCCGCCAGGGCCACTGTCGTGCTCACGTCGTTGAAATACCGGCACCGCTGAGTGTTTTCCTGTGAGACAAAAAAATCCATAATATACACCACAGGCTCTCGATTTACATCGTACTAAAGGGGAATACTGGTCAGCATTAAAGTTGAGTTTACGAAAAAGGCTGTGCTTGTGGTTGTTCATGACGATGATGGTGATAAATCTGTGAAGTATGACGTCTATATGCCTTTCATTGATAATGAAAAGCCCTTAGATTCAGTAGAGATCAGAGTTGCAACGTACCCACTCATGAGTACACAGACTCATACTCGCTCCACATTGATTTCCCAGAATTTATGAGTGCAAAGTATGATTGGACAAGGGTATGAACATGAATGAGCGCCGATGAGTCTGAGTAAACAAGAGTAAGCATATAGATCTCGTCGGTTGCACTTCGCTCCTCGAAGAGGCCGTACGTATGTCGAGTGAGCTCCTAAACACTTTGCGTTGTGGTGAATGGGGTTTAAATGAGGGATCCGGAACCTCAGAGGTGCAGAGCTGCAACGTAAGGCTAACACATTTGTCTCTCTCTCTCTCTCTATCTCTCTCTCTCTCTCTCTCTCTCTCTCTCTCTCTCTATATATATATATATATATATATATATATATATATATATATATATATATATATATATATATATATATATATATATATATATATATATATTATAATACCGAGACCGACCAAGTTGTCCAGCGCTGTTTGTTCCCAAAAAAGGCAACCACCCCAGCTCATGCGCGAGGAAATAGAAGAACAGGGAAGATGATGATGGCTATGTACAAATGAAAACGACGAAGTACGTTAATAGTGCTTACACTAACTTTCCCCCGTCATGGAAGCGGCCAGTCTGACCGCAGATTAGAGATGATCTAAATGGGGACTGAAGGGCTTCGTCCGCGAGACGTGAACAATTTCGGCGTTCCGGCGGCGCCGGTCAGGGACGGAGTGTACTGGACGGACGAGATAGTTCACTGAGGATGTTTGCTGCACAACAGTGTAGCGTTGAAGGAACTTCTCACAGAGGCCTGGACTGCGGACTGGAGTCCAAAGCAGGACTTGGTCTCCAGGGTGAAAACTTAGGTCACGGCATTTGTTGTCGCAGTGACGTTTGCGCTCAGCTTGGGTAGCTTCTGTGCTTTGCCGGGCGATTTGACGGCAATGTGCAACTCGAGCAGCACAATCTTCTGGAAGCGACGCGTTAGGCGAAGAAGGTGCTAAAAATAATTCTCTGTCGAATATGGTGGAAGGAGATCGTCCATACACCAGGAAGAAACGGCTGTAGCCGGTAGTCCGTTTAATAGCAGTATTATATGCGAATGTCACGAAAGGAAGAATTTTATCCCTGTCAGTGTGGTCAGCACGGATGTACATAGAAATCATGTCAGACAGCGTAGGGTGGAAGCACTCAGTAAGGCCATTGGTTTGCGGATGATAGGTAGAAGTAGATTTGTGGACGGTATTAGCGGCTCGAAAAACTTCCTCGAGAACTTGGGAAATAAAGGCCTTGATACGGTCACTGAGAAGAACGCGAGGAGCTCCGTGGCGCAAGACGATGGAGCGCAAGAAAAAGTCGGCGACCTCAGAAGCGGTACCGGATCGCAGAGGGACAGTCTCGGCATATCTTGTTAAATGGTCGACCGAAGTGACAATCCAACGGTGACCGGAGGGTGTCAATGGTAAGGGACCATACAAATCAATACCAACAAATTCAAAATATGCGTCCGGTCAAGGGAGAGGTTGTAGTAAACCGGCAGGAGGGGATGTCGAGCGTTTGCGCTGCTGACATGACGCACAAGAGGCAATGTGTTTGGCCACCGTTGTGGATAGACCAGACCAGAAGCGGCGGGTCTTGATGCGGTCGTAAGTCTTATGGAAGCCTAAGTGGCCAGCCGATAGGTCGTGGTGAAGTGCCTCTAATACTCGCAGCCGAAGGCAGCGAGGTCGAACTGGGACCTACCGATGACCTGTTGAGTGGTAAACGTAGCGGTGTCGCACGCCATCTTGAAGGCGGAATTGTCGAAGTCGGCGTCGCAGACGGCTCTTAGGTGGTTCGGCGAACCCACTAAGGCGATCCATGAGAGCTCGACTGTATGAGTCGGCCCGCTGAAGTAAGACGAAATCAGAGCGTGATGAAAGTGTAACTTCGTCCAGGGGCGTTATCGAGAACTGGTGTGAGGCAGGCGTATCATCGGAAAGACGTGGTAGGGAAGACGACGGCGCATTACCGGGTGAGAGCGAGAGTGGGCAGCAAAACAATGCGTCTGCATCATGATGACTTTTTGCAGACTTGTACGTTATTGTAAAGTCATATTCCTGCAAGCGGAGTATCCAGCGTCCTAAGCGTCCTGACATGCTTTTCATTGATGACAGCCAACACAGAGCATGATGTCAGTGACGTTGGTGAAGTGGCGGCCGTAAAGGTTTGGGAGAAATTTCTGAATCGACCAAACGATAGCCAGGCCCTCTTGCTCTGTAATGGTGTAGTTCCGCTCAGCTGGAGAAAGTGTTCGGCTGGCATATGCTATGACTTGCTCTTTAGAGGCTGCATTACGTTGCAGAAGTACTGCGCCAATACCTTGTGCGCTTGCGTCAGTATGGAGTATGGTGGGGGCTTGATCATCGAAGTGGCGAAGCACTGGTCCGGAGGTAAGATGTCACTTAAGAGCTTGAAAAGCCGACTCGCAGTCGCTAGTCCATGTGAAAGAGGCACCGGTAACCAGTAGCTTGTGTAGAGGAGCTGCTATTGCAGTGAAGTTGCGTATAAATCGAAGAAAACATGACGCCAAGCCGATGAAACTACATAGATATTTCTGTTGCAGGGGGCGAGGAAACTGGAGAACAGCACTAATCTTTTCGGGGTTTGGCTGGATGCCATCTTTTGAGACGATTTCGCCCAATACTTTTATTGTCTTCCTTGCAAATTTGCATTTTTTGTATTGATCTGGAGACCAGCATTTGCAAGGCACTTGAGAACTTCGTCTAATCGACGAAGATGTTGGCTGAAGTCAAACGAAAAGATTATAATATCGTCCAGATAACAGAGGCAGTTCTTCCACTTTGGACCGCGAAGTGCGTCGTCTATCATGCGCTCAAATGTGGCAGGACCGTTACAAAGCCAAAAAAGCATCACGTCAAATTCATAAAGTCCGTCTGCTGTAGCGAATGCGGTCTTTTTTTTTTGTCAGTCTCGTTCATCGGAATTTGCCAATATCCTGATCGAATATCAAGGCTGGAGAAATGCTCCACCCCTTGTAGTGTGTCCAAAGCGTCGCAAATTCGAGGTATTGGATATGCGTCCTTACGTGTGATCTTATTGAGCGCTCGATAATCGACACAAAAGAGAACGGAGCCATCTTTTTCTTTACCAGAACCACGGGAGAAGCCTATGGGCTAGATGAAGGTTGTATTATCTTCCGCGCAAGCATGTCTGCAACCTGTTGTTCAATGACCTTTCGTTCGGACGGCAATACACGATAGGAGCGTCGTCGTATTATAGCGGAACCATCGGTTTTGATGCGGTGTGTAGCCGCAGAAGTTTGGCTCAACAAAGGTGAACAGCTATCGAAACAGGCTTTGTGCTTTGCCAAGACCACCAGTAAGGCTTTGGACTGCGCGGCTGTTAGGTCTGAACCAAGAAGAGCTGGAGGAGGGAAAGAATCGCCCAAACCTGAGGTTGGTGCTGGCGATGAAGAAGAGCAAAGCATGAATATAGAGGAAGGTTGAGTGTCGGCGAAGGTTTCCACAGTCATCCCTTTGGGCAACATCACAGGATCTGGGGTCGTGTTGCAAGCAGACAGAAGGGCGCGGCCACGTGAAAACCTAACGAGACAGGTGGCAATGAGAATTCCGCGAGAAGTACAGCGGGAAGAAGGGGCGACTCGGGCGTCTCCGTCGGCAATCTGACTGTATGTCACGGCTACAATGTCTTCGTGACCAGGACGCAGGACGTAGTCTGAAGCGATGGCCAAGTTCACGGATGAAAGTGAAGAGTCTGTAACAGGTGCAAGCGCTGCATCTGTGATATGGACAACTTCCCCTCTACATGAAATGATCGCTGAAGCAGAATGTAGTAAGTGCCAACCCAGTATAAGTTCATGGATTCACGTTGGAAGGATGATAAACTCAATGTGGTGGCGTATGCCGTCGATGAGAACACGAGCAGTACACTGTCCGTCGGGGTGAATGAATGCATTATTAGCACCACGCAAAATAGGTCCAAGATAAGGCGTTTGTACTTTCCGAAGCCAGGAACACAGATCACTACGAAGAACAGAAAAGGCGGCACCGGTATCGATGAGAGCTGACGCGCGAACACCTTCGACAGTTACAGAAAGTATGTTGGCCGCGGGCGAACAGGAGGAATTTTTGAAGACTGATAGGAAGCAGTTTCCCCTCCAAAAATCTGCAACAGTTAGTTTTTCGAGTGCACGTCGGAAAGATGGGAAGTGGGGCGAAGCGATGGTGCAGAGCGCCGGCAAGGCGAAGGAGAACGGCGTCTGGCCGAACGGGAACTATGAGGCACATTGGGAGCAGCTGGAGGAGACGGTGAACGCTGTTGCCGGGTCGAGTACTATCCGGGATAGTAGGCGCCTGGTCGGCGAGTGCGGTCTCTCTCGTGCTCAGCATAGCCTCGGCGTTCATGCTGCTGGCGACGGCGGCAGAAGCGAAATATATGGCCGCATGTCCATCGTTGTAGGGGCAGCCGGGCGCAGGCGGCGACCATAACGTAGCTCCAGGGAGGACGGGAACGCGAGAAGACGTCGGGGTGTTGACGTACCTCCACCACTTTATAATACCGAGACCGGCCAAGTTGTCTAGCGCTTTTATTCCCAAAAAAGGCAACGCCCCAGCTCATGCGCGAAGTAGAAGAACAGGGAAGATGATGATGGCTATGTACAAATGAAAACAACAAAGTTCGTTAATAGTGCTTACACTATATATATATATATATATATATATATATATATATATATATATATATATATATATATATATATATATATATATATATATATATATATATATATATATATATATATAACGACACCTACCGCTCCTTTTCACCGCCTGACCGGCTTCTCAGACTTCATACACACACACTTTTTCCCACCTTGGCACTCCTAATGCTAAAGCATTAAAAAGACAACAAAAAACGCTCCATCGGCGAGACTGTATTTCAAATTTTGGAGTAAGATTAAACTTAACGATAAACATTAACGGTTAACGGATAAACCCTTTAGTCATGGCGTGCGCACTCGTGGTACGCGCCTTTTAATTGTCGGTTCCGTCTAGTATAGCGGCAAGGAACAAACCACGTACATTGAGCTTCGGGTCAATTGAGCCCCTCTGCGTACTCAAGAATTCTCCATTTCACTTCAGTGTGCAGAGTGTACTGTCATGTTTGACAATATGTTCCACGTACCGCGATTTGCCAGCAACTGCAGGAAAAAAAAGTCACAGTCTCGCCCGAAAGGCGAAGCACCGATTGCGATAGCAAATTAGTGGATAGCTGTGCGAAGTAAGGATAGTATCTTTAGCGTCCGTGTGAACTTGTAAGCCATTCGCTTACTAATTAAATTAAAAGTGATAGAATATGTAAGCGTAACTAAACAAGGACGTAGTTTTTGCTTCTTTCTTCATCCTTGTTCAGTCGTCCATGCACATTCTATAATAGATTCAAAGCAACTAGCCCACCAACGTGTTTTAACTAAATTGACAAGCACGGTCTCACGCGCGCACAGGTAAGCATGAACACATCTCGTTCGATGAGCGCGGAAACTCGCTGTCAAAATGCTGTAGTGAGAAATCACGGCCGCAGCAAGTGAATTGACTTTCGTGCATCTCTCGCTTCAACGCGAACGAAAAGTCGAAAGCACAGCGCATATGAAGCTACCGACACTACGCGCGCTCTGCAAACATCGCAGATCGCTTTGAAGATGAGGCCCGCGCGGACGCGCGCTTTGGCCACGCGGCAGAGCGCTTTCAAGAGACACGAACGCCTGCAACGCGTCAATGCGGCATCCGCCAAAGGCGTCTACTGCCAACGTTCTTAGACATTTGTCTACTACGGCGTCCGCCAATCGCGTGCCCAACGCCTTCGTAGACGCCGCAGTTGTCTCCACTCAGTGCGGAGCGGTGGGCGAGGAGGACATCAAGGCCCCTAGCAGCCGCCGGAGAATAACGCCCCTCCTCCGTCGCCTGACACCCCTGCCTCGTGCGCGACAGGAGAGGGCACGCTTTCAGCCCTAAATCCCTTTAAACTTCGTAAAGTAGTGCCACGCTTTGAAGAATGCCGCATCCTACACGCGCGCTCTGGCCAAGGCCGACGCCGCGTCGCTAGTGGCCTAATATCATCACGTGGGCACTCGCGCCGTGCATCAGCGCCATTTTTGCTCGAGAAGCGTCTACGGAGTAGCGAGGAGCGCATGTTGGCGCCATTGTTACGCTCGAGCAGTGTAGGCGGCGCCACGGCCGAGGAGGGAGCGTGAAAGAGAGGAGAAACGCGGAGGGGTGAAGGCGGAGGAGGAGAGTGTCGCTACTTTACGAAGTTTAAGGGGCTTGATCCAGCCCTCGTTTCTCGCTCGCACACGCGAGATTGAACAGCATTCGCCGGCTCACCCTCGCACGCTTTCACTCGCACATACAGCATACGGCGCGCGACGATTATATTATCGCCCTTGTACTTAACACGGAACCTCACGGCGACGGCCACGGTAGAAATGCGCCTAGAATGTCCATGTAGTTGCTCTCGCAATAAAATGTTTTTCTTTTTTCCTAATACCTACTTAACGTGTTCCAATGTTTTCAGTATTTGCTGTACGCTTCTCAAGGCTAAGCTGTTTCCTCGCCACACTGTCATAACGGGCGTAATGGTGTTTCCTCAAGCAGCTGCATGCGGCTTTTACCCTTACGCCTACTCTCTTAATTGTGTTCTGTGAAAAGAGAGAAAATTATTATTATTATTATTATTATTATTATTATTATTATTATTATTATTATTATTATTATTATTATTATTATTATTATTATTATTATTATTATTATTATTGGGAATAATTAACACGCGCATGTGCTTTGAACCAGGGATTAAATTCAATTGTTTAATGAGTGTCACTGATATTACGCTATGAAAATTCACTATCAACATTCAATTCACTTTCAATACAGCCTTCAGCGGCATACGATCAAATTAACTTTGGCACAATTTAATTTCATCATAATTCGTGAATTCATTGGATATTGTCGTGAGATAGACTGTGAGAAAGCTGAAGGCATGACGTTCTCGTGCGAGCTGTAGTGTTCCTTTGCAAGAAACTAATGTGGGCTTTTCTTGTATACTTCCACGGATACATTTATATGCATTTAATCAATGATTACGCATGCACTCACCTCCGGCGTTCGGGTAACATCGCCACGAGCCGCACACTCCACTGCTTTCGTTTGTGGGACCTCCGCGTTCCCGACGGTAACCGACGAGGATGGAGCCTGAGCCACGCGATCCGTTCCTGGGTTCTGAGCGCCTTCCACGGCACCCTGCGGCTTCTTTACCGGCTGCGAGTTGTCCCGGGACCGTTCTTTGGTTTCTTCTTTATTGGTGGCCTTCTCCGTGGTTTCAAGCTTGCTGCTCGAGCTCTTCTCGGCAACTGTAGCCGAAGTCCGTTCCTGGAGATCCCTGCCTCTCGTGTCCTTGACCACTGAACCAGCCGCAGCGGTTGTGTCGCCATGGCGTTTCCTACCTTTCTTCGAACGACGACGCTTTCGCTTCCCTCGCGACGACTCTTCCGTGCGAGAGGTGTCTTGCGTGCGAGAGGTGTCGACGGTACGGGAGAGTTCAGTGTCCAATACATTAGTATCATCAGCCGCCTTTTCTTCCATTGTCGGAAAGGGCCTATCGAACGACACAGCAATTTGATCTGGTTTGACTTGGTGCTTATTTGTACGGCTCAACCCACTACGGGGGAACGAGGGATCGGCTGCTGTGAACGACAGGCGAGACAAGACGATGAGGCACGTCTGCGCTTTGGATATCTGCACACTTGGTGAACCTCGCCCGGGTAGATAGTGTCATATACGGGATGATAATTTTGAGGTTTTCGGGAATATTTATAAATCGCCTGGTCGCAAATTATATAGTTCTACTCCTTCGGCTGGATTATTCCGAGAGGCGGACATTACTTGCACAAGAAATTGAACCACACATTCAAATAACTAGAAGAATTTCACTAATTAACTTCCTAATTATTTACTAAACGACACATATTGTAATTTGCTAATTGTAGCCGGTGAGTTTGCAAGGCGTAACCACTTGAAAGGAATTTTCACAATGTTTTGGAGATATGCGCCATCAAGCTTGCAGCAAAAGTGCACGGTTCTTCCATTTACTTTTTTAACAAAACGCTACTTTTTTGCATTGGAGTACAAAGATAACTGGAATACCCATGTATTTCGTCCCACAGTTCAGGAAATAATATCCCGGGAGTGGTGTCGTCCTGGAGTTTCATTTCAAGTGGATACGCCTTGCAATTTCGCCGGCTACATATCGGAAAGGAAAGATTAGCAGCGACAGACAGAGCAGAAAGAAAGATGGCGCTACACTCTTAACTGTTTATTAAGCAAACCAGCTACAATCCGTAAATTGCATTATGTTCCGTGAAGTTATTAAGAAGTTATATAGTTAATATTTATTAATTATGGAAATGTGGATTTCAATTTCTCGTGCCAGTAATGTCCGACTGTTTGAATAATCCATATCCAGCTCAAGGACAACATTAATGCTATAAACCAAACGCAATCTTCAAAAATTACGAAAAACTGAAAGTTTACCATCCCGTATAAAAAGGAGCAGTGAAAATCAATCGCATAATAATAAGTTAGAGTAGGTGCGACCTGTTCATCAGGCAAATCATGCTCAAACGCATGTTGTTTCGTCCTGTGGCCTACAGTATAGACGATAAGAAGGGCAACTCCGGATGCCTTGTTCCAGCGCTCCAGACAACTTTGTTAGGCACTGTACAGGCAATATAACTGCATTTATTTGAGCTCAACATACATTTATTGGATGTTGTCACAAAAAAAGATGTTTGCCTAGTGCATGCGCATACTGAGGAATCTGGCATAAATAAAAGCTTGAATACATTTGTATTCTCCTCAATCATATTGGCACTCCTAGCGAGTCAAGTCTATGATACGTACGCAATCTGCATAACTGCAGTATACAGCAGATTAAGCATCGAAAAAAAATGGATAGATGTGTCTCGGTTTCCTATAACCGAAATATTTCAGTGACAGCTAAAGTCGGTCAGCTGTCTACACTGTCCCATTCAAAATAGGATCGGTTTCCATTATTTCTTTTAGTTCTTGCGTCTATCAGTAAATTCCGCTTGCTAGCGAGGTCGCTATCACCAGCCATTTTCGCACAATATATTCGCACGTAGGCGCCTGCCTCAATATCGGTGCGACACACTTCCTTCTGGTCTTCTTCACTGCAACGACGTCCTTCAAAAGCTACGGACTCCTCGTTTTTAGCTGAATGTGCTGACAAATGAAAAGCTTGGGAAATTGCCCAGCCACGAAACACAACGCGTCGTTTTAACAGCGATGATGGCTCGGATAAAGAGCCGTATGTAAGATAAAATTAAGCTGTCTCTTATTGACAGTCAGGAAACACAACGCGCTTCGGGGCCGGCTGCCCCTTGTGTGTGGCATATTACAAATATTACAGTTACCGATTCAGTTTACACCTATAGCTTTTGCATGTACCACCCTTAAGTCCCTGAACATGCTCACTTAAAGAAAAAGAAGAAGAAGAAGAAGAAGAAGAAGAAGAAGAAGAAGAAGAAGCGTATACGTGAACTTTAGACCTTCCTTTGTCAGTTTGGGCTTAGCTTTCCAGTAATAAACATCATCCCGTCGCCATTCCTGTGATTGCGTCATTCTTTATTTTCAAGTGGATCTCTGGGACAGGGGAAACTTTGCATTAGAAATGGCAATGTCCACGCAGATAATTACTAATGTTCGTTAATTCTTTCTTTAGTTGTTCACTTTAAGGCATATGTTGCTTGCCAAGTTTAAGAATAGTGAAGTCATGTCGGCAAAATTCGGAGACTAGCAATAACTTCGAGACATCTGTCCGGTGTATCTACTACGAAGCGCATTGCGGTTCCTGTTAACACTTTCCTGAAAAACACGTCCTGACACTTCGGAATGCATTTCTTAGCAGATTTTTGGTATGAATATCTGGAAAATGACGCTAATCTTAACATTTCTGCTAAGCAGAACAACTTAATTACTGAATGCCTTCACTGCAGTAGCGCCACATATGCTGTGAATAATTAAAATTTGACTATTGATATATTTGTGAATTAGCTACCTGTACATTTCGATTTAACTAGCGAGTGATACCCTCATTATTAGGTAATCCACCTGAACACGCTCAATTGCACATAGGCTCCGTGCGATTTCGTAAAAGATTAAGAAAAAGCTGGATTGCAGATATTTCGAGAAATACATCTATGAAATATGCGTGAGAAGGAGGCACCGCAGCCTCTATCAGGAAATTTATCTCTCCGAGGATTGACGCATTTTTTTTTCTTTTGGTACGCGCCAAAATACAAAACTCAAAAACTCATGGCGAAATTAAATATCGGTATGTACATTCTGAAGGCTACTTTAGAGCATTGTGCATACTACACACATGTGGTTTGGTTTCTCGAGAAAAGGACCTTCTGAATATTGCTCCCGAAACTTTCGGCTTGCTTTTCAGAAATTCTGTGATGTCGCAATTTGCGAAACGTAAGGATCATGAACGTGTCATATGGGTGTTGACTGGCACTCTTAAAATACATATATGGCGTTCAGTATAGTGTCCGATATGTCACTCTTCTTTGATAATTGTTCGGAGGACATCTCAAAAGAACACTGCGCACACACAATCTATGAAAGAGTGATTTATTTTATTACCGCATGCACAAAGGATGACACATTCTTACCTGCGGATCAAAGCGGTTCGTCTCATCCAAGTACGTTATGACTGCGAACACCTTGTATGCATTGCAACGAGAAAATAACACTCTACCACGAGGCATACCATACATTCAGCCGTGAATTGTCAAGACACACAGAGGTTCTCTGTCTTGTACGCTATCTCAATATTCAACATTTTCATGTGGCTATGAATGTTTCGCTTACGACGAAATACAATGGCAATATTTGCAGTTCCTTCTTTCAACTAGTACTTTAGGGACAAAATATGAGGCTCAGAGAGAGCCTTCCTACTGTGCTATAGTACCGCAGGAAACGTAAGAGTCAGTCGATTTTTTTCTCTACACACATCACGATGGCAACATGGTCAGAGATCAGCACACGAGTAAAATGTTTGGACTAGACACAATCGGTAGGCTCCGAGTCGTCGACGCATTCGCTGTGACACCGTGAAGAAAGCAGGGAGCATTCCTCGCAAAAGTTGATGATACTGAGGGCAGGACGGAAGCCTGCCCTCAGGAAGCCTGCCCTTTCGGAAGCCACATGCCGCGAATTGCTGTCGGTAGCTTCGCTGCAAAAGAAAACACGAAACTGAATCTTATTTGATTTTACTAGCACTGTTTCTTGATAACGAACAATGCTGTTCTAAGCTACTTACACATTGAGAAAAGGGAGCAAAATATCTGCCTGTACGGAGTAGTAACGCTTCGCAACATTGTAGCAGTACAATGCAGGCACGCTGCCTGATCGGCAACGAAACGCTAGGCCGCTGCAGCCACATTTCGCTAATTTTGCTTAGATGTTAAGATGACTGCCCTACGAAGGCGGTGGAGCCGGACATGTTGCCATGAGCAATATTTTTGCTTCAGCTGGTAAGCTTTCCTTTTTGAAGGATCCTTCACTGGTTTTCTTCGTAGCTCTGCGGCTTCGGTCGATCAGATGCAAGCGTTTCCTTTCGTAAACTTTACTGCACATCGCAGATTTCTGCAAAAAAAAAAAAACATAATTTGCTTAAGCTCGTAACATATGTCCCTGTGCGAATCTGTTTGTCTACAGGTCCTCGGAAAACGCTGCATGTCGACAGTTCCCGTCGAGGAGGCATCTGCGGCCCAGCGCTAAAATCCAACCGTGCCTGCGCCAACACATTCACGACCGCCAACCCATAAGTGTGCCTTGTACTAAACTCGGAAACAGGTGCAAGTACGCCTATGCCTTCGTAGTAGAAAGCAATGGTGTGGGCACTGCACTGTCATTGAACAGCAAGATAATGTGTGCCTGTGCGTTGTCGTCCTAGTCGTTAGTGGAGATTCTACCGCACTGACCTTCGTGTGGCGATGCTTTCCTGCGTTCCCCGTGTCATTTCGCAATAAGGTGACAACGGATTACCATCTAGACCGCTCCTGCACATTGATGGCTCAGAGGCTGGTCTGTTGGGAGTCTCGCTGCTTGCCATCCGTCTGCTCCGTTGTGTAGGACGCTTGGGAACAGCACAATGCAGCTACGGAGCCGAGAAGCTGCGCGTACGCCCGGCGGTACTGCCGGTTGGTGACGCCGTAGATGATGGGGTTGATGCATGCGCTCAGATACAGCAGCAGCTGGCTTCCCAGGTGCGCCGCTGGGTGACGAACCTCGGCGTCCACTACCTGCAATGTTGCCAGCAGCTTGGTGTCAGACACACATTGCACGTGGATGTCCTGCACCACTTAAGTGTGTCGCGCGCGATGAGTGCCCTTCTTGGTGAAGAATTCGTGCATTCACGAAAACGTGCGCGAAAAAAGTGATCCAATCACGAGGAAGTTTAGAAGATGCGGTCAACTGAGGGTCCGAATTATTACCTTGCAGGCTGGTAAATGGTATAGCAGGCAAGTCGGGGAGCAAGCAAGCCAGCCAGTACCCTTTGCCAGGCTGTGTTAATAGCCACAAGTGTTGAGGCGGAAAAAAAAAACTGAAAGATCCATAAATATTGAAAGCGCAATTACTTGCCTGCCGGTGAAGACGACCGATGATAGGTTCTTGATGTACGAGCCCAGCAGATACGAGATTTGTGTTAAAATGTTGCTTCTGTGTCCCTGTTTCGTTGCGCTGTTTCAGCTTATGTCGTTTAGAACTTATTTCACTCACGCAGAGATAAACCGACATCCGATCATACTCTAGCATTCGTTCCGCTCTCAAGGAATATTTCCCTGAATGGCAGCAACTTCATGCAGGTCTCACCTTGACGATGGTGATGGGTAAATAACAGGCGAGGAACGACAGGAAGATGACGAGGACCATGCGTGTGATGCGCCACTCGTCCTGGCGCCGACGGGCAGCTTCACCGTGCGCCTCTAGCTGCAGCCTACGCACAGACAGTGCCCGAACTTTGCTTCAGATGGCGGACCTACCGCAGTAAGGGTTAATTTTGTTGTACAAGCACAATAGAACCAACGACGTATGCACTTCGCGTTGGGGGCTGGCCTTGAAAACAATGTCCTCGTTTGATTCACATGACTATTATGTTTGACGACGAATCGTAAAACTAATAAGGTTTCCTTTCTGTTATATCTACAGAACGTCGATACACCTTGCTGCAGCGATTTCTGCGTGCAACCAAGCGACAATATACTAAGAAACCCAGTAACGTCTGAGCTTCTGAACTCATAATTTCCTAATTGACTGTGCGCTCTCGATCGAGCGGGTGAAAGTGGTGAGTAGCGGTCGGAAAGTTTCATGTTTTCAACAGGATATGTCATCTTACGAAGAATAAACAAAACTTAAAAATTAGTCATTGCATCTATTTTTTTGACACCCCATCTTCACTATAGGTACCAGAAGGTGGGCAACAATTCTGCACACAATCATAACATTCGCCATACTGCATATGGCCCCGTAAGGCTAACACGACGCGAGAGCTGCGTCAGAAACTGATTTTGCAAGCCTATTCACGTTGTCATAAGTACTGTGTCAGTTCCATTTTTATTACGAGCCTGTTCCACCGTCTTTCGTCATGTCCATGTTTGTTTCTCTACCGGGTACTATTCTAGAAAGTCGTGTCATCTTTCCTTCACTTTCGAGCAGCAAGAGGCTGGCACGGCCTTCCACTTGTCATTACTGTCATCACAAGCCCATCTGCTTTTTTTTTTTTTTTTTTGCTAAAGCTGTCGCCACCCATATTTCGTAAACAGCACCTGTTTTTAAAGTTTTGTTTTAGTATCCACTTCTTATGTAATACTCATCCAATGGGGTATTTAAGGAAATATAGTGAAGTACTGTCTGACTAGGCCACAAAGCAAACATTGCTGATTTCGACTAAAGTTTCCAGAAGATCGCCCTTGGTCAGAGGAAAAACCCACCTGGCCTTCCGTGCGTGCCTGAAGATAGCGGCATAGCAGTAGACGATCGCCAGACAGGGCACGAGAAAAGCGGCCACGAAGAGGAACGCCTTGGGCGACCTTCCGCCCGACGCCACCACTGAGCACCCAGGGCTACGCGGGTCCGGCCCGAAGCGGCCCCACACGCCAGCCAGAGTGGGGGCCAGCAGAAAACAGGGGGCCAGCCACGTGGCAGCTACCATCCACCAAATTCCGGCACGCCCATACAGCCGGCCGTAAAGCGAGGGCCGCACCACGAGCACGTACCTGAGACAGCACACAGCGAAACATAACACAGCGCAGCGCGACCAGACGAGTACAGAGAATAATTTGACACACACACACACACACACACACACACACACACACACACACACACACACACACACACACACACACACACACACACACACACACACACACACACACACACACACACACACACACACACACACACACACACACACACACACACACACACACACACACACACACACACACACACACACACACACACACACACATAGTGCTTGTCCAGTCGCGCTGTTCTGCGCTATCATGAAACCTAACCGACTAGCCCGCCAACGTGCTTTAGCCAACATTGCAACACTTGTTTGGTTGTGGGTACCGTCGGAAACATACCTTCGAGCTCCAAATTTCGACACTTCGGCGTGCAAGAAACTGAATGAACATCAACTAACTTTGTAGTTATCCGCTACTATAGATAGGTTGATATTCTTAGTACTCATACTAATTACATACCGGTGTAATACGCATGTATGTGCTCGAACGAACCCACCTTTCGGTATATCTGACGTAGAAGGTCGCTTTAGGTTACTTTCGCTGTGGACTCAAGGTGGCGTCTTCGTCTTGACGGACGCGTGAGTGAGACACCTTTGTTCTGCTTGTACTCTCAACAGGCCGGCAAGCTACTATCCCTTACAGCCCTTTGGTAAACAGCACTGCTTGCCTGTGAGTTGTCTCCACCGAAGTTAAAGCATGTACCCTTTCGCGCAATTATGCTAGTTGAAGCGACTTATCATTTGATATGAGTTATCCCTATAAGAGAATTAAGCGGTAGCCTATGAAACGACGTACGCTTTTAGGTTGAAAAAGTGGACGCATGACGCAACGCTTATAACTAAGTAGTGACTAAGCGAACCTTACATAACTGCCTCATTGTCACAGTCTACCTTGCACTAAGTGTACACCCCACTAAACATCATACATCCGAAGACAGCCTTTCCTATAGTTGTCACACCTCATTTATAATAAGCGTTTAATTATAACTTACCAAAGATGACACCTTGCATAATCTGTACCATGTTTTCTCAATATCAGAAGTTAGCTAATAGCGCCGCGACAGCATCATTTACTGCCTACATTTTTCCTCAATATAAGCATTTTTCTTTTCGCTATTTCTTTCCTTATTATGAAAAACTGCCTAGGTCTGAAAATATGCGATTTGATTCACGCACCTGTTGACGGCGATGGCTGTAATCGAGAGAAGCGAGACTCCCACGTTAAGGTACCGGCCTGCGGCTACCAGCCGACACAGGAGTGGTCCGTGCGTCCAAGCCCCTTGCAGCAGACTGGACGCGGCGAAGGGCAGGTTCAGAGAGCAGAAGCACAAGTCGGCCACCGACAAGCTCACGATGAACACGGACGACGCGTTGCCGCTGTGCTCTCGGCGCATGCGCAGCAGCAGCGCGGCTATCGTCAGCGCGTTGCCCACCGTGCCGGCGATGGCGACGGCTATCACGAAGGCGCCCCCGGCCGAGGACACTTCCATTCCGTCTTCCGTGGCAGGGCGTGTTGTTACCGCTGCGATGTCACAAGAGGCATTAGGTGTGCCCTTCTACTGTGCTCTGTACGGTCATTGCGAACGTGAGAGAAAAGAAAACATTTTATTGAAAGTAAAACAGGTGTATCGGCGTGGTATTAGTGGAGTTGCTCAGCCAAGTATCACGTTTGGGGCATTCTGGAACAATTAATTTTGCCAGGCTCACTTTGTCGTCTATGTTACCTGCTGCAGCCAACTACTCTTGGTAGATGTAAGTGGAAGGGGCATAGAGGAGGGTGTGAATGGCAGTTTCAAGGATGTTTGTCTTGCGGGATTTCCATCGCCGCACACGTAGTCTCTGTGTGTGCAGATCGTTAGTGTATGCTTTCGGGCGGAGTATTAAGACACAATAAAGAAAAGCGAATGCAGGAAACGGCTGCGCAGTTCGTCGATATTCTTATGCACGAAAAGGCGGGAAATATACGAGAGCGCTACATTACGATAGCGTAGCTAATAACGCATGCGTCAATTAAAGAGAATACAATATAAGAAGGGAAGCACTGTTTGAATAACTGTGGTACATAGAAGCGTTGCAGCTTCTGTCACGATTACCTATCTTTTGAGAGTGTCTTTTGACTGCGTTTAGTCCTTTGTAATGTTCACCAGGCTAGTGTAAAAAAAAATTTGCATCCTCAACTTAGTGAAATGTCACTCGCTCACCAAATGTAATAGGATATTACGAGTACAATTCCTATATGTGGCCAAGAAATTGGCCGCGGGATACACCGGTGAAATATTTGTCTGGATCGTGCGACGCCGCATTTCGTGTGATACATTTCGTGTGATACGGCATTGCGCCCAGTCCAATCTTCAGTGTTTAGTGTATCCCAATGCAATTTAACGGGACATCTAGTATTTGTAGTCTGACTGGAACTTAATAGGAGAAATTACAACTGCCACAAATTGTAATGTATTGAAAGCGCCCTGCCGGAGCAATGATGAATTAAACTCGAACAGAGCTGATGTATTCTATACAAGACCCCTTTGTCATAACGGAATGCCTGGGTTGTGACTTTCCCGCCAGACAGCGTCTTCCCAACTCTGCACATTCGTCTAACAATGACTACTACTTATTCAACTTTAGGCTTCATTAATCCTAAGATGGTCGGTTTTTTTTCTTGTAAAGCAAATCATGCAAATGCTTTAGATGCGAAGAATCGAAGCTTCAATTATAAATGTGCACGCTTCAATGATTAGTAGGTGAAATACGAAGCCCAGTACACAGCACAATTCTCCCTCAGCGAACAAGAAGCTTAACAAACGCTGTAAACGTGCATAGTTCAATAGCTATAAAGAAGGACTTGTCTTGCATTCACGAATCAAAACTAGAAATTCTAACAAATTCGTGCACTCTTATGCTAAAACAGCAAAGACGCATTACATGTGGACAGGAGAGACACTTCGGCGTGCAAAAAACTGAATGAACATGAAGTCACTTTTCAATTATCTGCTGCTATAGATAAGTTGACATTCTTAGAATTCATGCTAATTACATACCGCTGTAATACGCATGCATGTGCTCGAACGAACCCATGTTTCGGTATAATTGACGTAGAAGGTCGCTCTCGCTTAGTTTCACTGCACACTCAAGGCGCCGTCTTCGCTTTGATGGACGCGTGAGTGAGACACCTTTGTTCTACTTGTACTCTCAACAGGCCGGCAAGCTACTATGAGCTACCGCCCATTAGTAAGCAGCACTGCTTGCCGATGAGTTGTCTCCGCCGAGGTTAACGCATGTGCCCTTTCGCGAAATTATGCTAGTTGGAGCGACTTATCATTTGATATGAGTTATCCCTATAAAAGAATTATGCCAAACCAAATTAAACGACGTACGCTTCCAGGTTCAAAAAGTAGACACATGACGTGATGCCTGTAACTGAGTAGTGGCTTAGCGAACTTTACAAAACTAATCTTTTTTTTTCACTGTCGCAGTTGACCTTGCATTTATTTCACACCGCACTAAACATCATACATCCGAATACAGCATTGTCTACTTGCCACACCTCATTTATACGTATTAAGCGTTTAATTATAACCTACCAAATATAGTACCTTTTTGCGTACTCTATAGCGTGTTTTATCAATAATAACAAAATTGTTACGAAAGCTGCATAACGTGTAACATTAGTTGACAATGCTAAAATTGATACTTACGTCAATTACGGTAGCTGACGAGTGGTGCACAATTTATGCAAGCCGTAAGTTGTCCTTGGTGTCCATGTGCACTGGCGACTTATCTGGAACGTTTGCTTTAAGATATAAAGAAGTTCGATCTTCCTCAGTACCTTGCTTTCACCGCCTTCTTTGTCAGAAAGACATCAGTATCCACATAATGCACACGTTTGTGACAATCGCATTTCGTCCACAGAGGCACATCGCGTTATCTTGAAATAGGTCTAGCATATGTTACTATGAACAAGCGCTACCAGTGGAACACGACGGTTCCTTTGGCATCAACTGAAGATGAACACAAGCCACCACTAGATTTCACTCCTTGTCTGCGGTCTTGAGTTTCCCTTGAGACGCAGTGAGCTCCTACGTTGAATAACGTCTTCTTCTTGAACTTTCGTCCTTCCGCAAAGCTGAGGCTCGCTGGAACGCTTTTTTTTTCAGCAGTTTCTCAAGTGCAACGGTCTCCAGTGGCGAGTTAGCTGTGATGAGAGATGAACAGCAGACTCGCATGCCTCGAACGTAGCCGGCCACACACCAGCGATGACGAACGCGGCCGTAGCTCAGTGGTCACCGCATCTGAGTCATGTGCAGTGGTGTCGCAATTATCGCTTCTTCATTTGCCGCATACAATCTGCGCTAGAGCACCGCGCAGAACGTCAGATACTGGGCCATTGAAAGTGTCAGTGGCGTCCACTGAGAGCACATCCGCACGGCACGCGCAGATTGAAGGGAGAGGGGGATGAGCTGCCTGGGAAAACTGTACGCAGGAAGTTCGTTTATGGGTGCCCCAGGGACCACCCCGTGGGAGGGTGATGCGCAAACGGCGGCAATTGTTGGTACTGGCGGGTCGCGACACGTTGTCATCGAAACGTGAACGTGAGCAGAAACCATGTCATTTGACGTTCGCTTGTTGTTGTTGTTGATGGCGTTGTTCAGGAGGGGATGGTAGAGGTGGTGGTCGGCGGTCACGACGAAAGCGTTCATTCAGCTCCATTCAGCGTTCAGCTGAAAATTTGGAAGCACGAAGGTATGTATGTCTTAAAATTTCAAAGATTCACGTTAAATGGTCAGATAGATGTCCAATCACATTCAAAAGCAAAGTTTCTGTTTCAAGCTCAGGGATCGGTGGTCAGGCGCTGATCCATATGGGTTCATCTATAATAAAAAAAAATCATTTGAGTAATAAACAGACCCAGTCAGGTCACTTTTTTCTATGTCATCATTCTGCGATCTGGTGTAACGTGCTGGCATTAGCAAGGACTTTTCAATAATTTTTATTTAATGTTTTATTTTGGCTCACCTGTAACATGTTCAAAAAGACTAGTCAATACAGTATAAAAGGTTAACGCAACCTAGCCTAAATAAGAAAAATTTTTTTGAAATTCCGGAAGTCCTTGGTAGCCAACTCTTCCGTCGACTTTCAAGAATGCATTTTCCGGATTCACGCGTGCTCGTATGGGCACTCGGTCTTACAACTTGGCGAGCCTACAGCAGCGTCATAACAAACAGATTAGCTAGCAGAGGAAACATTTTTCGATGACACATGCTGACAGTTCGCGCACACAAGTTGACTTTTCATATTCAGGCACATGTGTCCAGCTTCTGGCCTAATTCGACACAGCGCGCTAAATTTTAGCTGTGCACGCGCTCCTCGCAACGATCATGGAACTAGACACAGCATGGTCTCACTCACCGGGATAAAGCAAGCGTTGATGCAGGCGCGCATCGTTTGTTGCTAATGCCGTTCCATATTCGTAGTATTCCCGCCAGACGGTGTCAGCATAGTTTATTTGCGCACTCAAACACATCAGAACCTCCTAGTTATAGCAACTGTAAGTGCTCTGCGACGTGATGACTGCGTGACTGCTTCAATATTGTGACATTTCACATATACAGGGCTGGCAAACGCATGAACAAAAACTGTTGTCATTTTTTTTTTTTTTTTTGCTACGAGAGAAAACTTGTTCGAAATAGATTTTTTTTATCTTCGCTCCCCTTGAAGGCTTTTAGCTCATATGGAACCGACAAAGTCAGGGAAAGTGCACTTGTCAAGCATTCGCTCGTCGGATTGACGGAAACGCGAGCACTTCGAGGCAAGTAAGCGCCGCGGTGGGTCGAGTCTGGCCTACTTGCTCAGAATGCGAGATATGTGTATACCGATATATTTATAGTGAGATACTTCGGAGATATAAGTGTTCTGCGCAAAATAGTGGAAGAGAAGGGGCTTTTTCCTTAGTGTTATTCTCGTGAAGACGGTTTTTTCATAGTTAATAACGATTTGCCATTGATGGCACCATGCAACTATTTTGCCAAAGTCACTATTTAGCCTGATTTGATCTTTGGGTGAGTCAGTTTCGTCATATAGTATACAGTAATCCGCGTAAAGTTTAATTTTGACAGATAGATTATTGCCGATGTCATTTATATAAAGCAAGAATAAAAGAGTTCCCAGCACGGATCCCTGGGGAACGCCAGAAGCAACAGGTAATGTGTTGGAGGAAGTCTGGTTTATCCTAACGAATTGGAAACGGTTGGTTAGGTACACTTGCATCTATTTTAATAGCTTATCGTTTCTAAGTATAAAACTTAATTTGTAAAGTAATTTGCTGTGGGCTACTTTGTCGAATGCTTTACTGAAATAAAGGAATGCAGCGTCGGTTTGTTTTCTATTATTTATTGTGTTGGCAAAATCGCTAATTGTTTCGACTAACTGAGTGTTTGTGGAAAAGCCCTGCCAGAATCCGTGTTGGGCGCTTGTCAATACGCAATGTTCATCAAGGAAACCAATGACTTGCTTATAGATTATGTGTAATCAATGTTATGATTATTTGTAATCAAAGTCCAAGTAATTGGAGTGATTACCAATTTATTGCTGCATATTTCAAGCGTACGATAGTTAAAGCCAAATATGAGTATAATGGGAATAATTTCACTTATATGTCTAAATCAAAGAACAAAAATGTCCTCTATAGATTTTTACGCTCTCGAAAGAAGATTCCGACTGCACCAAAAATAACGCTTTTGTCTTTTCGCCTGTAAGAAGCCGCGTGAATGTCCGAATGATTGGAAACATTGGAAAGGGACTAGACAACAAATTCACTTCAATGGTTCCAGCGTAAACAATAAAGATTTACCCTACCATACCATACCGTAGCCATTGAAACCATTGCCGCTAGAAGAGTTAAAGGAAGTCACATTATAAGAACTGACGGATGTTGTTCACTCTCTGCTTTCTTCGGCGCTAGGTCCAAACGGACTTACCACAGCCATGATAAAAATTCTGCATGAATTATCCCCGCCACAAATTTTGACTATGGTAAATCGCGAATGCCTGGTTACCTTCAAAACGGCACACTGCTAAGATAATTCACATACTTAAAAAAATAGCGATGTGGATATAATTTAGATAATATTAGACTAATTTGTCTCACATCCGATTTGGTTAAACTAATAGAAAGAGATTTCAATGAGCGATTGACCACCTACATTTATGAAAACCTAATACTTAGCCCCAGCCAAATTGGCTTTAGATCTGGGTGCTCGATATAGTGTGCGCACGTAGACTTAGAGAGTCGCATACAACTTGCTCGTCGCCGAAAAGAATATTCGGCATTACTGACCGTAGGTCTAATAAAGCTTATGATTCTGTGGAGCATGGCATACTGACAAAGCAACTAGAGAATGACAGGTTTCCGAAATACATCACGGCATGAGTTTCAGAGCTTTTAAGGGAAAGTGAATTCTACTGTCTTAAAAGAGGATGTTCATCGTTTAGGTATAAGCAGAAACGCGAGGTACATCAAGGGTCAGAGTTGTCTCCTGTTTTATTTATCATATTTTTTAGCTCCATCCTTTTGCTCCAGGACATTCAAGTATACGTTTATGCCGATGACATCGCTTTATTTTCTTATAATGATGATCTGCATTCACTTTATCAATCGTTCCAAATTATGTACTCTTGAGACTTTCATTTAGAAGATACATGTGTCTCTGAAAGTCACTAAAAGTACACTTCTTCTCTTTCCTTTAGCTGTTCCCGTTCGCATTTCCTTCATGTGTCGTCAAGAGTTCATTCCCCTGGTGGATTCTATTAAATGCCTGGGAATCACGTATGATGGGGCACTAAACTGGATAAGCCAGATTGAAAAAGTCGCGTCTAAGGCAACTCGTGTCGTGGGATGGTTGCGTAAGATCAGTAACCGATGATATGGGTTGTGAAGACGTACTATAATTATGATATATAACATGTATGTCCGACCCATCATGGAACTTGGGTGTGTCTTGTTTTCCGGCAGCCCAGCTTATAAAATGCAGCCTTCGGTTTTATTAGATAAGGAAGCTTTGCGATTGTGCCTTGGACTCCGTAAATTTGTTTCAAACACCGTTCTGTATATGGAAGCGCGCATAACATGTTTAAAAATTAGAGTCTGGATCCTCACAGTCCAAACATACCTAAAAATTTGCGATTCTCCTCAGAGGAAATCAGTGTATGCTTTCTCTCTTGAAGCAAGTTAATTTCTTTAATAATCATTGGTCACGACTACGCACATCTCGGATTGTATTTGTTCAGGCACAGCTAAAAACCATTGAATGTGCAGATTCAACGCATTGAACCAAAAAGTAAATCCAAGAATAGCCTTCAGGTAGAATTTGACGTTATTTTCCCCTCAAATTCTAAACTAATGCGATACCAATATTTCAATGACCAATTACTAGATTACCTTTCTCACCTGGAAACAAGCAATATAATAGCCATTGATGCTTCACTGTCTGAAAACAAGGTTGACGTAGGCATTTTCTCTTCTTCCCTCTGTTGGTCCTTTTCTATACGCCTTCCAGATTACACGCCTACTTTCATAGCAGAATTATGGGCTATTGTTCTAGCGCTTCGCAAGCTTCCCGCTAATTAATCCTTAGCTGTCGTAGTTACAGATTCTCTATCGGTATGTGTGTCACTTTCCACGGCAACAAATACAGTTAAGTATGTTTCAAAATGCCGTCCGTACAAATTTACAAAAAAAATAATTTGCTCTGGGTTCCTGGCCATGCGCTTTATACTTAAAAGAAATGGCAGATTTATTATACAGAACATCTTTCAGTGGTCCTTTGATCCCTGTTTTACCGGATACAGCTTACATCACCGCATGGAGATGCAGAAAATTATGTTTGCAAAATGATTTAAGTAAATTATCGCTGATACCGATTTCCAGACTTTCAGCGTCTCGGTTTTCGCTGGAATAAACAGTGGTGCCCTAGGCGACTGGAAGTTACATACACCAGACTACGCTGTCGCATTCTGCAATTGAATTTTTATTTAGTTAGAGCTGGTCTGACGATGTCCCCTCTATGCCACAGTTGTAAGGAAATTGAATCAATAGACCACTGCTTTTTATCGTGCAGACGATATTCACACCATAGAAAGATATTACTCGAAGTTCCACTCTGCAAAATTGGATTAGGGTTAAGTATACCAATATTGTTAGCATTTGGGGCCTCGACGCTAGGCCAGTCACAGAAACGTTTGTTCCGCAGCATTTGATTATTTAAATGAAACAAAATGATTGCCCTGCTAATTATTGTATCTTCATTCTAGATGTCAAATGTGCATTCATTTCACCCACATTTCTTTCTCTAAATTCTTCATTAACATTAATTTCTTCTTATTTGTAGCCTCTTTTAACATTCACCTTTCAGTTAGTCTGACTGCCTGCTCGCGGACTAATCTGGTTATTGCAACGTCTCTTTTCTTGTGTTTCTTTTACTTTGCGTTTATCGTTTTCAAATAAGAATGACCTTTTGTTTCCTCCTGCCGCCCGATTCTTGGCCTATCCCCCTTAGTGGGTGCGAGCCCTGGCAGAAGTTCATCATCATCATCATTGCCCAGGGCTGAATGACCAGCGAAAGTTGGTGGACTGTGCCAGGGTGGCAGCAAGAGCCCACGGATTCCTGAAATGAGCAAGCCGCCCACCTGAGGGGGAAGAGAGATCTCCAACTCTCTATCGCTAGTTCACAAATCAACGTTTATCTCTCTCTCTCGCTCGCGCGCCATAAATGTGCACGTGCAATTTTTTTCTGGACCGACGAAGAAGAAGTAGAAGAACGCGATGCCCAGTCGCCATTCGATGCTACACCCGAAGATTTTCTACTTTATAATGATGGTTATGGTCTGCATTTCAGAGAATATCTGTTCGGGTAAGTGTTCTGAAGGCTGTTGTGTTTCCCATGGGTGCTAATTTCACTAGGTAGTGCTGGTGGCGAGCGCGATGATGTCAGTTGATGCCCAGTTGGACTCTAACGACTCCACAAAGCTCCTTGCTTAATGAATACGTTAAATGGCCGTACGTTTGAATATGTGCAGGACAGTCCGGGTAAAAGAGTGGCTCGATACGAACAAATTAGAAACGCTCTCGTTGCACGTTGTCAAAAAAAAATCGAAATGGTTTATCGACAAACTTGTGTACTCGTTACTAATCGTATTCCTACTAAACCTGAATAATATTGGTACGCATCGGCGAGCTTTCTCTTTCGTACGAGCATTTCCCAATTTGTTCGCGAGTCTTTTGCCTCCGTATCTATCTCATGGGCTTCGAAATAATCTAGGTCAGCGGAACCAGGGGTTCCACGAAGAGCATTTTAGGGTTCCGCGAGTGATCAGAACTAATCCGATCCCATCCTCCTTTGATGGATATTTACGTTAGAGTTTGAATTTAACAAATAAAGCCTCCATATCACCATCAGAATGGGGAAGAGAAGTTTCGCGACACTCTGGGAAGGCTGGCGGGTTTCCACAAGGCCTGAAAGTTTGGGAACCCCGGGTCTAGAAGACCTAACCCACTTAAAATAAATTGGTGCAGTCCTTCAAAACGTGCGCACGGTCACCTTCGATTTTAAAAATGGCAATGGCAATATTTAATACAATTACAATGAAAGGTTAGGAACTACGAGGACTGGCATCCTTAACTGGCAGTCCTCAGGATGAGCCGAACGCCTGATCTTTAATATTTGTGTACCTTTCACAACAACTGCTAAGCTTCCCGTTCTCAAAACTGTGGCATGCAGTATACCTCATGTGTAACCTCTCCTGCGGCGTGATTTCAGCCAAAGTTTCTTACGTCACGTCGTCTAAGCGTCTATACAACCATTGCTATAAAACGAGATAGGCTAACTACGGGGAAAAATGCCTAGACCAAACCTCAAGACTCCCCATGGCAATTCCGGCTGTCCTGTTCCAATGAGGCTCATCAAATACCTGCAAATTTCGCACTCATGTGAATGAATGAATGAACCTCCGCCGTCATCGGCCACGTTTTCCTTCACTTCAACTTGAAATTCCTGCGGTCCGAGTGAGTAAGGAAACGGGTTTTTATATACGGGGCATCCTCCTCCTACAGAAGGGTATTCCCCGTGCCTCCTGCATTCCTTATCTCGCTCTACTCAACACACTTCCTTTTCAAATTTGTTTTGCACTGTAGCAATATGCCCTTGCAGTGAACACCAGCTATCAAAAGGGTCGTTTAGCGCGTGCCTTAAGCCTGTCTCCTTTACACTGTCCACTAATCTGACACCAACGCAGCGCGAGTTCTCAACCGCTACGTGCGACACTACGAGCCGCTGTCGTACGAGCCTGTAAGTACCCACCGAGGGAGACCAGCAGGAGGCCGCTGGAAGCGCTCCGTCGGGATCCCTGGGGACTTTGGCAACCTCCAGGTGACTTTCAAGGCGCTCAACAGGTATGCAGTAGGAGGAGTGGTGCATCGTAGTTTCAAGCTCGCTTGTCCTATAACTACCGAACTTACTCGAATCTAATTAGCCACCCCCTTGCCATCCCCGTTGTCCTTTCTTTTTTTTTTTAACGCATAGCTTTTTCTTGTCTCCGTCGCCCGTTTTCGAGGTCGGAGGTTGGGCTTTCAGGCCGGTACAGCAGTGCCGATGCAAAAGGCCACCTATTGCGGGCACATGACCGCAGCCGAGTAGCGCTGCGCTTTCGCTAACGAAAAAAAAATTATGCGCTCTTACGCGCCGATACGGCGGTCTTATTATGAGGGACGCAGTAGTGGGGGACTTTGGATCAATTTTCACTCCTTTGTAATTTTTTAACGTGCACCCAGTGCAAGGCGCAAGAATGCAAAACATCCCCGTGTACCGTGCCTTCGGGGAACGCAAACTTATACAGTTCTTTGAGGCGCGCTTACTCTCTGCTTGTACTACCGCTACACATGTGATGGTTTAAGGGCTGTGTTCTCAGTGAAAGTGCGCAATAAAAACACGGCGTAAAGGGCATCATTCCTTCAATAAAGGGAATAGATTTCTAGAAGCGTTAGTCTGTTCGCTTACATTGGCAGTCATCGTCGATGACATTTGTATGATGTTTGTCAACTCCTTTATTCTCTTTTATGTCAGTGGATGTTAGGTTCAAAAGAAAATGAGAGAGTCTCGCGAAATTCGAGCAGGAAATAATGTTTTCTCTCGAGGACGCTCAGAATCAAATCCACCGGAGCCACTTTCAATTTGCGATAATCATTACAGCGGGGGAGTAAATACGCGTTTGTCCTCGCTACATTCATTTAGAGTCACACACATTTGCTCTCTCTCGACATGAACTAATTTCCTGTCGCCGCATGAGCTGCTACTCCCGTTTCTGCCGGGATCCTATAACAAATTGCATTTACGTTTCATTTAGGTTGTTCGCAATGCCGAACGTTACTTCCCTATGGCACTGGCTTTATACGCCGGCAGCGTATTTTCGACTAGTATGGACAAAGCAGATGGTTATGCTCGTCAATTATTGTGGTTACATGCTGATAATGGTTTTTGTGAGAGGTAGGGATTTCCCTAGGTTCTGGTGAGCGAGGAGGTGCTTCTAACGCAGACGCTTACTATCGGTGTGACAGAGCTACTCGGCTGCTTCGACAAAAAATCGCGCGCGTGTAAATCCAATGGAACACTTAAAACGGTGAAGCCGAATACGCCCCTGTGCCGCAGTGCAATTTCAGTTCATATCTTTGTATTATTTGCTTCATCGAAAGTTTCAAAAAGCGAGGCGGGAATTTCTATCTGAAGTCACAGATCTGCCTTCTACATTCCAAAGCTACACCTCTTTCTTCTCGCCCATAAGCAGAAGTTAACTAGCTTACGTTCATAGCAAAAGAGATACCCTCATACTTATACAATTGCAATTACAGCAAATTAAATACAACATTTGGTCTAGCACACTTCTTTGTGTGTTGTCCTGCTAAGAGAGCCGGAAATGCCGGCTCTGAAGTGTTACCTGTTGTATCGAAATAAGAATATCTTTCAACGCTGCATAATACATGTCAGATATCATTGTAATGTCAAAACGTAGGAACCCTCCACGGCATAGTTACTTATATATTTTGGGGGGGGGGTGGAGTGGAGAGGAGGAGGGGGGGCAGCCTCCCAAGTGATCGGTTCTGAAGGGATCGCTTCACAGCTTGCCCCTTTGCGGTGTTATGTTTGCGGCAAAACGGGTGCAGGTCATGCAAGTAGCGAGTGGAAATATTGAGGAAACATCATTTATTCGTTTCTTGGCGCTATCTATATTCCCAGGCTGTTCCGGCTTCACTTGAAGCGAGATCGATCCTCCTTCTCCGACGACTTTCTCCTGGTGACCAGCCGTGGACCAGTCAACGCCAGCCTCGATCACATGTACTCGGGCCACGTCCTGGGCAAGTTCACAATATTGTTATTATTTCTTTTCTGGAACCATATTGCTACATGACAGCGAAGAGCGGCCTTTGGATGAAGACAACCACGTGCCTTGTGTTTTACGGGGACTGGCTTCCATCTAATTCAGTGTTTGTGATCCTTGTAAATATACAGTGTAAATTGTTTCTGCCTAGTTTTTTCCACGTAACATTTTGGTGCGGTTGCGGGGTTATTTCCCTTTCCTGCCAGGAAAGGGAAAGCGAGGAGCAGGCTGGCAACGGCCACCAGAAGACGTACAACGCCTGCTTGCTCTTCAGAAACGAGGAGGAGACAGAGGAACATACACATTGAAGATAGGAAGAAGGGGAGGCAAGAGGAAGGAAAGGATAACATGAGAGCTTTCAAAGAAGGAAGCAGAACATGCACACACCGAACTGGTTACGCACAGTAGGGGCGGTCACTGCATGTCATACTTCTAAAGGAATGTTACACAATTGAAGAAAAAGTGTCAAAGGTTTCGTCATTTTAAAAGAAAAATTAGCTACAAACGCGAGCCTAAGTTAGTTACTCCTGCACAAGTAAGGACAGAGCGATAAGTTTGATCGCGTCGAGACGCACATCCACCGGAGTACAAACATTCACGTTATTCAAGTCCCTAAAAAGCGCGCATTCGTTAACAGAAACACGTGCGCAGAGACCTCGGCACACACACGTGGCAAGTGATCGGTACTTCTCAATGAAGCTTTACGCTTTTCGGCAATTCTTCAGCTACAATTTTGAAGCAGTTGGCAGGCGTCAATGTTCCAGGTGATTGGACTTGAGGATCGTTTCTAAAGCAACTGCTTATATCGCAAAGAATCGTAAGCGGCTTTCGCAATGACCGATTCAGCTGAGGGGCGACGCGGCCCTCCAGTCGGCGTTAGTGTTTGGTATCACGCTGTATTTAAAACAAGGATGCTTGAGACGACAGCAAGCTGGTGAATTCGGTAGGGCTTCACGGTGTGCCTGGCTTTTCCGCACCATATATAAGTGAAGCTGTATCGAGGTGAACAGCTACCAAGGCACCGTATTCGGGGTAGTCGAGGAAAAGGTTGGTGTCGGTGTATGCGCTTGCAAATTTGAGGACTACCAAGTAGCTACCATGTAGTCATGGAATGTTCGTCTTTGGCCCGTTCCACCGTCCGCGTGCAGGATATCCCGGCAGTCGCGTGGTGGGCGCTGTGACGAACGGCGTATTCTTGGGTCGTATCGCGCTCTCCGCGGCTTATGGCACCGAGGAGCATTTCCACGTGGAGAGCGCCAGCCGCTACCTGGGACCTGAGCGCGACCCCCGAATCCACTCGATCATCTACTCAGCGCGCGACGTTGTGCCGTCGGGCGGTCGGTGTGGCCTCTACGGGGCCACTCAGGCCTTCCTGAGCCAATTACGGAAGAAGCACCGCAAGGTATACGCCACGTGTAGCGCCTGTCCACCCGATTGTGAACATTGCATTGTCCAGGGTGTCGTGTAGTTTCGTGCAAATATTGCGTTACTTTGCCTCACTCTATTAGTATATGGTAGTGGACGTCACAACTTGAGCCAGCCAGCCAGGAGTAATGTCAGGAAAACGAATGGTGTCCGTGCTCCGCCTGTCCCTTCTACCTCACAGCGTCATCTGCTCAGTTGCGTGCATAGTATCGAGTGCTGAGCACTTTTCGCAACTCCTGCGACATTAGAGTATTGTGAAACAGTCTACAAAAAGGTACCAGGCTCAGGCTTCTGCCAAGACCCGCCAATACAGCTCAACGGCTACAATGTGGGAACGTTGAGTAGTACGTAGGTTCATCCAAACGTTATTCTACCCTGTAACGTCCGAGCGGAGTATACTACTCAGCTCCTTGCTACTTTC
The DNA here is from genome assembly GCF_050947875.1 of Dermacentor variabilis. Lineage (NCBI taxonomy): Eukaryota > Metazoa > Arthropoda > Arachnida > Ixodida > Ixodidae > Dermacentor > Dermacentor variabilis. Next base: position 75,367,327 of record NC_134572.1, read on the forward strand.
TTTTCAACTGCAGCGCTTTCTTTGCGATTATAGGTAGCAGCATCGTGTTACTTTGTGCTGCATAGCAACCGTCATTTTATATTAAATACGGGCAAGTGATCAGTTAACAGTCTTGACTGGCCTTTAATCCGAGCTGGGGCGTTTTATTGCCATTCGCAAGGCTCCTGAGAAGCATCGCCAAGATGGAAAAGTGCGCAGAAAGCGTTCCTTCTCCGAATCGGCTGTGACGGCCTACTACACGCCCTCGGCCCCAGCCATGCCCACCGAAGTTTGGAAACCGTCCTCTGTGCCCGTCGGAACGGAGTCTCCTGAACACAGTGCTCGTGACTTGGCGGTGAGGGCGTTAGAACTTTCGTAAAGAACTGCAACCTATCTATTCCTGTAGAATTTAGCAAGCCAGCCGTTCGTTCAATAGTCAGGTGCGAATATACCTAAACAAGCAAAATGCAGGCCTGCATTGCGACCCGGGGAAAACGAACGTTCGACTGAAATGAAGTTCGTCACTTCTATATGTCTATGTTGAACGCTCGCTTTGTTGCTTCATGGCAGCGAGTACAAGATACCTCTCGTTTTCTCATAATTGTGTGTACAATTCGTTAAAAAAAATAATCTATACATATAGAGAAATAGCTTCAGCGAAACGTTATATAGCGACGCTGATACTATAGGGCAAGATTACTATGATACCCTCCATTAACTCCGGCGTCCCTCGTAGCCAACTACGCAGTTCACTGTGCAAAAACTAAAATCAGTTGCCACACACTCGGCTGCACAGGAGGCGGGCGGCAGCGACCCGAAACGACGATCGGGCTCCACCTTCAAGCGAGTCTGCAACGTCGAAGTGGTGGTGGACCACTTGCTGTTCGAATCTTTCCTGGGCGAAGAAGGCGGAGAGCGAGAGAGAGCGCACGAAGCCATCACAGCAATGGCGGGGACCCACGCGGCTGCCGCCTCGGACATCTTCAGCAAGACGGACTTCGACGGCATCACCGGAATCTCATTCGAAGTGCAGCGCTTACGGGTGGGCGACCGTTACCGTGAATACGAACGCCTTAAGAAGCACTGTGGCTCTATGGAAAGAAGATGCGGCCAATAAGCTGGAGTTGGCGTTCGCAAAAAAAAAAGTCGCAGTTTAGCCCGAAAAGCGAAGCATTGATTGCGATAGCAAATTAGGGGACAGCTAAATATACGAAGTGAGGATAGTGGTTTCGTCGGCCATTTAAACTTGTAAGCATAGGCATAGGCATACTAACTAAATTAACAAGCGTGGCGTCACGCGCGCACAAGCAAACATGAACACATCTCACTCGATGACCGCGGAAACTCGCTGTCAGAACGCTGGAGTTAGGAAGCACAGCATCAGCAGCGAGCGAATTGGCCTTCGTGATGCGTCTCGCTTTAACGCGAACTAAGCCGGGCTATGTCCCCGTCGCAGATGGCTTTCAAGATACAGCGGCCCCGACGAGTGCGTGCAGCCGCCCGGGGCGCCCGGAGTCGAACGCCCCCCCCCCCCCCCTCCGGAGCTTTGCGCGCTACGAAAGACGGCCGGCACGCTTCCTCCCCGCTTTCCTCGCTTGTGTGCTCGAGAAGATTGCGCCGTGGTAGCCGGCTCAATTGCGCCTGGAGTGTCCATATAATTGCTATCGCAATAAAACATTGTGTCATTGGCCGACCACATCAGCTAACATTTAAGGCCTGCTTTTATTAGACGTACTATAATATAGAAAAAATAGAGCTGTGCAGGCTACGTAATGTGTAGGGCAGATAACCGGTGGCCCATATTAGTCACGGAATGGGTGCGAAGGAAAGGGAAGCGCAGTCGACGATTCCACAAAGTTAGCATTTGTGATTAAATTACGTAATTTACTGGCGCAGGTTGGAATCAGCTAGTGCACGACAGGGGTAATTGGAGAGCGCTGGGACAGGCCTTCGTCCTGCAGTGGGCATAAAATATTATGACGGTGATGATGCACGAACAGCTTTCTCTATCTCGCTGTACTGCATTATATTGCTTCATGTACTCGTTCGCCTTGCTTTTTTCTTGTTCGCGCCTTTCCGAGTTTGCACCTTCATCCATCCAGGAACCTGCACTGACGACACGTCAACCGGCTGACACACGGCGCTACCTCCCATTCCTCCACCGACATTCATTAGCACACCTTTCTTTTCAATTCTATACCCTCGACGCTAACACACCCTCGGCCATTGCATCGCCCACCCGCTTTACTCCCTGTCCCCTTTAAAAGAACCCTACCTATATATATCATGCCGAGGAAAGAATATGTCGCCTGAAAAAAGACGAAGTCCACTTGTCGAAGCGTCGGCTTCTGTTTTTACCTTGTTCTCGTATTGCTCATCTTCTTGAATTTCCATCTCCCGCCTTCCCCTTATTTTCCAAGGAGTACAGGAGGCATAAGTGAACACCTTGGAAAATAGCTACAAAAATTCCACAGCTACCGCGGATCTCCGCAATAAAAGTAGAAAATTACCTACTCTATTAAGAAAGGGGTCCGGCTAGGAGACAACCTCTCCAATGATATTCACTACATGCTTAGAAGTATTCGAGCTATTAGTCTGGGAAGGCTTAGAGTGAGGACCAACGGCGAATATCTCGGCAACCTTCGGTTTGCAGATGACATCGTCCTGTTCAGCAACACTGGAGTTCATTTGCAACAACTGATTGAGGACCTTACATTTGCAACAACTGATTGAGGACCTTAACGGAAAAAGAGTGAGAGTGGGGTTGAAGATTAATATGGAGAAGACAAAGGTAATGCCCAATAGCCTGGCAAGAATACAAGAATCTATGATCGCCAGTGAGCCCCTAGAGTCTGTACAGGAGTACGTTTATCTAGGTCAATTACTCACAGGGGACCCTGACCCCGGAGAAGGAAATTTGCAGAAGAATAAACATGGATTGGAGTGCATACGGTAGGCATTACCAAGTCCTGACTGGGAGCTTACCATTGTCGTTGAAAAGAAAAGTGTACGATCATGCATTCTACCAGTGCTAGCATAGGGGGCAGAAACTTGGAGGTTAACAAAGAAGCTCGAGAACAAGTTAAGGACCATACAAAGAGCGATGGGACGAAAAATGTTAGTAGCGTTCAGAAACAGGAAAAGAGTGGTCTGGATCAGAGATCAAACGGTGATAGCCGACATTCTAATTGCCATTAAGAGAAAAAAATGGAGCTGGGCAGGTCAAGTTGGCTAGGTAGGCCATGCGTTAAGCATGCCATGCGTAGGTTAGATAACCGGTGGACCATTAGTGTTACAGAATAGGTTCCAAGAGAAAGAAAGCGCAGTCGAGGACGGCAGAAAATTGGGTGGGGTGACGAAATTAGGAAACATACCAGCGCAATCTGGAATCAGCTAGCGCAATACAGGGGTGATAGGAGATTGATGGGAGAAGCCTTTGTGCTGCAGTCGACATAAAAGTAAACTGATGATAATGATGATTGTATTGTGAGCAGTCTTTTCCATCTGTTCTTCCACCCTCGTTGTTGCTATTTCTCGTCCGCTGCTTCTTCTCTCGTTTGATGGTCCTCCTTTCGTGTCTCATCTCAATACTGTCTTGAGCTATAGTGGTTAATCAGCTAAATAGGTTGGCAGGCTTTCGTTTTATTCACTATCAGTAAAGAAAAATAAAACGCGCTGCGCGCAGATCAACGAGTCGAACTCCTGCGAGGGTAGGGCGCGCCACACGAACCCGTTCTGCCGCGAAGACATGGACGCGGCGTACGTGCTGTTCGAGCTGTCCAAGATCAACCACGACAATTTCTGCGTCTCGTACATATGGACGTACCGGGACTTCCCAGGCGGAACGCTGGGGCTTGCCTACCTCGCGGAGGCCGGAGGTGGGGCCTTTGTTCGCGCACATAGAGTTTTCCCGTGTCACGTGTTAGGTTACGAACACACGGGGGCGGTCGTTGAGTGCATTTGAACGAGCGAACAGTGACATTGAGCACACGCATCCAGCAGTCGACGCTTCTGCTGGAAGATAACCTCAGTGTGCGGGACCTTACATTTGCAACGTTGAAATGGTTTGCTTTCTTTCTGTCGAGTTAATGACTATGCACATATAAAGCAAGGAAGGAAGTTGCATTCGGTCGAGATAATGACTACGCGCACTATTACCAAGGACAATTATTGCTAAGCAAAACAAAGACGCTATGCAGCAAACTACAGGATATTACTATCAACTTACTTTAAACTGGAGGAGTATCATATATATAACGGAAGAAAACAGCTTGAGGACTATTTTAACACAGCTGATTTTTCTTTTGAGAACAAGAAAACCTAGCTATAGGGTTTAGGTAACTAGGCGCATTCGTTTGCAAGTTCTTCTAGAGTAGTTCATCGCTTTCAACATTGCATTAAACGACCTGTCCCCTGTAATGCTTGTGTTTCACGCGCGGCAGCTTGTCCTACATCACTATAAAAAAACAAGCATATTGCCCAATAACTTCTATACTCAATCCCAATAAATTCCACGTATCTTGCTCACAGTCTCGCTACCTATCGCGCTCTCTGTCCCCATAGATCACATTGGATAATTGGATACTATGGTTACGGGACGTATGTGTTTTTCCGGATGGAAACGCGGGAGACCATGCGTTTCCGTTGTGGAGTCTTATGCACAGTTTACACGAATGCAGTCGATACGGGAGGCGTCTGCGACAAGTTTCACTTTGGTGCCAACGTGGTTAAGGCACTGACCTACCGTGGAAGCCTAAGCCTCAACACCGGCCTGGTCACCTTCGTCAACAACAACGTGCGCCTCTCGCAGCGGGACACCGAGGTCACCTTTTCCCACGAGCTGGGCCACAACTTTGGATCACCGGTATGATTGCACAGGGGGAGATGAAGGGGACGTGAGAGATGTTCGAGTAGTTTCAGTACGCTACTGCCACAGCTGCTGTTTGTAACATAACAACACGCATATATCTCGCAGAAAATGTTTTGTACTTGCAATGGCTCTGTGCGTGGAGCTTTGGGAACGTTATGCTTGGCTGTTATTTGCTTTCATCTGTTTTGCTCTGTGTGGGAAGAAAAAGAAAGGGAAATATTGGCCATGATAAGCTTTCTGCGGAGCACCGACCTTATTTGGCAGGTTCTAATTACTTCCAGCATAGTAATAACAAAAGAAAAAGTAAATTTCGTGAGACATTGCACAGAGTTGTGTAATGTGTATTTTGCGCCAGGTTTGCTTGTGCGTGCCCGCGCACGTGTGTGTGTGTGTGTGTGCCTGCGTGTGTGTGTACGTGTGTGTGTGTGTGTTTGCATGCGTGCGTGCGTGTGTGTACGCGTGTGTGTGTGTGTGTGTGTGTGTGTGCGTGCGTGCGTGCGTGCATGTGTGTGCGCGTGTGTGAGTGTGCGTGTGTGTACGTGTGTGTGTGCGTGTGTGCGTGTGTGTACGTGTGTGTGTGTGTACGTGTGTGTGTGTGTGTGTGTGTGTGTGTGTGTGTGTGTGTGTGTGTGTGTGTGTGTGTGTGTGTGTGTGTGTGTGTGTGTGTGTGTGTGTGTGTGTGTGTGTGTGTGTGTGTGTGTGTGTGTGTGTGTGTGTGTGTGTGTGTGTGTGTGTGTGTGTGTGTGTGTGTGTGTGTGTGTGTGTGTGTGTGTGTGTGTCCACTACAGTGTGCCTCATAATCAGAAAGTGGTTTTGGCACGTAAAACCCCACTTCTTTTTTTTATGGACGTACGTACATATAATGCGTACGCGCACACTGGAGGCTAACGCTGCATCGCTTGTATGGATAAATTAAAACGTGCAGAACTTTGAATATGTTACCGAGCATTGCGTTTCCACATGACGAAATGTCAATACAACACGTGCCTACCGATTCTGTAGCCATTCAGCCCTAAATCAAGGAACTCCTCTCAGAAGCCTCGGAAAATGCGGCTTCTACAAGCAGCCACTACATACTATCGCTAGCCAGCACAATGCTCAAATGGGTGGTAGAAACGAGTTTCACGTCTCGTGCAAGAGAGCGAGCGAACGTAGAGAATGGTAAGAATATACGAAAGGGGGGGGGGGGGAACAATGCCGGGATGCGTTTAATGGCAGGGCGGAAACCCTCACCACGCTGGGATTAAGAGGACGCAGCTGTCACAGTGCATTATAGCTGGCATTCACCCCATCCGTTTCACGATCCGGGTGCAGCACGACTACCCAGTGGAGTGCACGCCAGGCGGCACTCAGGGGAACTTCCTCATGTACCCCAGTGCACGCCGTGGAACCGAGCCAAACAATCTCAAGTTCTCGCCCTGCAGCGTAAAGAACATTTCGCTCGTCCTGAAGGAGCTCATCGCTGGAGAGGCGATCAGTCCCAACTGCTTACAGGGTGAGTCCCTCTGGCTCGTGGACGGCATATCTCCCGCATTTATCGGGTTGCTAATGCAGCCAGTACCGTAGGGGTCAGGAAACATCGCAAATGTTTTTACTGTGCACGCCATTAGTTCCTGCGTTTTTATCATGCCCTACCATTGTGCGTATGTTAAACCCTGCCAACTGTTCATGCGCCTAGATTCCGCATATTTGTCAGTCTATCTTTGGTTGTAGTTTCTTTTCTTGTTACTGTTGTCATTGTAATCGGTATACTTTATAGTTCTTGTGTGCAGTTTTGCCATATGTGTAATGCCAGCCAATATTTTTTTTTCTCTTCGTGTTATCCTTTTTCCCGCCCAACCTTGTATTTGCCGTCATACCACATTATCGTCGATTCCTCTCCTTTGTGTTAAACTGCAAATTTGAGCCGTACGTTGTACACTGACAAGTTACTTTGTACTTTTTATTACCCCCCTTACTCAATGCCCTGTCAAGGGGCCTGTAGGATATGTTCAATAATAAATAAATAAGCGTCTGTGTGGCGCCAAGGTTTCCGAGTATTGTCTCGTGCGTGTCGCTGCTGGAAGGATTCTCGACACAAGAACAGTACGTTCACATGCGCATTGAAACACTCGTGGCGGGTTTTGCCGGGCTTTGTCAGTGCAGTCGATGAGTCCGCTCAATTTCGGCAAAACGCCCAACGAAATGCCTTAGACTGACAGAATGGTCGAGCGACCAGGTGGAACACACAAAGTTAGCTACCTATTTTCTTGCTAACCGAAGTTGCCGTTGAGCGAGTTCAAATAGCCATGTTATTGTTTCCACTACTGCAACGTCCTTTTTTTGCTGAGCAGCGATCCGGAGGTGATCCGATGTCATCTAGGCGCGGGCATGGATCAGTTGGTTCGTCGGAAACACAATTTAATTTGGGTTAACCATGTAGGTATTCCTTTTCAACGCTGAAAACGTAGAAATTAACACCATCGCAGTACGCGCAGTTTGCCCGCTTTCGTTTCAGTTAGGTTATAGGAGTGAGCAGAGTGCGCGTTATAAAGGTTGTTACTACCGAAGTATTGCAAGTTGCCACCATTGTGCACACCTCACAACCCAAAGAACGTGCGCATGCTTAACAAATGCGTAGAAGGCAGAGAATAGCAGAAGCGTGCAGCACGTCGTAGTCAAAACGTCCCAAAAATAATAAGAAAATAATTCCTCCACACATATTGTAGTGATCTTGCTACCGATGAATGCTCATGACATCACCGAATAATTGCCGTGAAAGTCGCCTGAAGAAGCATAATAACGAATTTGCAATAGAAATTATGACTGACTTCTTTATCAATACCGTTTACTCTTTGTACAGAAAACACTTTTCTTAAAAGGCCTTAGAATAGGGCCCTCAAACCTTGGATTTCTTCCAGGATACATAATATGATTAAACAAAAGGAATAGATTATATCAGATATTTCTGGTAACACGAGATGTGAATGTATTTAAAGCGTTTAGGATTTACAGAAGAAAGTTCACCAAAGTACAAAGCCAAGGTAGACGTAGTTATTACTTTGTGATGTTCGATGATGTCACTGACACTAAACACATCTGGTATAAACTTAAATCTATTATGTCTTCGAAAGAAGCAACCAGTGATATTGGTGAGCTATTAATAAACAATTAATCATGCAAGGATACAGTATTAACCAACTAGTTTAACCAGTTCTCCACTTCGTTAGTCCATAGTCAGATTCAATAGATCACATACGTACCTCCTTCACAGATTCGGTGTTTGCCCATCCAACAGATCAACACGAGGTCATTCAGGTGTTTCAAAGATGAAAAAAAAAATTAAAAGTGCGGACATCGGTGGATTAAAATTGGAACCCATAATATTTGCTTTCCCTTTCATCTGCGCCACGTTAGCACACACACCCGCCGTGGTGATTGGATAGCGGATTGTCAGATTCATTAGGTCACATACGTACCCCCTTAAAAAATTCGCTATTTGCCGATCCAACAGATCAACACGAGGTTATTAATGTGTTTCAAAGTTAAATAAAAAAAATTTAAAAGTGCGGACAAAGGTGGATTAAAATTGGAACCTATAATATTTGCATCTAGTCTGCGCCATGTTAGCACACACACCCGCCGTGGCAATTCAGCTGCTATGGCGTTGCGCCTCTAAGCACGAGGTCACGGGATCGAATCCCGGCCGCGGCAGCCGCATTTCGATGGCGGCGGAATACAAAAACGCCGGTACATATGCCGTGCACTGGGTGCACGTTAAAGAATCCAGGATGGTCAAAATTAACCCGGAGTCCAACACTACGACGTGCGTCATAATCAGATAGTGGTTTTGGCACGTCGAACCCTACAACTAAATTAATTTAATTTATGTTTAGTACACACATATAACCTTGCATTAACACAGGTGTACATCATGAGAAAATCGAAATCGCGAAACTCAGTCATATACGAAGGTGGAGATAACGATAATTTGTGTAATTCTAGACCAATTTCAATTCTATACCCATATTTTCTAAGGCGCTCGAAAAATTAAGATACACAAGGTTGTCTAGATTTTTTGAACAACACAACGTCATTACGCCGTCGCAGTACGGCTTTCACTCCGGCGTTTCAACAGAAAGTGCTTTGCTATACCAAAAGCAATTAAGCTTAAAGCACATAGGAGCAAAAATAAAAGCTCTCTCTAGTAATATACTTCGATTTCTCGAAGGCATTCGACCTAATTTATTCTATTACTCTGTTAGAAAAGCTATATTGTTACGGCATTCGCGGTGTTCATTTCAACTCTTGTAAAACGTTACTTATCAAATCGGCATCAATGTGTATCTATTAACCGAGAGTTGTAAACGTATAAAGGTTTAGGAATTGCGTACCACAAGGAAGTATACTGAGGCCACTTTTATTCGATATTTTCATTAATGGTATTGTAAGAGTTCACAACCCTGTAGATTGTCATTTATGCGAATCACACAAGCCTTCTTTTTTTTCTGGTGAAATCGTTGAAATCTTGTTGTATCTCCTAATGAAGCACTAAGGAAAAGATATCTGTGGACTATTAAGAATTCCCTACTCACAAACTGATCCGAGACTAACGCTTTACCGCTCCGAGTGGAATCGAAATCTTCTGAACTATCGCAGAAAGTATTTCTCAACAGTAATGAAATCAAACTTTCTCCATCCCTAAAAACACTTGGTGTTATCTTTACCGAATACTTGTTATGGACTTATCGTATACTGAGCACACAAGTCATAGACTTTCCAGACTTTTGGGCATATATTGCGCAGGTGTCAACGTATAGTACCTGTAGCTCAAAAACCTTTAGTGTACATTGCCTTTTTTTGTCGTTTACATTATTGTTATCTGGGTTGGTCGAAAGGCTCTAAAAAATATTTAAATACTGTCTTCCCACTGCAAAAGAAAAATCTGTAATGGTCTACTGAAGGTGTCGCTTGTAATGCACGTACCTCTGAATTATTCTGGAAGTTCTGAATATTGAGAGTTGGTTATTGCTACGAATGCCAGCTCTTGTCAGCTTCTAAATCTGAAATACGCAGAGGTAGTACGTAAATATGTAATTTAACTGGCCTGCAGCCTAATCGAGCCTGTTGTCTAATTCGACATTCAGAATTAGCATGTACCGTGTCCCCCAAACTAATTATGAATTTCAAACCCTTCACTACTGTCTTCCAAACGTACCTAATAGGTGGAAATTAACAACTGGGAACTTACGTGATTTATCAAAATAATTATAGAGCATCTAGCTTTCTTATTATGTAAGTGTTTTATTCGTTCTTTGTTTTGAAAGACCGCATACGTATTTTTATGTACCGTTCTTTTCTGCGGCCTGTGCACTTTGCTTTTGTTTCATTCCAGGGGTGATGGGGCCCGTCAAGCTGCTTTTATGCAGCTTTTTTCCCGTCATTCCCAACCACAAGTGCACATTCCTCACGTGCCACGTGATTAAATTAAACTCAAACTCAAATGCGTACACTGTAGTCCGCAAAGTCACCAGAAAACGCGCCGTAGGAAAAAAGCGTAACTTCCGCTGCACCGCCATACAATGCCACTGTGTACGTCAACGAAGTGCCCTTTGCGCTGTAATTAATTGCCGCGATCTGAAATTCCCGTAGTGACCTGCCTAGAAAAGCGCGCAAAGCAAAAGTCTTCCGGACTTATTAGTATTCTTTTTTTTTTAATGTTACGGAAGAAAAAGTCCACACGTTATATTTAAAGGCGAAGCAGGGCCGGCCAAGGTAGAAAGGCACTGGCGGCAGACCGGGTTTAGTCCTTTGCGGCGTAGGCATGGCACTGCTAACGGCGCAAAAGATAGCAATGGCTTCAATTGAGTACAAAGTGCGCACGCGGAAAGGCGCTCTGCTTCGTAAGTCTACTCAGACAGCCTCAAGATGTTACGACTTCACAAGCGTGACGCGAGTATTTCAGCAAAAATCGAACAGCAATAACGTACGCAGCAGCTAACGGCAGTCCTCGCCCTGAGCTACATATTTTCTGACACATTTCCCAAGCAACTACTATGTCGAATGTCGAAGATGTCCTCGGGCGAAACGAGTAAAACTGTTGAAGAAGCCCTTGCCTGTAATCATTTCATAGAAACACAGTGTGGTTTAGGCTCCTTACAAACCAAGCGAGGCTTAAAAATATCACTTGAAAATTGTACTTCAAAATATCAGCGGCAGTTCTGCATGAAGCAACTAGAAACACCTCCACATGCGCGACGACAGGCATAAAATAGATCCAGAAATCATGAACTGCGTCACAGCTGGCGCGACAATCTAACCGGCCAATCTAACGCGCTTGTCTGTGGTATTTGTTTCCTTGTGTCCTCGTCTTTTTCGCGCTCTTTCACCTCAGTTCTAAAAACCAACAAGGTCACTCCACGCAAGCTTCAGTATCTTTAACACACAACATGGTGCGCTAGCACAGTCGTGCATCCTAGCTAGAGCAACACGGTAGAGAAGCGGCAAGCGGCATTGAGAATCTACGCGAAATGCCTGTAACCAGCATGCTGCATTGCGAACAAACCGAACCAAGACATGGGTAGGTCCTGATCAATTTCGTCGCTTAGCCAGGCAAACATAATTGAGTGCAACAAACACTGAGATGACAAAATAAGCCGTGATAGCAAGATATTTCCCACCGAAAACGGCGATCGATTGCTGCCCTTGCTCCCCCTCATCAGGCCTCGTGGGAAATGATTATAACCGAGTCGGCGGCAAGCTTCTGCAGGAATTTCAGCTTAAACACCTGATTGATGGACAATGCCAGGGTAGGAGTGTGCGCCACAAACACTTGAAACACTAACAGCAACAACAACAACAACAACAATAACAACAACAACAACAATATGTTCGTACGCTCATACATATCTTCGTTACTCTGTGAAATTTTGCAGTGTTGAGTGCCGGACTTCCCGATGACCTTATCCGTCATCGTTTGACAGGAGTGATGCTCATCATGTTGTCCAGAATAGGGTTCGACAAATGGCAGCCGCTGCTGTAATCGAAGATAATACAGGCAGTCAGCATTTATAAAGGCGCCAGCGCCGAACAATCAACGCTACAATAATGTAATTATCGTGTCTAATGTAGAGCTCAGGTGCGGTGAGATTCAGTAATGCCAAATGCTGGCATTATTTTGCGGATGTGCCGTTTATAATAACGTCCTCCAACGTTAGCAGGCCCTCTGTTCGCTTGCCAGTACGCAAAGCTATTGTTTCTGTTCATATATAGCCATGATATGATGTCCGTATGCGCCCTCTCGAGTGCAGAGCCCCGTGGCCCCTTCTGCGGCAACAAGGTGCGCGATAAGGGAGAAGAGTGCGACTGCGGCTACGACAACAGTGAGTGCACCGACCGTTGCTGCTACCCGCGGCAGAGTGGGCCTGACAAGGCCTGCAAGTTGCGACCCGGAGCCAAATGCAGGTAAGTGAGCATACAGAGTGACGAGTAAGCACAGATCGCGCAGAAGTCTCATATCCAGGAATCAACCTTGAGCGCTATATACGAGTGAGAGGTGAGAGCCATGCAGGACACTGCTGACGTCCTAATCCGCTGACGACTTGGCGGAGGCACCGTAATCCCAAAAAATCGGACCGCACACGCGCACGACTGTAAGCCAGAAAGGTGCGTCGAGGGCTATAGTAGAGAGAATTTCGCGGCATCACCTAGACATCATCTTGTCCTCCTTCCCTCTGCCGGCGGAGCCGTTAAAAAGGCTGCAACTGTGTTTACGTTACGCCACAATTGCGAAAAACTGGACGTTGAAACACAACCACTTCGAAGGTGTGCACGCAGAGACAAAATAATCGATGCTGTAAAGCGCCACGTGGTCGCAAGAATACGTTCCGTTTATTCTTCAATCCGCGTACGTTTAATAGTCCCCGTTTTGACTATATGACGCCTTCGCTCTCACGAAGTGTCGTCACACTCCATTTCCCTTTTGCGCAAGCCACGGCCTGCTCACGCGAAGTAACGCTGGATTTTTTTTTTTTGTGTGTAGTTTACGCTGTTCGTATTGCGCCGTTTTAGATAATGAAACTAAGATGAATATAGGGGAGTTATTCAAGGGTAGATAGAAATTAATATAGTTTAGACTTGAATTTCCCAGTAGCTTCGTATTCTTAACAAAGGCAAAGGAAAGTGAAAGTGGTAGATAAGCCAGTGAGAGCGAAACCCATCAGTTTCGCATGATGTTTGAGCTGCTCTCTGCCAGTAAATGGCGCCCAAAGCATCGCGGCACTGACGAGTTTTCGGCCCCTGGTGCATGCAGCCGGAAAAGACATAGTCTTCGAGATCGGTTTCTGTTACTCCGAGAGAGCCGTTGCTGTGACGTGGATTTGGACACCACCTATCCTACTACGGCAATGGCTGTCCCTCCGTCTCCTTTCTTGAGTATTGTAAGGCTCTATTTCAGCATCAGAAAAGAAAATGACTTACGAGAGTGATGCTTCGAGGTGCAAGGTAAAATCCATTCAGAGGCCCCTCCGAAGCCTGCACGCTGTTTGCGCAACAATGATAACACGTGTATGCTATGACTTTGGGTGTGCGAATATTCGACAGTTGGAATACTAATCGAACAGACCTTGCTCTTTGATCTGTATTCGATTTTCAATTTACCATTCGAAATTGTCGAATATTCGTTTCTGTTCGAGTATAAGAAGTAATAACTCTTACTATCGTTTACAGGGAACATGAGTGATACAAATAATGACGGTTCCAAATAATTACTGAAGTGACTAGTGCAAGAGTACAGAGTAGATAAGGGGCACAAAAGGGCGACGAGAACAAGCGCTTTTCGGCTGCGCTTGTCCTTGTCGCCCTTTTGTGCCCCTTGTCTACTCTTGCGCTAGTCACTTCTGCAATGGAATACCTACTAGCCCGGTTTTACACCCTGCTAAAAATAATTATGTGGATCTAGAGCAGATTTGAGCCCGTTACATAACACCCCCCCCCGTTTACAATTACAATTACTCAATTCAATATTGTGATTGATTAATGTGACCAATTACTGTCCCGCGAAAGTAATTGAGCAATTATTTAAAAGTAAACGGTTACTTTCTCGTTACCTTCCACTCAACTCGGTGAAGTTTTATTTATTAAATAGAGCAAATGCAAATACACTAAATATAAAAAGATGACCTGGCTCTTTCAGTGCATCCTGTCTAGCCCTCCACATGTTACCTTTCCTAAAAATTTCTTTTCCGAAATTTGACGGTCATCCTCGCTGATTTTCTGGGGAAGGCAATAGTGCAGCGACACTGAAAACTCTCTCAGTGTGCAGGCTGGAGGCAAGGTCGGTGTCTCAACGTACGAACACCGGCCTTGCGCACAAGGTGGTGCATGGTTACTCATTACCGCGATTCCTGCGGGCGCCTGGGTCCTCTATGAAACGCGGCGCTTTATTGCTTGTGAGGCTAGGGGAAAGCGCTCCTGCGAGAGGGCCAGTGAAAAAACGGTAAAAAAAAAATCGTCCGTAGGGGATTTCCTGGCATCAACATGTGAGTTGGACATCGCTATCGACCCATATAAAAACGCCGTTTCTATTCGTCGGCTAACATCTGGGGGAGCTCACCCCTTCCAGCGCCTTTGACGGACGCCTGCGGATGTTTACGTTCCTCGAAAAGATGGCCCAAATCTATAATGCATTTTAAACTACTAAAGCTGGAAATATTATAGTCCTAAAACTAATGTTCGTGTGTTACAAATGCAAAATTAGGTGTATATGAGTCATGCACATATCCGACAGATAGAAGCATGCACGTTTAACGGCCGCAGACGTCGGTCTACATCAGAGACATCATAGACTGCAATAAGTGAATAATTAAGCAGCAGCTGTTACCGCCTATGAATGCCGCTTAAAAGCGCTTCCAAGGGACGAGTTAAAATCTGCGAGCTGGCCATCTTCAGATTATCGAGGCGTAGCTGCAGAACGCTGCAAGTAACCCATGCACATGTTTTCATCCCTTTGTACGATATGAATCACAGACCGCGGACATCTTTACTGTACTGCCGCCAAATTCTGAAGACTTCCACCCGGCTTCACTTCAAAGCTACAGAGAGTTTCCTCTGTCCAAGTCGCTCTCCAATGTCTGCTTCACTTGTTACACCATGTTTCGATCGCGAATAATGTAACTGGTTACGTGTAATTGGCTGCTCAAAAAGGTGATTAAGTTACAGTGAGCTTTACCAAATAAACAGAGTAGTTGTTAAATTATAGAACTACCAGAAGCTGAAATCATTTGCAAGTAATTAATTACGTGCAGCTTGTTAGGTACAAGTCTGCGCTAAAGCTACGGTTTTTGAACAGACACAAAAGTTTTTGAGCAAACGCGTGGAACAGATAACTCAATTGCAATAGTTTTTTTTTTTCATTCATCTGGAATGCACCGCTTTTAGGCAGCTTGCGAAGCAATTTGTTCTGTTGTAGTACTTCACTTAGCTCCGTCAACAAACGCAACACTCCACGCGCACTTGTGGACTTGCTGTTCCATTGTTTCGTTAATGTCATTCTCATGACACACCGGATACCATCACCTTTTAGTTGTTGCTCATTAAAAATCTCCTCACTTGACCGGACGGCCACTAGTGACTGGCATCACCATGTATCAAATTACGTAAATGAACCCCTTCTTTATCAAAGGGCTTGATGTAGCCTTTAGATTCTGCTTTGGTTAATGATAAGAAGGAATCTTCAATATTCGAATGTCGTTTTTCTCTAATATTAGATCCAATTTCGGAAAGTTAACTATTTGTGCATCCTCTGCTTACATAACACGGGAGCGTTAACCAGCGCAACTCGTGGTCCCTGCGGCGCATCGGAACAGGTATTGAACAACATATGTGTCACTTGCTATGCGATCTTAGGAGCTGGCAACCACCTCCTACGCAAATTAAGCGGCATCAGTAAATGATGGCATCAGTAACCATCCGGGTTATACAGGTCCCGTCATGCCGAATCTTCAAGCTCCTAGGCTGTACGCCAGGTATCTGTAACTCTTGATGTCAAGATAAAGTAGATTTGATTTGATTCGAATACTGGAATGATATGTTCACGAACCCGTTTTTTGGCAATAGCTGTCAAGATAGGGGCTTGTACGGCCTTGACAATGTGCGTCTTTTTGTGCATGTGTGTGTTACAATTATGCAGCAACTCCAGGCGGCATGTTCTGTTTACTTGCCCAACGTTATCGGTCGCACCACTCACCATCACATTAGGGCAAATAGACCGAAGATAACCGCAAAATTGTACTTTATATATATATATATATATATATATATATATATATAATAAAGAGGAATGAACAGGTCGTTTAAAGATCAGGACAGAGAACGCAGCGAATAGCAATGAAAATTACATCTGACAATTCCAAATAATAAATACATCTGCAACTGTGCACTCACCGATGACTCGCTCAATACACGTCACGCAGCAATTAAGCGTTTGCAAATCAACTCATGTCGCAATAGTTTGTGGGAAAAGTAATCGCTACCACGACAATCGCTCATTGGCTGTCCGCGTATGAAGTCACCAAACCTGGCCTGGTGTACTGATAGCGTTTTATTTTTTATCCTGTTGCCGCGCCGCTTATTGAGTGTAGCTCAATATACACCGTGATCCAGTCGTCGTTAGCATTCCACTTCCAGAGTGAGGTGTTTGCCTGATGTGCGTCTGGCTAACTTCCCGGTCTTCCCTCTCGCCCTTTCTCACTGGCACCGCACAACGCAGCGTTGTTCCAACTATTATCCGCCATTACCTGCCGTGAATGTAACGGCCAGGGCATGGAAGTCCGGGGAATGGCAACATCGGGCCCCACATTTATGAACAAACCTCTCACGCTAGAATTGTTGTGCATGAAGCATAATTCGTAGAGTTCGTATTTGTTCGTTTCAGCCAATCCTGATGCTGGACATTTATTAGCGACGGTGGCTGGTCATTGACAAACAGCACTTACGAACAATGAGCTTTGTGAAATTCGGCCCCAGTATCTCAGTATTGGCCTATACTTGCCATCTGGCACCATACGCGTAGTTTCCTGCGGGGTTCCCTGTCTCTTGTGGAATACGATAGGTGACCTGTAGAACATGGTGGTCATGACGTATTTCTCGCTCTGCAAATGCTTCCGGCTCCCCACAGCCGCTAGAAACAAAGCCTTCGAGATGTTCTGTTACTCAGAGGGAGCCGTCGCTGAGGCGTGGATTTATAAACCACCTTTCCTGGATGCTGTGAAATTACCCTATATTTCTGGCTTTTTGAGCCACCTAGATACGGCGTAACCGCCTCTACGTAAACTAATCAGAGCGAAACATATGGCGAGGTAAAAAATATGGCGCCATTCGAGTGTCTAGAACAGCACCCGTGATCTGTGTTGTTTTCTTGGCGCTTTCGCGACGTGGACTTCATTTGACGTCGACTTTAGGAACCTTCACACAGACACACACGCTCAAGCGCTGTTTTCTGTTTGCTGTACTTGCCCTTTTATTGGGACGAGCTGCATTACTTTCATTACATAGGCATTGTGCAGCGTACTCACTAAAACACAATCCTTCTGCTCCACGCCCAGCCCAATGAACTCGGCGTGCTGCACGAAGAGCTGTGGCATCCAAGACACGTCAGTGCCTTGTCGCTTGGAGGACGATTGTCGCTTCCCGGCGTACTGCGAGTATCCTTTTTGTTACGAGGAATAGGGTACGAGGAATCCTTTTTGTTACGAGAATACGAGGAATATATAACACTTTTCAATGGTTCAATGGGGTCAGTGGAGTGATGTCAGTTCGCTAACCATGTAAAATAACCGCTAACAAGACCGTGTGGTAACCGCTGCGACGCTTTCTGGGTTCTTTTGCAGTGACAGAACGTCTTCATCGATCTTTGTTAGCGTCCGCCAAACGCTTTCACCGTCCGCCTATACGGAGCAGCACTGGCGTTGCAATGTACTGAAGGCTGTGTTTTAGGCTATTTATACCCGCAACCATTTTTCTCCTCATCAAAGAGCACTATTTGAAATACCTTCATACGTGACGTCATGAATTAAAGTGCCAACACATTCTTTCTTTTTTACCTATGGCACTGGCGCCGTATTACCTCCTAGAGGTACCCAGCATTTGCCGCCCTTGCATGCCATTCGCGAGCGTTCTCCTTGACCAACGGACTAAGCGGGAACAGTGCCACGTGTCCGCCATCTGCGTGGCGAGCCAACGGCACCGTCTGCAACCACGGCACGCAACTGTGCGAGGCCGGCGAATGCAGGCGCTCGGTGTGCCGTATGTACGGCCTCGTCGAGTGCTTCCTCACCGGACCGGATGTGACGCCCAGTGACCGGTGCCTCATCGCTTGCAAGGAGAGCGGTAAGGGTGCCCACGTGGTATAAAGTGTAGTGCGGTACGTAGCTATAGCTGGGCGGAGTCGGCACATCTGTATCGTTATACTTACAGGCCGCTCATCAAGCACGGACAACGAAGAGAGACACGTAACGTGAGCGCTCGTGCCAGGGCTCTCTTCTTTGTGCGTGTTTGATGTGCGCGCTGCAAGTAATACTGCACGTACCACATATACGTGCGCACTAGTGCACGGCGCAGCCCGCCACGCGTCGCACAAGTGACTGTAACACTCCGCCGCACTTTAATCTTCCGGCACTCCCAGTTCTGGTACCGTTCTGCCCCTGTCTGCTGCCACCCAACCAATCAAATTTGTTACCTCTTCCACGGAGCCCCCTTCCAAACAAACAAATAAGCAAAACAGAAAGAAAGAAAGAAAGAAAGAAAGAAAGAAAGAAAGAAAGTGTCCCCAAACCTCTGCAAAGTTCTATGCAAATTGCACAGCTTGCGGAATAAACTGTTGTCACATTTCTTCCAACGTGCCTCAGCTTATTTCCCCTTATTTTAATAGCGGCCATCACCTGCGAGTTTTGCCTTCAGCGCCTTTCTGCTCGGCCATCTCGAGTGTAGATCTACATTTACATGCTGCTCCTTTGTATTGCGTTGTTGACAGGTGTCGATTTGCAGTGTATATATATCTACCACTTTTTCCCAGCCTCGTTTGCTGAACTCTACCTTGTGCACGTTAAGCTCCCCATGTTTGCTTCTAAATTTCACTGATTTCTAAATATCCCTTCTTTCCTCCTTTGTTGAAGGCTGAAGCGACTTACGCATTATTAAAATATGTTCAGTCATTTCTCTTAACTTGCCTATGCAGCAGCGCCGAATAGGATCTTTGTTGTCAAACTTTTACCTGTATCATTTCGTCCTCGAGCTCTCAATGCTAATGGCACCTACAACGACCGTCGTGACATCTGGCGAGCGCTGCGCGAATCATCGCAAAGCAGGAATAAGCCTGCCTCTGTTTCAACGTGCAGCTGATACGTATGCTTAGCTGCGTTACGAAGCGACGAAGTGAAAGCAAAAGTACCTGTCGCGCAGGGCAACTATGCATAGGCACTTTGCTGGCGCAATCAAAACTTCGTTTTAAAAAGCATTTGTCGCTGTGCTTTCAACTTGTGAACATCGAGCGTGAGTTCGACCACTTAGCGCCACACTTCTAGCGCCGCCGTAGGCAGAATGCGTCTTGCGGAGTCACGAGACAGATGCATAGAATACATATCCTAAAGCGCTATGCAGGGCCGCCACATTTCGAGCATGAGAAATATGTGCCCTAAAGGAGGGCTATTGGCGTGTTTTGCTCGTTTAAGTCGTGAACTACGATGGACCTGCGTGCCGTATAGACCTGCGGAGGTATACCATCAAGGTTGGTTTAAGCCTTGATCACATAAGTACTCAGAAAGTTGGATTATGTAAGCAGAATGTCAACCCGGCTCTATCACATGAGCGATCTCCCCCGCTAGCAAGAGCTCGAGCACATATTAGGGGGCCAGCTAGTACGTTCTGCGTTGTAATACATCTAATATGAGCGCGGTACTTTTCTTTTCGTGCTTTAGCTTTCCTAACCCTACTGCCAGTCTTAATATCCTTGCAGATCCGGGCAGCGAGTGCCGTGAGGCGTGTTCCTTCCGTCGCATGCGAAGCCTCTGCCACAAGAAGCTTCAGCCTGGCGCCTTGTGCGACGACCTGCATGGCTACTGCGACGTGTTCCAGCAGTGCCGCCACATCGATGCCGAAGGTCCGCTCACCAGGCTCCAGTGGCTTGTGTTCGGCAACGCGGGCATCACGCACGTGCTCGTGGTAGGTGAAGCTGCTCGGTTTTGCAATGACTAAAATGCCATAGCCTTAGGAGAGGTGTTGAGGGGAAATAGCGCCACATAAGCCATACTGACAACTACTTAATAGGAGGAAGGGTTTTGCACCGCAATATATATATATATATATATATATATATATATATATATATATATATATATATATATATATATATATATATATATATATATATATATATATATACACGCAGGAATGAGACGACGAACTTTTCGGAAGACTTATTTACTAAACGTTTTCGGCTGGTGGACAGTACTCTGACGAAGGCTGGTCCAACAGCCGGAAACGTTTAGTAAATAAGTCTTCCAAAAAGTTTGTCGTGTATTTCCTGCGTATGTTACGTCGGGTCCTGCGTGCTGAACTTTGAAGAAACCCCTTGTGTATGTATATATATATATATATATATATATATATATATATATATATATATATATATATATATATATATATATATATATATATATATATATATATATATACGCGGCTTCTTAAGAAGCAAGCAGGGGATTCGACACTCTGTGCCACGGAGTAACATAGCTCATGGTTGTTTTGAGCAGATTACGCTCTGACGCAGAAGGGCAGGTGGCGTGATTGTGTATGAGTCATATATGCTCTATATATAACTATATATGTGTATACATATAGCTGCTTCTACTGTATACTGAATACTGTAATACTGTGTACTGTACACTGAATACATATAACTACTGTAGTTACTGTATATGCTCCCTATGGGAGCATGTACAGTAACTCTATTTGTGTGAGCGTGTCGAATGTATACTTTCCACGCCGGTGCCACATCATGGTGAAACAACGTATAGGTTGTCTGCCTCCGCCCTGGCGTCAGACTCTGTCGAGGGAGATTAGCGGCTGGGAGGCAGCTACCTGTGAGCTCTGTCATGTACCTGTCAAATTATGGTGGTTACCTGCTGCCTTCACGACTGACTGCACTATTGTCTGTGCGGTCACTGTTACTAGTGTGCTCTGTTGCGCGCCGATTTTGTGTCATTTTGGTACAAGATACGAATAAGTAGGCCGAAGCTGTGCATATGACTGAATATGGTTGAATTGTCGAGTTCGCCGTATTTTTTTCGTTTGTTTTTGTTGTTGTTTTTCTCTCAGAACAAGTCAAAATGGGGTACAGTTGAAAGAAGAACGGCGCAGTTTATTTCTGGATGAATATCGCTAGCCTCCGCGTGTATTAGCAGAATCTGTGACCTCTGAATTAGAGCTGGTTCGCTAATTTCGCGGCCGCTTCCCTACAGGGCGTTTCAAACTTAGTAACGCTGCGACGGGGCTAGTTAGTAAGCGTCTAGCCACGACGTTTCACATTCGCGTCGTTTTGTCGCACACGAAGCCTCTTTTGCTAGTAGAAGTAATATCTCTGATGTTTCAGAGGTGTTATATTACGAGTGTACCGAGCACTTTCTTCTTTTTTTTTTTTGTCACTGTCTACTCAAAGTCGTTCTTTTGTAGAGGTGTTATATTACTAGTGTACCGAGCGCTTTCTTTTTCATTCACTGTCTACTCAAAAGTCCTTCTCTATCGCTTCTTTCTTTTTTTCTGGCCTCCAAGCGTAGGCTCTCAATTCTCGTTTTTTTCTTTTTTCTTTCACAGCGGCACTGGTACCTGACGGCTTTGGGTGTCGCGCTGAGTGCTGTGGCGACAGTGTCTCTGATACGTGTCTGCACCGCCTACACTCCCAGCAGCAACCCGCACCTGAAGCCGCACAAGAAGATCACCGACACCGTCGGTCACCCGCTGGACTTCATTTCAGACCTCTTACGTCGTCGATAACATCGGCGCGCGCGCGCGCCACCGGGCTGCAGATTTCAGGAGCCACCGGTTGCTTCGCTGGCTGCGGTCGCAGCTTACCTTTGTTTTATGCAAAATAACGACAGCTGCCCCCACGTAACCGACTCCGGGATGCGATTGCTACCGAATATTAAATAGAGACAAATCACTGAGTTTACTTACGTTTTTGGCCCACGGAACTGCATCGTTTTACACGGACTGGACTTACTGTCAGTCATATTAGAAGCGACCACAAGGAGCTCCCTCGGGCCACTAAGTCACGAACCAAACTAAGGACACCGCCGTTCGTTGCTTAGTTTGCGACACCCTGGGACCTAGTTCAATGGACACCTGCTAAAGGTCCCAACAGAAGGTGTAGTCCGACGTTATAACGGCGATCACGTCGTTGGTAAGAGGCGAGAGCCCTTTTCGTGTTCGCACTGAACCGCAGCAGCTCGTTCGAATAGGCGTAGCAAAGACTTGCCAGCTCATTAAACGGAAATTTGCCTCTCTTGTCTTTCTTTTTTGTTTTCTTTCACTCTTTTTCTTGCCATGGGGATATCAGTACTAGACATAGTTTGTTGTATGTTTTTGACACCTGTCACTCCGGCGAGCTCGCGACGCCTTTGCTAGCATTTTATACTACTGAGATTTGCGGATGATCCTGGGGGCACAGATTGACGCTATACTTTAACGAAAGGGAAATACTTTGCTAAAATATAATTACATTAGGAAAAAGAAGCTTTCCAACGGTGAGGCAGGATTTTGTGTTAGACTCTTTTACATCCGTTCGCGTTATACGAATTGGCTAACTCGAGCAGAGAAAAGAAGCAAGGAAGAAATAAAAAAATAAAGCGGGATATGGGGGGGGGGGGGAAATAGGCGCACTTTAGAAAATAAAAATGAAGTTTTCAGTAATAAATCAACTGTTCGTCCAGTTATTTTGTTCCCGTTTCCCATATATTATTAGATATTTGCTATCTGCAAAACTTACAATTGTACCGTCTTGGCACCAGTTTTCTGTCCATTACCACCGTAGTGGACAACTGTTACTACTTGAGCAAATAAGCAAGCAGTATTAGATTTAATATGGCGCAGTCTACCTGATCTACTTTACACAAAGTATCTTGCCAAAGGAATGAACACGGATGATGAGATATTTTAATAGCATTTGAAATGCATTTGGAGCCGCTTTTGCTATGATGACTTCAGATGAAATGGCATAACGCGCCGCTAATGGCAGGCGAAAAAAAACACATGTGCCTTTCAAATGAAAGCAATGAGTGGAGTGAAACGCCAATGCTTTAATCACCCGTTGCCATGATTATTGGTTCATGCTGTGGCCCCAATTTCTTATATAGCTTCAGATTGCTTTAGCATGCTGCCTTGGATGGATAGGTGGGCTAGTTGGTAATGAATTATTATAAAAACTTAGAGCAATATAAACACAAAGGGCGTAGAAAAAGAAACACCGCACGCGATCTAATATGATAAGCTTCCGAGATTTCTCCTGTGGTTTGGTTAGGATGACGGAAGAAAATGACTGTTTTCGAATACGGGTTTACAAGGACGCGATATACAATGTAAGGCGAGATGAGAGGATGGCGCGCCGTTTAATTAATTGCTGTGCTTTCTGAGGTGAACGTTGACATATCTGCCTGTTTTACCAATGTATATATGACCATAGCTTAGGAAAATTTTATACACATATACCACATATATAAACTAGTATATAATGTTCCCCTAAGCTGTGGTCATATATACATTGGCCAGACAGGCAGATGTGTAAATGTACGCCCAAGAGAGCACAGAAATTCATTAAACGGCGCGCCATCCTCTCATCTCGCCTTGCATCATGTCCTTGCAAACCCATCTTCGAAGACACAATCATTTTGTTCCGTCACCTTAACCAAACCACACGAGAAATCTCGGAAGCCTATCATAACAAGAATGCCGCACCGTGTTTAAGCCAAGCATCCTTATTACTACATAATAAAGAATTCAATTTTATTAATTGATATTAACAAGTGCCTTAGATGTATGCTAGTTTTGTGCCTCATCTTGACATGCGCGATGCATCCATTTTTTATATATGTATTTTTACATACGTGCATTAAATACAAGTTGTGACTGAGCGCGCGTGGTGCGTGTTTCTTTATGTTGAAGCTGCCCGAAGGTGCTGAGCAGTTATTAGTCTGGGCTTTTAAAAGTCAAGTTCCACTTCTTGGCACGAGGATTAATATAAAATAATGTAAAAGAAGAAGTAGCTTACACATTAAGCAGCAACTCCTTTGAGTTCATGCACCCACTGGTGATGACGTCATCTAGAGACCTGAGCACTAAATGTAAAAAAAAAAAAAAAAGATGACTCGCCATTCCGGCCCTGCGAAAGTTCGATGTCCAGCGAAGCTGTTGAAAACCACCACTACACCTGCTGAGGGGAGTATCCACTGCTTTATTGTTCAGTTCCTCCTCCGGCGCATTATTTAGCCACAGGAGAATGTGAACGTGCGGACTTCCCCTGTGCTGGAATTTCACGGCAATACAACCAGCGGGAGTACGCCACCGCTGGTCGTATTGCCGTTTCCTTTCCCTTTGCCGTTCATCGTATTCATGCTGCTCCTCGGGAGTCCTAGCTACGCGCTGTTTAGCTTTAGTGCTACTGCAACAACAATGAAATCAGTTGCTAAGCTGGTTATTTTATACATGAAAGGCTAGTGACGTCAATCCCCACGTCACTAAGCTGCCGTTGCCGCGGCATCTTGCGCAAAACTTGTTTTGTGCTTGTTGTTTCTTGAAATGAATGTTGTGGTGTTCGTTGTATGCGTGATGTCAAGGAATGTATGCACTTTCCACTTCAATTGCTGAAGGTTCTTTTCCATGATGACGACGTCGCGAAAAATCCCGATCAACAAGAGGCTAACAGCTTCGCTATAAAACGCTATATATATATATATATATATATATATATATATATATATATATATATATATATATTCCACCACTAATATCTTATTTACGCAGGTCTGGTCTGGCACTCTCGCATCTATGTCATATCTGCAAAGAACCTGAAATCATTGATCATATTTTTATTAATCTGCTGTTTATTAGCAATACAGAGAAAAAAGTACTTCGAAATTCCATTAGGAAAATTAGACATTGCTGTAAGCACTGAAAACATTCTCTCCTTTGGGGCATCTACATTCAGTTTTAGCCACATAAACGTATGCATGGCTGTATGCGAGTTCCTTTGTTACGCAAGGGGAAGAACTGGTTGATTTACTTACTTATTATTTATGATTTTACAAAATTCCAGTTTTAACTGACTAAAATTTATTACCTTCCAGTTTCTTCTCTCTTTAAAGAGCACATGCTTTCCTCTAAGGACAAAAAAACGTCTCTAGCATTAGCTTGTCTACTTTAATTCATTGTATTATTTCAACTATTCCCTCACATGTACGTTTTTCCCTAAGTTTTCTCCCCACGTCCAACGTGTTTAAGCGCCGGCTTCTTGGCCAATCCCCAGTATTGGGTACGCGCCATAATTTAGGAAGGAAGGAAGGAAGGAAGCAAGCAAGCAAACGAGGTGATACTGGCCAGGGCTTCCCTACTCGCAGCTATGACAACCTCCGAAACATACCTGATTGATAAGTAAGATTGCTTAGCTTCTAGATCCAGATATTTTCTTATGAGCCATGAGCACGCAGGTTCAGAGCGACTGGGTAGGATCGCGTCTCACCGCTAGAGTGGGCGCGCCTTTAGGCTTCTGGAGATTATAAGAGGAAATGGTGCGTGCGAGTCACCCAGGCGCGCAGTGCGCGGGAATTGTTCTGTGCGCGTGTCTGAGAACTCTGAGCTGGCACATAGAAAAATGTTTCCACATGTTTCCTGGAGCGCGTGGACTTGCTGTACGAGTCTGACGAGTGGCCAGCCGATCCGCGTGCCATAAAGGCACCGCGAAACCGTGATGGCGTTGACCCCTGCGTCTGCTGCCTCAGGGCAACTGCCACCCTCGCCGGGTTGATTGTGGTGGCCATTTTTATCACCAGAATCGTGGACCGAACGATAGGTTCTGCTTGGGTATCGCAAATTACTGTGGTCGCATGACCATCGATTGTGAAGTTGTCCCATTGCCGTGGAAATAGTCGCCAAAGTGTAAAAGTACAGAGGAATAAAAGAAAAAAGAAAGAAAAATAATAACCTACCTCGTACGTCTATTGTGCGGCAAAATTTGGTAAAAAGTGTTGCATATACAAGAGCATCAAAGCATCAAGACACACAGAGGAAGTTGGAGGGAGGGGTGAGGGAAGGCAGTAATTTTCCTTTGGAGCCGCTCAGCGACGTTATACTCAATCAACCAATCAATCAATTACTCAATCAATCAAATTTTAACGTCTTAACGGTGCAGCCGTGTTGCACTTTTCGCTAGTATAGGTTCGGGCGTTAAGTTGCGAAGCCACATGTCAATGTGCAAAAAAAAAATTTGTACGAATTCTTCCCTACGTGATTGCGACTCCCGCAAACATTAAACCATGCTTGCAGTGCTGGTGGTGACAATATAGTTGCGTGCTTGTTCTGAACTGTATTAGTAATGTTTATTTCTTCGTATCGCTCTCTTCTGGCTTTGGGTTTCCGTTTATGGCATTCTTTTCCTAAGTTTTACGTTTGAGATTTTGGGATGGCCAGCTCAAGAGAGCTATTCAGCTTCAGCCAAATAAAAATCAGTCAATGAAACAAGATACATAACAAGCTGTAGAAGCTTGCCCCTCAAAGCGATGCACTGTTCTCTTTGAAGAGCCAACGAGCTTTTTACCCGTGGGCGCTCCTGTTTTGTGGTGTCGCAGTTGGAGGAGGGTTTCGCTGGAGGTAGGAAAGCGACCCGGGAACACGAAACGCCAACGACAGTCAACCGATTCTTCCAGAAAAACCCGACAGTGTCGCGGAGTCACCATTCCAGACGCACGTGGAAACCTTCCAGGAAACAAACGATAGATCTGGACGTGTCTACGACCCGTAGTTCTTCGGCTGCTGCCACGGAACCCAGGGAGGAAACCACCACCGTCGGAGAAAATTTGCCGACAGGCACCGGCACACCGACATCTTCGACAAGGATAAAGCAGATCGCGGGCACGCTTGTACGTAACTTGAATGCATTACTTGATTACTAATTAACTTGATCGTTTTTAAGACCATGAGCCACATCGTAACTTACACTTCCTTGTGTGATTATGTAGTTACGGCTCCAAGTTTATTACTATTTAGTGTTACCTTTTACTCGTACGGTAACTTGTACAAGTTACTTGTCTAAGCTAGCTCCCATCTCTTCCTCCACAGTTCTTCGGTTATACAAAGGCAAGCTGTGCGATTTGAATTTCACTTTCTCTTCTTTAGGCCAGAAGTGTGACACTTTGATAATGCTTGAGTGCCCTCTAGGAATGTACGATTTTAAATCTGACTTGAAAGTTCGTGCTAATAACCAGCTATTTTTTTTTCGGTAATAGTATTCTGCTCAAGTACTTTTTAAATTAATACACTATTATCTTACTTTTTGCCTAGTACTAAAATAACGTTGCTTAATTAGCTCTTTCTTTGTGATTTCTACATGTCTGATCGCGACAACAAAGCGGACTACGGTGACAGCAGAAGAACTAACACCGCAACCGACAACGCCAACACCGAGGCCGCCAACAGCGAAGCCATGCACAAACAGCCAGTGCCAGTCACTGGCCGACTAACTACGTAACCAAATTAACGCCGACCGCGACCCATGCGTCGACTTTTACGAATACGCCTGCGGCAACTACCGAGGCGGCTCTGTCTTGCTTGAGGTATCTGTCTATACGCCTCCGGCTTATTGCTAATTCAATGGTTTCAAATATTCCGGAAGCTGTTATCTGAGGCCATATTGTCGTGGGTTCGGCACCTGGCCGCGATGAGCGCGTATTCAATAAAATAGGTAGAACGCGAAAACGCTCAACAGTGGCTCATCTGTTGGCCTTAACGGCACGTTTACTGTCGCCAGTCGGTCAAAATTTACCAAATGTCGTCCTTTACGATGTCTCTATCAGTACCACATTTGCCTTTGATTGTTGTTGTTTGATCGCACACACACACACAAAAATGAATAATACGTCGCGCATTCTAGAAGTGACACTCTCCGTACGTGTTGTCGTCCGTTCGGTCGCCGTCTTTCATCCCGTGGTCCTCTCGCCGCGTGCGCAGATGGGCCAAAATGTGAACGCGGCCGTCGACCGTGTGCTGTCGTCCGTGCGCGTGCCGGACCAATTCCAGTCTGCCGTGCAGAAAACGGCCGGGATGTTCCGGGCGTGCCTGGCCGCCCCAGAGGACGAGAAAGAAGTCGAGATGCGCGCCTTGAGGGAGTCCACGGCCTCGCTGGACATCGACCTCGTGGGACCCGGGCCGAGGGGGCACTTCTCCGATCCGAACCCCGGTCGCGACGTGCTTCGCCTCTCGCTCGACTACGGCCTGCATGCCTTCGTCGAGTTCAGCGTCAACGAATACAATATACCAAGAGGGGAGCCGTTACTGCAGGTCGGTCGGCTAGCGGCCACCCATACAGTTTCTCGGGCTCCTTGCAGTTCAGTGAAGGCTGTATGTCCCATTCGTATTTTTGGACTCGACTTTCTTTTGCCCATTCTTGCCAGTAGCGGCGAGAAAGAAACCGCGGAAGCTGAGCTGCAGGTCCCACTGATTGCTCACCCAACCTTATACGCAGTTCATTGCAGACTACAGGGCATTGCTATGTATGGGTTGACCAAGCACTTGCATAACGCGTCTATGAGGAAGGAAGGGCACCGGCCTAACGGCATGCAGCAACCACACGTAGCGCATTTTTGTTGCGCTGTTTGCGTATGTTTCATACTTGGTGACGCTTTTCCTTTTGGGGGTGTTTGTGTGCTCTACTTCTGATCGACTTTAAGTCATCAGCGGTATTTCTCTTAGCATGTCGTTGCTTGCAAGACACTGCCCCACTTTGAATGTAAGTTTGGAAGCCCTCTATACCGGAAAGACGCGTACCCGCTCCAGTCTAAACAGCACGGAAAGGCAACCGAGATAACGGAAACTGATACTACAGCGCCTGTCGTGTTCGCACGTGTTTCTTTCGGATGTCTTTTCGCGCGCTTTAGCCCATGGCCTGAAATAGGAAAATTGTGATGGCACTTGACGGCGCTAATAGACAGCCACGAGGCAAACACGGCGCGGGCAACAACTACCAACTTAAAGCAAAAAAAAAAAAATTGGGGAGGGGGGGGGTTTACATGCCAATACCACGATCTGATTATGAGGCACGCCGTAGTGGGGGACTCCGGAAAGTTGTACCACCTGGAGTTCCTTAACGTGCACCTAAATCTAAGTACACGGGTGTTTTCGCATTTGGTCCCCATCTATATGCAGCCACCGGGGTCAGGATTCGATCCTGTGACCTCGTGCTTAGCAGCCAACACCATAGCCACTAAGCAACCATGGCGAGTGAACTTAAAGCAGGATAGGCATAACAATTGGATTAGGTCTACGAATAAAGATTGATGGTTGGTAGCCATGTCGTAGTTTCCTTGTTTGCGTTTATTAGCGCTGTCAAGTGCTTTCGCTACATTTGAACAGTGATTCGATTAGAAGTACTGCAGGACAACTCTCATCCACCGGAGGGTAACACGATGCTACACAGGAAAGTGCTTTGTAAAGCAAGCTAGTTTGTAACTCCATGCTATAGAGGGTGCTTCAGTGAACACTTTTAAATTTATTTGTAAAATTGTCAGTGCCAGACAGCACAATTATAGGTGAGCTGATCTACTCGAAGTGTCGCACATTACTTGCACAAAAAAATTGAGACATAACCGAAGAATTAGCAAAATGTCACCAGTTAAGTTTTTAGCTAATTACATTATGGTACATATTGCATTGTAGAAATTCTAGCGGTTGAGACGGCAAAAGCATACCCCTTGAAAATAATTGTGTTGACACTATTTACGAGATATGCGCCGTCAAACTTGCGGTAAAAAATGCACTATCGTTCTCAACAAAACGTCGTTTTATGCACTGAAACACAAAATTAACTGGAATGCCTATGTGTTTCTCCGCAAAATTGGGAATTTAGTATCTCGAAACTGCTGTCATCCTGAGAATTCGTTGCAAGTGGATCCGCCTTGCGAACTCCTCGGCCAGAATTTGTAAATTAATCAATTTTTGTTAATCAGCTGATTTTGCATTTCAATTTTTTGTGCAAGTAATGTCCACCTCTTCGAGTAGACCAGCTGATAGACTAGAATTGGGCTATCTGCCACAGAAATTATTTTTAAAAACTTTGAAAGTGTTTGCCGAAACACCCGGTATATTCTCGTGTGACAGAAAATTGATTTTTTTCTTTCATAAAATTTTCTTCACGCGGATTTCTCAAGAATTGAGTTGCATATTCAGCGTTCCAGCCCTACAAGTTGTCTATTGGCTTTGGCTCGCACTGCCATATATGCTGGCCCCCTAATTCGCTCATTTGGTATAGCGACCGCCACGACAAGGCTCCGCCACGGTGTGTCTAGATCTAGTTCGATCCTCGGATCCGGAGGAATTCTTCTACTGCGATGCTTTCTTTCTGAGACACCCGTAGGACTTTCCTTTGTGGATTCGCGCTGCTACAGTTGGGTGGATGGCAGTTATTCCCTTTTATGAAACTTCCAAATGGGCGCAGGCCTGGTTTACTTAGCCCACAGCATGTCGCGCCAACTTGCCCAAACATGTTTTCTTTTCAACCACACCCGCTCATGACTTTTGTCCCATATCGTCCAAGTGTCCACAATGTAAAATGATTTCTCCACGATGACATCACTTATTATGACAGAAAAAACGAATTCGACAAGGTTGACGAAGCCATGGACATTGCACCATGCAGCGTTTTGTTCGATTCGTGTATGCGTGTTGTGAAGACGCATCCGACAATTACGCGAGTCTCAGTCAGTCAAGAGGCCTTCTAAGCTTCTTCAACTCAGGATCCGCGATTCTTCAGAAAATACGGGACAATAACGCACACAGAATTTGTCATGACATTGGCCTTATAGACAGCCTAACTCGGTACCCGCGTTTGGAATATCGCACGAGTGAGGCGTGCAGCCACTTCGTATATTTGATTGTGTTACGTTGTGCTGCAGACTAGCCTGGCCGTCAGCGACGAAACGTGGTTCGCGAAACGATCGGTGCAGAGATTTCGCCTGAGGACTTTGTACTACTTGGCAGTCATCGCACACTACTCCGGTAGAGCACCAAGTCAAGGGACGAAGGAGCTCGTCTCGCAGCTCTCGGCGCTTGAAGATGAAGGTACTTACGCAAATCAGCAGCTTCTCATCTACACAACTAGCTCATGTCCCAGCTCAAGACGTAAGCTGCGATAAGTGTATACTTTATATGAGTCTGTGCACTTGGGCGAGCTTATGTATCGGGGCCTGAGGAAAACCTATGGCCTAACCTCTACGAGTCTCGAGCTTAGCGAAAACGTAATCTGTCATGGGTTACTCTTAATTTCAAGCAGTATAGGGGCGAATTCACAAAGCTTATTGATCGTAAATGTTGTTCTGTGTACTATTACATACTATTAGCCTTCGCTAATAGTATGTCCATCATCAAGATTGGTTACGATCTAGTCTTATCAACAATTCAAACTTAAAAAATTTTTGTGAATACCGGCCCTGTTTTTTTTCTTTTTCTTTCTTTTTCTTTTCCCATTTTTTTTTACTTTTGGAAATACAACTCACGAGAGTGGTGATTCCTATCGATCGGTCCACTTTATGCGTGCATATTACGGAAAGCTGAGAGCCTTCACTTTTTCTATTTCACTCTTACCTTCGAGCATGCATGTTGAGGTAATTATGAGAAATTGCGTTCTCCCTAGCTTCAGCCAGACCACACGTGGAGCGCTTTCCCTAAACCTTGTCTGTAAATTTAAAGGTCAAGGTAATTTCCATCTTGAAGTAGTTGCCTCTACAATTTTACGTATCGTCTTGGCATTGTGGCGTCGTGTGCTGCAGTCGCCTCAGTGCGGTAGTACGAGTATATTGTAGGACGGGTCACCTGATCACCTGATCCCAGGTGACCTGGACCAGGGTCACCTTGGATCACCTGGTCACCTGTAGGACGGGTCACCTGGAAAATAGTCGTTACTGTGTACTCTTTCCTATATCATGTGACCACAGTTCCAGAAGAGTTCAGGGAAGATTGAGTGCGTTACACTGTACGCACTTCTTAGTGGCATTATAGGTACAGCTTATTTGCGGGATCGGGAAAACTTCCAGAAGATCGGCAGACTTCAGCTGTTCCACCGGCTCTGACTTATTTACTGCGGCAGCAGCAGGTCCTCACAACAGACCAGTGACGTTGCCAGGAATATGGGGGGGGGGGGGTGCAGGAATCATCTTCGTACACACAAATTTTGGGTCCGCGTGCCTGATGTGTTAAACTTAGTAATTTGAGCACACCGGGCACATGTAAGTTGAAAACTTACATGTGTCCGGTTCAGGTTTTGTAAGTGTAGTTTAAATGTATTTTTTCATATACTTTCCACTTACTTAATGGGACCCTATGTGGGCTGATATTAAGGGAAAAGGACGGACGACTCAGTTCCAATTTCGAGCTTTTAACGGTTGCCGCCGTAATGCGAAATGCAGTGGAGCCCTGTGCGTACCTCTTATTTTGTCTCCCTATGTTCGGGAAGCCGGGGATGACAATTTATCGTGAGAAATGAATATCTCTTGGGCACGGCAAATGTCACTACGTAGAGCATAATCATTTGCCTGTTGTGGAAGCACAGTGATTAGCCTATCCTGTCCTCCTCCCCCTAACGGTCAAGCTACTCGTAGAATGAACAGAAAGGCACCGCGACTATTATTATTTCCCTCGCGTAATGCAACTATTACATCGGGATGGCGACTTATTCAATCCTTGCGTTTCCCTGCGCAGTTCAATATTTCATCATCACCGAGAAAGCACGCTTGTCCGATCATTGGAGTTTCGTACAAATAAACTACATTCTCGAGAAGACGCAAAAGTAACGCAGTGGTGAGCAATGTTTCGTACTGTATGTACTCCCTGGCTAATTTTCTCCTTTTTTTCTCGTCACAAATACTAAACATCGGAAGGATGTTCCTCCTTTCCGAGTGCGTCAATCACAACAGCTGTCACAATTTCGGGTTATTTGGGATCAGCTTGATATCAGCCTGATGCAGCTCTAGTCAACAGCTCTATATCAACATAATCACTTTGGTCTGCACAGTGTATCAAATACTAAAAACGCTTTTATATTCGTTTTGTACAGGAAGTACAAGGGGGGCTCGGGGCCCTAAGATAACTAGATTCTTTTCATGGAGGCGGAAGGATGAGTTAATATCGATGCGTGCCGCTATGCGCGCGTACTGGCCTATCGTCTTTATCAGTTGGCCAAGAAGCGTCGTTGTGTCACGTTTTCTCTAGTCACCGAATTACTTTGTTTTTAATATCTGTCGCAATCTGCGTCGGTTTTGAGATGGCGGACGTCACAAATGCGCTCTCTCGGGATTTTTATTGCGTTAGAAAGTATATGGACACTCCAGACGCATTTCTGCCGCCGCCATCGCCGTGAGGTTCTGTATAAGGCCCAAGGGCGATAAAATCGTCGCCGTGTACCGTATGTGCGAGGAACGTGCGAGGGTAAGGCGGTGATCGCGACTCAATCTCGCGCACGCAAGGGAGAAAAGCGGGGAGGAAGCGCGTTGTCTCCCGCCACGTGCAAGGCTAAGGGGAGGGAGGTAGGGAGGGAGGCGCGTTTTACTCCGGGCGACCTAGGTGCTCGCGCGCCCGCGCTTGAGCCGTTGTATATTGAAAGCCGTCAGCTACGGGAACAGAGTCCGCCATGCGCTGCGTTTTCGCGGCTTAGTTACCGCTGATGCGAGAAGCAGCACGAAGGTTAGTTAATTCGCACGCT
Organism: Dermacentor variabilis; assembly: GCF_050947875.1. Taxonomy (NCBI): domain Eukaryota; kingdom Metazoa; phylum Arthropoda; class Arachnida; order Ixodida; family Ixodidae; genus Dermacentor; species Dermacentor variabilis. The sequence continues at coordinate 75,401,160 of NC_134572.1, forward strand.
GCAGCTGCCGCGCTTCAACGTTTCGACAGCGAGTTTCCCCAGTCGTCGAGTGAGATGTGTTCATGTTTGCTTGTGCGCGCGTGACGCCATGCTTGTTAATTTAGTTAGTATGCCTATGTTTACGAGTTTACACGGCCGATAATACTAATATCCTTGCTTCCTATAGCTATCCACTAATTTGCGGTCGCAATCGAGGCTTCGCCTTTCGGGCGAAACTGCGACTTTCTTTGTTTATTCTAAATCTGTACCACGAGGCCGAACAGTCAGTGAGCAAGTCGACAAACGATTGTGTGTAAAGCAGTTTGAAAAATAAAAAAACTAAAATAAAAGCACCGCAATTTCGAGAATTCAAGCGAGTGTCTTCTACATTATCACAACGCTCCCGCCCACACAGCAATGAGCGTGCGCTACAAAAGTGACTACAGCGGTGATGTATACCTTATCATCTTTACTCATTTATCTTAGCCCTTGGGCCTTGTCTTCAAGACTGAAACGACAGGTTAAGGGGACGCGTTTTCAAGATGCGGAAGAGGTAAAGAAAGATGCCACGGAAACACTGACGGTCATCAGTTTGCAAGAGTTCCGAGAACTGTTTTGAATAAAGAATAAGCACCTTTGCCACTTTCGTCTGACAGGCCTTCTCCCTGAACGATCTACCGACGTACATGGCCCTTACTACACTTCCCCGTTGGACTACCAGGACGAAAGAAACCTGTTTGTATATTTGGGACCCCATATCTATTATGCCTGAAGGCATGCTTGCGAAATAAAATTTAAGTGAAAAATGTGCAAATTGGGAAGTTCTCGTTATTTTGGGTCCCCGTCCTATATACGCTAAAATGGCGCACAAGCCAGATACTTGAAATTACACCTAACTGTACCGCAGATATTCTTCGGACTTCACTGTGGTTTGAAGCAGGAATGTCAACCAATTAATGGGTGGTTGGTGGATATCTAACCGAAAGCCGGAACGTGTACCCATATAACGAATCGGATTATATACTGTTCTGCCCGGCGGCCGTTCAGGGGTGGAGAGGCCACACCTGCGACATGCAGTTGTCAGCAGCCCAAATTGGCCTGTCCACGCCGGAGTGAAGGTCGGTGCAAGGATACAAATTTACACGACTGTCAGCAGCCCAAATTGGCGTGATCGCGCCGGGGATCGGAATCAACGTGCGTTCCTCCTATTTTCTTTGTTTGTGCCAAGTGATGTGCGTGCGTTTCCGACACCTGCGGCGCACCGAAAGGGGCACCCGCTCACCGATAACTTCGGCGCACCGAAAGGGGCAACCAGCTGGCCGACGCTGGGTTTAGTCTCTTGACGCCATCTGTCTCCTGACGCCGGATTAGTGGAAACCATGAACAATGACGACACAGGCAAAAAATGCGGATCGAGACGTCTCAGGAGGAGGCTCGGAAACAGTGTGACTCGGAGATGCTAAGACGCTACTATAGTGTGCTCCGATAGTTGGAGCCATTTTGTAATCTCATCTATGTACCTTTTTGAATGTTATTCCCTTTTCTTCATTCTCTTAAAACGTTGCTCGGAACCCTTTCTCCCGGCACCTGACACGGCACCGCCAATGGAAACTTCGTTGACCGCATGAACCCCCCGACTTCGCAACAACAGTAATCTGTATTGTCACAAGAAATCTGTCGGTGAACGACTTTGTTTTCTTGGGAATTTCGCAAGGAAACAACATACGGGACTTAAATATCCTCGCTGCAACAAATATACGCCTTCAATGGCATAATTCATTTACTGGAGCAAAAGTTTCTTTGCTTCCTTCTACGGGTATTGTCGCGTCTACTCGCTGTGTTCCTCGCCTCGTAAAGTGGGTCGATGCCGCGCAGAGTGTTGATAGAAAACTGGGTCGATCTTGGAAACAACGTAATCCACCATCGCGTCGGTCACATGGTGAGTTCATGTGGTGGAGTCATTGCGACGCCACTTTCTTCCTGGGTGTGTGGCGAGCTTGTCCTTTCTTTGTCCTTTTGGTGGTTTCTATATGATTCCGCTCAACGAAATCCTAGCCGACATCAAATAAACTCAAACGCGTTCTCTGAAAATCGTTATCGGTGGCTTCTACCGCATTTTTTTTTTAGTTTACACTGACATAAATTACGTCCTTCTTGCAGAAAACTTTGGGCGCATGGTTGCACACTACTCGCATGGTCGCTACACGGGCGAGGATTTTGTCTACTTGGAATGCTTCATGTAACCGCACAAAAACAAGGGACAAAGAAGGAACACACAAGACAGGCGCGGAGTCTTGTCCGCGCTGTCTTGTGTGTTCCTTCTTTGTCCCTTGTTTTTGTGCGGTTACATGATGCATTCCAGGAACGACCACCAACTAGCCCGCTTATCCCTGTTAAAGATTTTTTCTACGCCAACTCGAACGCTCTCGCGCTGCTCGGGCTGCTCGTGACACCAGGCAGGGAAGCTGAGTTCCACCGCCTTATATCCTGGAGCATCGTGCGCCAGCTGGCCGGCTTCGGCCGTCACACGGACGATTTCGGCCTGCTCACTAGTGTCGCCATTCGGTACCAGTGCGTCGCACACGTGTCGCAGGTCCTGGAGGCACCGCTCATGGGCGTTAACCTGCTGCAAGGTATACGCGTGGACCGCATTTGATAAGCCCTCTCGTACGTGACAGTGTTTCCAACAGGAGGCTAATCGGAAGAGGCGAGGAATGCGTGTCGATTCGTTTGAGGCGCAGGGATACACGTTGCGAAAATTAGCGGGGTTGCAAGACATACATGGAGAGAAAGGAGTTGACACGAGGCTCTCGTTTCAGGGTGAATGCCTACGCGCACATACGCTCAGGCTTTGTTCCCCAACTCCGACAAATAGTTCGGGGCTACGACTTTAGGGGTCGGTCACAAACCCTGGCCACAAAATAGGGAAGACCGAGTAGGGAAACAAAGAAACGTCAAGAAAGAGACGGAATGAGGAAGCGGATGAAGAGAATACTATAGGAAACCAGACTTGACAGTGGGCAAACAAGCCCCCCGGAACCTACTCAGATGAAACAACTTGACGGCATGAACAAGCTGAAGAATTACTTCAACCTAAGTTTACGCAAGCCTGTAATTGTCTTGAATGCCATCTTCCGTTATGTTTATATGGTAACCACTCGCTGCCAATAGAAAGCCCCGGGCAAGGGGCTCAAAGCGCCTTTTTTCATTACTGATACATACCACTAACCATCTTATACTTCCTTTTTAGTTTCTTCTCTGCACAGGCGGGTTGCCGCAATTCCCGCTAGATCTGTATTGTAGCGCCATACCAGCGACGTATAAAAATGGGAACGCATCTATGCGAGTGTTTGTCCTAGCGTTCTTATAAGCAACCACGTACAAGTGTGGAGCTTTTAGGCACATTAATGAAGAAAAAAAAGACACTAGTAAATTGAGTCTGACATTCTTTCAAAAGTTAATTTTCAATAATATTGTGTCAGGTTGGTTATTATAAGAGCGAGTAAAAACCAAGCTTCCATATTTAGAATTGTGCGCCGAAACCCCGCGCCGGCACGTCAGTGTGGCATCGTAAATTTCCGAGTATTTTCTCATATTCGCTCAGCAAAAGCTCTTTAAACTTGCTAACTTAAGTCTTATAGGCTCTCTTAGAATACAGTGTATCCCACCTTTGTCGATAAATAATTAACTAAATCATAGCAGACGCCGTCCAAGTTCATTTCGTCACGGCGAGCTTTTCTCTCTTACCAAGCCCGTTATAACGACAATACGGGCGTTTGGGCATCGTAGAAGGGCAGTTTACTAATGCGGCTCAAATAATGCTTCTCTTTGGTGTGCCTTTAATACATCTGCGTCGAGAGCCTGACACCCGCAGCTACCTTTCATACCTTGCCTCCCGCTTCGCAGCCGTACCTGAAAGCTAAGGGAGACGGACAGCATCTTCTCACGTCTCAAGAAGTCCTACGAGGGCGAGCTGAAGAAAAGTTCGTGGCTTGACTCGCTTTCCCTGGAGAACGCCCTGGCCAAGTTGCGCACTATGCAGCTGGCGAACGGATTCCCGCACGGTATGCGGAACGAGCATGACATGGACAGATATTTCGCCGAGTTTCCCGAGTCGCCGCGCGGTGGTTCCTTCTGGCGAGCCTGGCTGAACGCGGCGCGCATTGCCCAGCGCCGAAAGATGGGGAGAAACTCGACGTCGGACGCAGTGTTCGTCGCGGGCAGTGCGATCGCTTACTTCGGAGTGCAACTGAACAAGGTCTTCGTACCGGCCGGTATGATCGGCAGGCCAGTGTTCTACGGGCGGGGCCCGCCTGCGCACAACTATGGAGCGCTCGGAATGGTATGTGATGTAGACAAAAAATAAGTGAAGGCTAAGGTCACTCTTAAGCTATTGTAGGAGCTATACTCTAAAGCCTAAATGCGTTTCCACTCAGATAGTTTGGGGGACACGTCAGCTAAACGATAATTTCTGTTTCACAGTACCCGGTTCTTGGCTTCGTTATTTGCTGAAATTCATATTGGCCGCTGAAAGGACACAATGACGACGGACGCCCATGCTGTCGTCAATGTGTCTTCCTTTTTGTGTTAGTCCTTTCAGCAGCAAAAATGTCTTTCAATTCATTCTTCGTGTGGGTTTGTGGTTAGGCACCAGCGCTTGTTCTCTCTATTTTACCCATGCCTAGTGTATTTGCGCTGGGAACATAATACTAGCAAATACTACCGAGAGGTTCGGGCGCCATGGGGGCCGAGAAACTGCCGGTAATACGTACAAGATTATACCTAGGTGCGTCATGATCCAGCGACCCATTGTCCTTGGCTGATGCAGGGCGAGGGTCAGAATAGCTCGACGGCTTTCGGCGCCCAGCAGTGTTATTTCGTTATGACGGCGATGATGACGCTATCTCCGCGCAGATTATAGCGCACGAGATGTCGCATGGGTACGACGCGCAAGGCGTCGGCGTGAACGCCAGCGGCCTGTTTCGCCAGTGGCTGACGCATTGGTCTCGGAGCCAGCACGGGAGCATGATCATTTGCCTCCAGTCCCAACCCGCCAAGGTCAGAACGCACTGCCACCAAAACTCCAGCACGTAGCTCCTCAATGTCATAGTTTGCTATACCAAAGTTATTTGAGGGAAATCTGGCGCACAGCGATCGTCCAGTTACCATAGGAATGATTGATCAGAAAACGGACGTGTATCTTTGTGCTTGTGACTTCAGACGTTCTTCTGGCTTTGTTTGCTATGCCTTATCTGCCTTTATTGGCCTACAATTCAAAGCGATCCAATTTTTCTAAACGCAGAATGTGATAAGGTTTTTCGCACTTGCAAGTGAGTGCGAATTGTGACATTTATAACGACATAGGTTGCTTATTATGATCAGTTTGTTAAGTCACAAAGCCGTTGGAAACTATAAAAACTAAGTTTAAGCAAATCGGCGTAGTAACCATTATTACCATGCTGGTTTAACTGCCATGCTTGCAGCTACCGTAGACACTGGCGCCAGGGTTCCCTCGAGCAATATTTGTAGGAAGGTCTATGCTTAATGTTCTGTGCTAATTTGGACACTTGCCAGCGTCTCGGATGCTTCAATGGCCTCTACTCGGCAGTAAGAATTTGGAGGCCCGCAGTGTAAATTTTTTTTACAGTAAGCCGTGGGACCTCAGTCATTCGAGCGAGAAACCGAGAAACCTCCTGTGAAAGGAATCCGAGGCAGGCGGCCCAAATTTTCTGGAAATAACCGAAAACAATAGAAATATTTTCTCTAGGGAATGTATTTAAATGCATCAATTCAATGAAAATACAAATTGCAGATTATACTGTCATATTCATTTCAGGCGATGGCTTGAACTGATTGATATATAGCGAAAAAATTTTTCGAGACCGTCGTCAGCATTGATTAAAAGGCCAACGTTGGCTAACCAATTAGAGTATTGACTGTTGGGTTGCACTTCTCGCTTCCTACTAGATTACCGAATCGAAATTAGTACTCGAGTCAGGGCCACGTAAACATATGGGCATGTCAATCTACTCATTACCGATACTAGTCATTGCCGCGCAAATATGTATACTATTAGCGGTTTTTTTCATTAATTTAGGAAAAATATTTCTAACACTAAGTCTGAGTTACAACGACAGGTGAGTGGTGAGAACTTATATGTGGCTCAATGAAAGCTACAAGTCCAAATTTGTGTTTACCAAAGTTAGCTTGTCACTCCGCCAAAATATGGGATATATCTGGCACTGGAAAGCACTACGCGAATTGTGGGTGGTCGTGCCTTGTCTACGAGGTGTCGCTTGATTGATTAAATTGTGCGTTTTACCGTCACAAAAAAATACTGCGGATGCATGAGAGATGCCGTAGCGGAAGGCTCAGGATGAATTTTGACAGCTTGAAGTTTTTTTAAAGTGCAGATAAATCTTAGCACACGATCGGGCTTTCGCTTTTTCCTTTTTTCATTTCACCTCCATCTGAATGCGCCCGCTGATGCCGGCAATCGAACTAGCCACCTTTTTCTCGGCAGCAGAACGATATAATCACTTTACCACAGCGGCGGTTGGTCTGTGACCTGCAATAACTTCATTGAGAACGCACACCTCTTTAGCTCATCGCGATCGCAACTATATGGGCACTCCAGGCGCATTTCTGATGTCGCCGTCGCCGTGACGTTCCGCATAAAGTCTAAGGGCGATAACACCATTGTCGCTCGCCGTACGCTGTGTGTGCGAGAGAAAGCGTGCGAGAGGAGTCGACGATCGCGGGTCAGTCTCGCCAGGGCGAAAGCGAGGAAAGCGGGAAGAAAGCGCGCCGGCCTTCCGTCGCGCGCAAGACACCTAACGCTACGAGGCGCTGGAGGGGAGGGAAGGGAAGGGGGCGTCGTGCCCCTCCGGCTGCAACTGCGCATGTGGCGGCTTTGCGCGGTCGCGCGGCCGTATCTTGAGAGCGATCTGCGTTGGGGGCAGAGTCTAGGTGCGTCGGCTGCTCGAAGCTTTGAGCGTGCTATGTGTTCACGGTGCTCAGTTTGCGTTGAAGTGATAACAGCATGAAGAGACGAAGGTCACTTTGCTCACAGCTGCTGCCGCGTTTCCTCAAGCCAGCGTTTTGACAGCGAGTGTCCGGGGTCATCGAGTGTGATGGGTTCATGTTTGCTGTGCGCGCTGACACCATGCTTGTTAATTTAGTTGGCAAGCGAATGTTTAGAAGTCGACACGGCCGATAAAAGTACTATCCTTACTTCGTATGACTGTCTCCTAATCTGCTATCGCAATCAATGTTTCGCCTTTCTGGAGAAACTGCGGCTTTTTTGTTGTTGTTAATCTCGGTTTAGTTGCATCGTTTTAAAAGGAAGTTAAGCTCCACATGTTCATAGCTAAATAAGGTTATCGCGTAATTTTTGAAGAATAAATAGGTCCCGACAACTTTAGAGGTGAAGTGTCAGTGAACCTATGTGGCAGTCTTACAGAAACACTGATTATGCGTAAATGATCTTTAGTTTTCAACAAATGCTCTTTGCTTAAAGCGTAACCAGAACACCTTAAGGTAGTACCTGAAGCAAGATTAAACTAGTCGTTAGCATGTAAGAAACCTGCGATAAATTATAGCTTCAAAAATGAAGTCGCAGTTTCACCCGAAAGGAGAAGCATTGATTGAGATAGCAAAATATTAGACGTCTATACGCAGTAAAGTTAATAGTTGTATCATCTGGTATACACTGTTGTAAACATTCGCTTACTAAGTAAATTAACAAGTATGGTGTCACACGCGTACAGGCAAACATGAAGACATCTCACTCAATGGCCGCGGACACTTGCCGTAGAAGCGGAAACGCACACTATACTCTTAGGCGGTGCTCCTGACCATGTTCTTTTTTTTTCTCCTTGGGACCTTTTTCTGGAGCAATTGCTTTAGCATACAAATTGTGAAACAAATGTACAATAAATCAAACAAATCTCGAGCTAGCCCAATCTTCGATGTTCCTGCTCAGATGAGCAAGACGGACAGTCTGGACCGTCAGGCCTCCGAGAACCTGGCCGACTTCGCGGGATCGCTGGTGTGGCACGCGGCGTTCAGAGTGCTTCCCCAGCACCAGCGCCGCGTCACGGTGCCCGGCGGCGGCTCCGCGCTCAACTTGACCGGCGAACAGCTGTACTTCGTGTCCCGCTGCGTCATGTGGTGCACGGACAGCGTCTGGCGCGACTACAGCGGCGGCAATCACACCGCGTACCGCGCGAGGTGCAACGTGCCCGCCATGAACATGCCCGGCTTTGGCGAAGCCTTCAACCGTGCGCCGGGCTCCAGGATGAACCCCGTGGATAAATGCGCCTTCTAGAAGGAGGCTCCGCGGGGGATCGCGACGCCGCCCTCTACAACGAGAGTTGTATTTGCAAAAGCCCCCTATAGAGAAAATGTTTATTGCGTGGTGCCGGCAAGAACGAAGATTTCGATGTAGTGCGATTTTTATTTCTTGCGAACCGCTTGCAGAGAGTGCTGTCGGTGCCAACATTGATTCACGAAGGCTTTTAGACCTTCTGCGCACTGCAGTGACACAGTAGAGTGCTGCAAGCGTGTAAAAATAAAGTAAGCATTTTGTTCTCGCGCAAATAAATGCAACAATGGTGCTGATAGTTCAGTTTTGTCGAATGCCACTCGGTCACCTTTGTGAGCATTATTGTTGAAGTCCCAGGCAACGATGAAAAGCCCACGCCGACGGCCGGCAATTAGCGGGAAAACCTCGGCGGTAGAGACATAACACCTCGTGTCTTTCTTATATCTCGCTATCCCGGAGCGTCACAGCCGAGTATCCACAAAACCCGTTTCACCACCTGATGACCGACATCCCAGTAGCCTCCTCTCCAAAATTATGCTGAACTTAACTTTAATCTTTGGCACGGTTAGGGCATCGCACTTTCAGCGGAACGTCTGTGTGCCTCTGCGCGAGTCGGCGCGCGCCGCTTCGGCGGCTTCCGCCTTAAGTATTACCGAACTGTGGATTGATAGCAGTAGCGCTTTTATAAATAATATCCACGTAACTGGATGTCGCAGACAAAACTTAGGGGGGACTACCGAGGTAGGCTTCTACCCAATGGTACCCTTAGTGTGGAAAAGCCAGCTTTAAGAGAAGTTGGGTTTCTGTATATATATATATATATATATATATATATATATATATATATATATATATATATATATATATATATATATAATGTCAAGAGGCGTTATAGTTCGATTGCTAAAACGCTCAGATAGCAGAGCACCGCAGCGAGAGGACACGGAGCTTCGGCGACACAGGCACAAGCCTTCCAAGCACTCGTCGTCGTCGTCTTTCTCTAAGCAGCGCCTACTGCTCATTCTTCTTCAGTACAATTGCCTCCCAGGGGAAGAGGAGCCGTCTCGGCTACCTACGGGCAAGACAGCACAGGTGGGTCAAAGTAAGGAGTAAGGAGTAAGTGAGTCGCTGAACGTGCACGATTTCGCGCCCTCGGCGGCGCTTATCGGAAGGCGGCTCAAGGGGTTCGACCATATAGTTCACAGGAGACGTTTTACTGATGACACGGTAGGGACCCTGGTACTTGGACACAAGCTTGGGTGAAAGTCCAGGACTGGTAGCGGGAACCCAAAGCCAGACTAGTGAGTCAGGGCCATAGGGTGCCGGAGAAGAGGGAATATCCCGAAGGTGCTTCTGTCGCTGCTGATCTTCCGAAGTAAATGTGCGGGCGCGGAGTTCCAGGTTTGGGAAGGGCCCAGCACCTCCACCAAATGTCAAGAGGCGTTATAGTTCGATTGCTAAAACGCTCAGATAGCAGAGCACCGCAGCGAGACGACACGGAGCTTCGGCGACACAGGCACAAGCCTTCCAAGCACTCGTCGTCGTCGTCTTTCTCTAAGCAGCGCCTACTGCTCATTCTTCTTCAGTACAATATATATAAAGTTAATAATTTGTTAGGTAAATTATTTGCGGCGTTAGAAGCTTGCCAGCGATCAGCCGTTTTCGCCACACATTCCTACGCGCTCTCTGACCGTGCTTCGAAACCACTCGCCCCCGTGCTCTTCCTCACACCTAGTCTCGGGCGAGTGACCCGCCTTCCTTTATTGATGGCACCTCGCCCTCATTAGTGACCCAACATGAAGAAGTGTAGTTCCGCTTTCGCCCCTTGGTAAGTCGTGGTGAACGAGGTGGTCGTAAGCCACCAACGATGTGAAAATTGTTGAGCAACACTGGCTGTTATCTGCGCCTGTTGAAATTATTGATTAATGCATTGTCCACGTCCCTGGGGAGTGCGTTTTGGGACCTGGGAGGACGTCAACATAGCTCCCGGAATGGAATCGCGCTTAATAGCAAAATACTAGCGTGTAAATTCTGCTCTTTGTCTTTCCTCGAAAGGTAAACGTTATTTATTCAAAGGTGCAATGTGGAGAAGCAAACTTCTGTATCGGGGAAAGTGCCGAAATCCGAGGTAAATTTATTACCCGACACAGAGATCGCTATTAGTATTTAAGTCGCATAGCGAGTATTATGTAGGCTTGTATGGACTGCAAAAAATAATGAAGTCGTCCCGCAGATTACTGAAAACCAGTAGACCACTTTTTATCGCTGCTGTGGAGCTATGGCGGATGAGGACGAAAGGTTAAACACGGGAAGACTAGAGCACGAGTATGGATTCGTAAGTGAAAACCATCCATAGCAACCCTTCCCATAGCCTTCAAATAAAGCATACGCAACCGAAAAAGAAAAAAGAAAAGGGAAGGGGGGAGAGAAGACAACTGCGTAGGTTGGAGTTGTCATATGTAGCGCATGTAATGAAGTAAATCAAATTTGAGTTTGACAAAATGTGCACGAGCTATGGACTATAATACTACGTGAGACAGCATATCTTTTATTGGCAATTTCTTTCCCAGGACATGACGTACAGCGACATCCACCTCGCTACACCCACGCGCGCTCTTTGACGTCAAAAAATTGTTCGCGCACAGCATGTACAGCCGGAAAAGTATAAAACTCCTCGCAGTATCCGACCTACCTAATCCTTTCGTCACGCCAGCTTCCGAACGCTTAGCCATTCGATTCACATGCAGGAACAATGACATTCCCGAAAGTAATGTACCTATGAAGTGCGACTTGATTGTCATAAACACTATAGCCTGTGATGCACTGGCTTTGATTGTTCATTCTGCAGCCGCTCAGAGAACGCAACGAGCGTGCTCCTGTTAACACACATCGAGCTCTTTGCCAAAATAAGTATATAGAAAATTCCAGTGGGCCAGGAAACTGTAGCAAGTGTTGGTAAATTTGTTAATGAAGCAATAGGCGGAAGTGCCAGTGGACGCATAAACACAACAATGTGGAACCAGAATAACAGCGGCTTATTGCCTGCATGCTCTTCGGCTCGCCATGACAGTGCAGTGCAACTGGGCTCATGTGGCATCAAGTTGCCTCGTCGTTCCCTGGTTAAACTATCGTACACAAGTTGTCGCTGATGTATTACACCGAATGTCGGTTAAGCTTAAAGGTGTATCAGTCATTTACCAGTTAGGCTCCATTTTACGTTCTAAAGTTCGCAAGCGTGATAAAGGTAGTAAATGAAGCCCACGCCAAAAAACTAGCCGTTGCTAATTGAAGAGAACATGGAACGTCATGAAAGCCTTTAAGACTATAGTTCTCCTTATTTGAACGTGCAGTAAAACCCTATAAAGGCCTTAAGACTACTACTGAATTGTTGAAGGCGTGTTGGAGACTTTGCTATGTTTTGCGAGTAGTCTTTACTGTCGAGAGAAACGATAACGGACATATCATTAGACTGCCAACATATTTATCCTTATATACCCTGAGCAGTGTCTCTGAAGATAAATATACAAACTTGTGCAAGGCACATTACATAATATAATGCAACCCAGATGATGGACCAACAAAACCACTTAAGTTCACTGGAATGCTAGAATATCATAGACGTCGCAGTATATACTTCCCTCACCCCACCAATTGTTTAATCTAGAAGTCGTCGAGCGACTATAACCAGTCCACTTTTTAAAGAAGTTGCAGTTTCGCCCGAAAGGCAAAACTGCAACCGCGGCCGGTGCGCAAGCGCAGACGGGCGCTGGCCATGCTCCCCCTCACACCCCCCCCCCCCCCCACTATCCTCTTAGCGCGCGCCCTTTAGCGACCATCTCCTCGCTACCTCCATGTGCGCGAAAAGCCAACGCGCCCACTCCTCGTCTTCCTTCCTTGAGCGCGCGAGAAGATGCCACCGCATCAATCCACCATCGTTCTTGGTTCACCCTCACAAGCTTTCCCTCGCACCTGCAACATGCGACACGCGGCCGTGATGCTGTCGCACTTGGACTTTATCCGGAACTACAAGACGATACCGACGACCGAAATTCGCCTGGAGTGTCCATATAATTGCGATCGCAATAGAAAGTATCAAGGTATCCCGCTATAACTGCAAGCTCGTTCATTCTCAAATCTCATTACCGTTCACATCTTTCGCCTCACGCACTACATATCCTCCTGTTCATTTTGTAAAACAAAGTCTACAATATATCATTTCATCCGGGAATATACCCGCACATTCTAGTCTACTCCCGCGATACGACTACCCACAACGTCCTAATGGGGAACAGATTAAACCTGCAGGAGCAGCGAAAGGTGAACCGCGGTGTGGCGTGAGCCAATGGAGCCTTCCACCATGGGCTCCAACCCACGAGGGAAAGTACCCCACTTAGTACATATAACGGAGTATAAGTATGGCGACGCTTTAGCACAATGAGATCTACTTAATTTCTTGCTATATTGGCCTACAAGGGCGAATGCAGAGTCTCATGCAGAGGCGGGCGAGCTCAATACATGCTCAATTATGTGCGACCAAAAATCATCGCATGTTCCTACTGTTACGAGTAAAGATAATTATTATTACACCTTCAACTTGTCTATATATACATGCACGGAATAAATTTGCCAAACACAAACAAATACACAATTTTTACCAAATGCTTGGCTTGTACAAAGTCATCATCATCATCATCATCATCATCAGCCTGGTTACGCCCACTGCAGGGCAAAGGCCTCTCCCATACTTCTCCAACAACCCCGGTCATGTACTAATCGTGGCCATGCCGTCCCTGCAAACTTCTTAATCTCATCCGCCCACCTAACTTTCTGCCGCCCCCTGCTACGCTTCCCTTCCCTTGGGATCCAGTCCGTAACCCTTAATGACCATCGGTTATCTTCCCTCCTCATTACATGTCCTGCCCATGCCCATTTCTTTTTCTTGATTTCAACTAAGATGTCATTAACTCGCGTTTGTTCCCTCACCCAATCTGCTCTTTTCTTATCCCTTAACGTTACACCTATCATTCTTCTTTCCATAGCTCGTTGTGTCGTCCTCAATTTGAGTAGAACCCTTTTAGTAAGCCTCCAGGTTTCTGCCCCGTAGGTGAGTACTGGTAAGACACAGCTATTATATACTTTTCTCTTGAGGGATAATGGCAACCTGCTGTTCATGATTTGGGAATGCCTGCCAAACGCACCCCAGCCCATTCTTATTCTTCTGATTATTTCCGTCTCATGATCCGGATCCGCCGTCACTACCTGCCCTAAGTAGATGTATTCCCTTACGACTTCCAGTGCCTCGCGGCCTATTGTAAATTGCTGTTCTCTCCCGAGACTGTTAAGCATTACTTTAGTTTTCTGCAGATTAATTTTTAGACCCACTCTTCTGCTTTGCCTCTCCAGGTCAGTGAGCATGCATTGCAATTGGTCCCCTGAGTTACTAAGCAAGGCAATATCATCAGCGAATCGCAAGTTACTAAGGTATTCTCCATTAACTTTTATCCCCAATTCTTCCCAATCCAGGTCTCTGAATACCTCCTGTAAACACGCTGTGAATAGCATTGGAGATATCGTATCTCCCTGCCTGACGCCTTTCTTTATTGGGATTTTTTTGCTTGCTTTATGGAGGACTACGGTGGCTGTGGAGCCGCTATAGATATCTTCCAGTATTTTTACATATGGCTCATCTACACCCTGATCCCGTAATGCCTCCATGACTGCTGAGGTTTCGACTGAATCAAACGCTTTCTCGTAATCAATGAAAGCTATATATAAGGGTTGGTTATATTCTGCACATTTCTCTATCACTTGATTGATAGTGTGAATATGGTCTATTGTTGAGTAGCCTTTACGGAATCCTGCCTGGTCCTTTGGTTGACAGAAGTCTAAGGTGTTCCTGATTCTATTTGCAATTACCTTAGTAAATACTTTGTAGGCAACGGACAGTAAGCTGATCGGTCTATAATTTCTCAAGTCTTTGGCGTCCCCTTTCTTATGGATTAGGATTATGTTAGCGTTCTTCCAAGATTCCGGTACGCTCGAGGTCATGAGGCATTGCGTATACAGGGTGGCCAGTTTCTCTAGAACAATCTGTCCACCATCCTTCAACAAATCTGCTGTTACCTGATCCTGCCCAGCTGCCTTCCCCCTTTGCATATCTCCTAAGGCTTTCTTTACTTCTTGCGGCGTTACCTTCGGGATTTCGAATTCCTCTAGACTATTTTCTCTTCCATTATCGTCGTGGATGCCACTTGTACAGTATATATTTATACAGTATACAGTATTTGCCACTTGTACAAAGTATATTTCGTCAAATAACAAACAACCGAATACATACGTACACGTGGGAAACCCGCAGTTTATTAATTTTTCCAGTAAAATAACTTGTGCAAAGGCCGCACGCAGTCGACGACAGTCGAGAATTGGCACAAGAAAGAAGCATCACGGATGTCTCACGGAGCCCATGAACAAGACCACGTCGGACTTGCTCCTGAAAACGAACAACATGAACGGATGGTCAACTATGAACTCCGTTGTCTGCGTCGCTCCTGGGCCGCAAGGCCCACAACCCGTAACAGCCGTGGCCGCGGCAGCCTCCGTTCCTTCTTCGTCAACCTGCAGGTACGCCTTGTGGATTATGTCAGACACGCAGGGATTTCCACTCTTGAACATGCCCGAAAGGTCGCACTTGGCCGAGAACAGGTCGTTGACTCCCATGCCCTGGAAGGTGTCTTTCAGAGAAAAACTCTGCTGTAGCAAGAGCTTAGGCATGCTCAATTGGACGTTCGGTGTCTCCTTGAAGTCCGCCAGGATATCAGACAGCTTGGAATGCGATATGTGACGCTCTAGATTCGACAGCCCATCGATGGCATCGGGCAGTAGTATGACCATGGACGCTCTGCCGCCTTTGTAAGGCATCTCGATGGCCCTGGCTGCAAGCTCATCGTTGTGAGTGATCGCGAAATCTTGCTTCTGGGACATCATGTCCACCTGCACTTTGGTGTGGGCGGTGAGGTGGAAATCGCGGCGCAATGTCGTATTCGCCGGGAACGGTGACTCCCAGAGCCCGCGGAAGTAGCTGGCGTTGACTAAGATCACGCTGGTCGAAGGACCGACACTTCCTGGAGCCAGCAGATCCGTTATCTTAGACTCGGTGGCTTCCTTGACCCAGTCGTTGATCTGGGCTCTAATGTTTTCGCTGTTGTTCTGGAAGTCCACGGACATGATTGTGGAGGAGTATGTAGAGTTCAGGAAGGCCGCGCACTCGTCAGCGACCGGAAACTTCAAGTCACTGTAGATTCTGTGGGCGTCTTGGAATTGCAGCTTGTGGGAATGACTCACCAACTTCGGTAAAAACGACGCGAACTGATCGTGAATTTTTTCGTCCCTCGCATGTAGCGCGGCCAAGAGCTCTTCGGCGGTGTTCCCACGCGCTCCGAACAGCGTCATGGAGAGGCTTGCCGCAATGCCGTACGGCGAAGAGACGACGTTCTCGGCTTTGTCCTTCCTAGGCTTCAGCAGCTCCCGGTGCAGGTCTATCGAAAAGTGCGAGATCATGCGACTAAGATGCTTCGGCATGACTATGCACTCGAAGTCCTGTGAATAAGCCAAATACGCACAAAAATAATTAGCTCTGGAAAGCCGACGAGTGGAACGAAAACTCGCATCCTCACAAGAGAATTTGCGGTGTTTAAAGCGGGAAATCGGCAAGCCGAAGTTATGCATGCGCGCTGAGAAATGGGAAACAAAATAGGCGGACAAATGGGGGCGTTTTTTCTGTGCCGGACTACTAGAAGTAATCCATCAACTGAGAACACACATGGATGGAGCTGTATCAAGGCATAACACAAACTAATGAGGATGATGCTAAAGCCTTAATTTTCGTAACTAAATAAACAATAAATCAAGCAGCTGTGTATGATAGCACTTACCTATTCCCGCTGGCTGTGGTCCGCTGCTGTTGATCCGTTAATCAGGATTAGTTTGATTTGGTATAGGGTTTTTATGATTATGATGACGATGGCCCATTAAAACATGGCAAATAGCCACAATGGTATACGGATGAAAAATTGGGTGGTTGTACTCAGTTATTAATTTAAATAAAATAGAACATAAGAAGGTGTAACTTCGAATAAAACGGGCATTGCGATCACTTCGTTTGCCTCGTTCTTCTGCACGCGCGCTAACACTCATGCTTTTGCTTAATCGAGCATCTTCAAACTTCGCACGTTTCGTCCGTATCGTACAATCCCATATTTATTAGCAGCAGCACGTTTAAACCACACAGAATACAACTGTTTCTGTGATTCGCGTAATTTGTCAATCAATCATTGCAATATAAGTTCAAGATTGCAGAGCTTTGGGCTAATTGGTGTGATTCTTATATGGGGACCATATAGTGTGTAGGTGACGAAGACAAGGAAGGCACTTTTTCTGCTCCCTCCCCTCTGTGCCCATTCTGTGCAGTAGATGAAGCGATCGATCATTTTTTTTTTATTCTGCCACCGTTTATCTGCTTTAAGGAAAAGCATCTTAGAACCAACGTTCACGCAACTTGGTTTAAATTTCTCCGTCTTAAATATATTTTCTCTAGGAGCCGCCTCTCTTGGCAACTACCACAGGGATGTCTGCTCAGCCGTGGAGGAATTCATAGTTGTTTCAAGACATTTTCCTTAAGTTCTTCAAACATTATTTTTATCCGTTTCCGCATGACACTTTAACCAGTTTTTGTACCACCAAAATCTTACTAATACCATCGAAATCTTGGCCAATTTCCCGCAGTGGGTACACGCCATCGAAGAAGGAAATCCAATCCAATTCTGCGCGTCACTGAAGTTCCACTGAAGCTTGTTCCACGGGACCCGGTGTCGACGTTCTCGACCTGCCTCGACGGATCCGACGGATCGACGGTGTCGACGTTCTCGACGGATCCTTGCCGTGCGACTCTATGAACCATTTCACTGGAGAGGCCCCTTCCTGGTGTCTTGGTGCACCCTGTCGAGGAGCGGCTGGATATCGGGCGGTGATTGACTTAGGTAAACCACACTGATGTCTGTTTCTTCTCTCAACCAGGGAAGCACTGCCTGGTCGGCTTCTCTTGCATCTCATGATTATTCGATTGAACTTCTCTTGCGCAGCGGACGGACCAACGTTCCTGTAGCCGTGGTGCCGTCCAATGCAGAATCAGTTCGAGTGAAAAACCCCAAATTCTTTCAGAAAGAACTTCAGAAGGCGACACCCCATTACCAACTGATGACCGAAGTACGGCAGTTTGGTCGTGAAGGCATTCTCTGCTGTTAGCCAGACCAGGCCTGTGTCACTGACCTTCTCAAATGTACAGTGTTTGCTTCAAATCTGGTAAGCCCCTTCATTCCTACTCGGCCTGTGTTAAAGGACTTGTTCGTGGGGTCGACTCGAGCCTCTCCCCTTCAGAAAATTTAGACATGTTTTCTGTCAACGGAGCCATGGCCGTATTTCGTTGCTCTCGCTTATTTGAGAACAAGAAGATACCCACAGAATGAGTCATTGTTATCTTTGCCGGAACAACTCGTCCGACAGAGATCAAGGCATGGCCACTCATCTGCCGGGTTGAATCGCTATCTCCTCGCCCCCTTCAGTGTCTTAGTTGTTCGCGCTACGGGCATAGCATTAAGGGGTGCCGATCAGTTCTTCGGTGTCGTAAATGTGGAGAAAGTCACGAATTAAAAAATTGTTCATCACAGGAAGAACGGTGTTATAGCTGCAGTGGTTCTCACACAGCTGACCATACTAACTTCTCTGCGAGAGCACATGAACTACAAATTTTACAAATAATTGAACAGAAGAGATGCTCAAGACGTCAGAATTCTTCAAAATTCTTACAATGTTCACAAAATTCACAAAAATATTTAGATAATTGATTATTCATACATGTAACAGTAGAATCTTTAAATCCCAATTACAAGGTACTTATTTCGTTTCACCCTAATCTATTCAGAAAAAACAAATGCTAGCAATTCCTTCCTCGCCCGATTCATGGCCGATCCCCCAGAGTGGGTTGCGCCATTTCACTAGGGAATAAGAACAAGAAGTGCTATGGTCCCAATGTCAGCGCATTATAATGGGTTCAATATCACGCTTCTTGATTGACGCTCGCCTAGGTTGAGCAAGCGCGACTTGTCAACAAAATTTTGCTACATTGAGGACGATTGCAAATGGTAAAAACAGGCTTGCCTATCGAGAAAAGTGCTTATGCTTAGGCAAAGAAGTCAGAAGAAAATTTAAGAAGCAAGGTTTGTAGCGATGTTGTACTCCATTGTGCTTAAGCTCAAATGCACTACGTCTATAAATAGTAATTAATCAAGAAGTGACCTATTTGATCGTTTGTTTGCTTTCAGTGAGGAATGGCTGCCGGCCTAAATGAAAGGAAGGATTGGATTGTATAATAGAGTGATACGTGCGCGGCGTGAAAGTAGTCCTTGATGTTCCAGGTGCAGGCACTTTATATACGGTCGTCCAGGTGCGGGGGTTTGGCTTCCGGGTGATCATGATGATGGCGATCGTGATGCAATGGTAGCTGTTATCCCGATGTTCTTCTGCAGTCACAACCCATGGCACGCCAAGAATATAGGACAGAAGGTGTAATCACTCAACGGAGAGCATCCGCTCACTCTGTCACGAGGCGAGGGCTGCAAACTTTTGACTTCCGACGTGGTCGATTGCGCAAACTGACGTTCAGTAGTGATCGGATGGGCACTAGTTTTGTGGTAGTCTTGTACAAGCATGCGGGCTCAAGTGCATTCTCCAACTGCACGTTGCTACAGGCATGTCTCAAAGCCAGCCGTCTTTGAGGCATTTTCACTGTTCTTTCAGTGTAGCCGAGTGCTGAGCTTTGAGATTCTAGATATTGTGGCCAGACAATGGTATCTAGCAGGCACATTTTCACTGCTGTTAAAAAAAGAACAATGAGGCATGTTCTATCGCCCATACATCACAATTTAAAGGGATTGTTGTTTGTTTGTGACACACACAAAGTCAAGTGAACAAGTAATAAACAGTTGATAGATGCACTTCGTATGTGCTGTTCCCGTCTCTGTGGTTCAATTTTGCAGCGCTGCTTTCTAAACACGAGTATGGTATTCCAACTAGCCCCAACGCAAGCCTTAATGAAAGTGATTGACCCTATAGATTGCGACCTCTGGGCGACAGGATTTCTTTTTTCTTGCATTGGAAAGCTGCACAACATAGAAGCACGTGGATAATTTTCGCGGCGAAGTATGAGCAAAGTGCTCTGGTGGAATCTCTACGACCGTTCCAATCAAAACTTGAAAAAGAAGATCAGTGGATCCAGCTGCTTTATGTATTTTGTAATAGAAGTGGGGTAGGGGGGAAAGGGATCGATAGGGGTTAATACCAAATTGGCAAAAATTGGTTCCGATTGAGGTCCTCTCAGTTTGAATTGACTCCCATCAGAATTTCTTGATGCGATGGAAGAAGTGGACGCACAAACGTTTTTTTCTTTCGTTTATTGTTGTGAACGGTCGTGGCCAAACTCCCTTTAACTAGAAAAAGTTCTTAGCAATTCCTAATTGTCCCGCATCATAGCCATTCTGGTGACAATGATGAATCTCGTCAGTTCGCAATGTACCCAGCAATTCAGTCTCAACACCGAGAGATTGGTTTATCTATCTTTCAGATAAAATGGTCTTAACATAGAATTGAAACATGTATTCTAAGAAGCAATGATAGCTTTGCTGCATACTCACAAATTCTTGTTCTTGTGACTTGGTTTGTTACGCTTTATCTCCTTCATTGGCCTGTATTTCAAAGCAATGTATACTTTTTTGTTAAAATGCAGAAGGCAATAGGATTCAGCTAACACGCATAATTGCTGCTAATTGCAGTGGTTCCGCTTGTCCACGACTTCAAGTACTTAGGTGCACCCATCTCTTAATATCGCAGTAGTAATCCTAACTGGTCAGTGGAAGTTGAGGAAGTACAACGTAAGGTTAATAACTGACAGGAGAGGCAGTTGTCCATATTTATACGAGCTGAAGCTTGCAATGTGTCCCTAATAGCTCGACTTTGTCTTGCAGGTATTACTCTGCTCGCGGCTTAGGTTGCAAGTTTTCCATCGCGTGTTTGCTATCTATATGTGGAGCCCACGGGTTGAGGCCATGCGGCGTGATAACCTTTATTTTTTTCTTCCTTTTGAATAGGGGGGGGGGGGTAGGTCAGCGCAGTTCATTTTGTGTAAGGTAACTTGTCTCCCAGTTAGTGTTCAATCGTGATGCAAACAGTCCGTTTCTAAGAGAGATGTTACAACTACAATTAATCAGTTACCTTCCAGAAATAGTTGTGCTGTCATCACAGGCTATCTACCGGCGGGTGGGCAAAGTAGGCCATTTGCCCTCCCCCCCCCTACTTTTGAAAGTCGGTTATGCGGCGCCTGGAGTCCTGACCAAGATCACCCGAGTCCACAGAAATCCACTTGAAGCCCTGATAAGGGGGGTCTGGCCTCTCCACAAGTTGCACGCGGAGTCTTGGACACTGGTTCTTCACGACATTCATCACTGTATGTGTATGGCACACGGCGTCTACTCGGTTCCAGCTGGCAAATTTCCAAACTTCTACGAGTCTGCAGTTGTCTTTCAAGATTTTATCTAGGCATTGATTCGGGCTACTTGGTCTGTCATACTAAGAACCTCAATAGTGCAATTGAGGTTCCCAGCTCTTTCAAGACTGATTTCGTTTATTTGGCCATGAAACGTGTTCTCACGGTGAAACTAGAAACAACACGAAACTATCGATTCTCGCTGCCAGAACTCTTCATCGCGCCAGCGTTGTGACAGCGAGTGCTCGTGGTCATCGAGTGAGACGTCTTTATATTTACCCACGCCTGCGGGACACCATGCTTGTCATCGGCGTATCTGCCACTGTGCCTGCGTGTTTGGTGCGGGGGAGGAGGCACGCCCCCTCTACGCAGACACACTTGGGAAAGCGGGCACTGTCGGCTGTGCACTGACGAATTCAACAAAACAGCTGATGCCAAGCTTTCTCGCAGAAGTGCGCTCTCATAGGTAGGATTTCTTTATTACGTATCCCCTGCTTGGGCAACCATATATTGTCTTTCGGGCGTCGTCACCACGTGCTGCAGGAGATGATGCTCGGCCGGCACCGCTAAGCAGTTAAGGGTAATGGTGCTTTGCGTTGCGATACGACTGCATGACACGCCTTGCAAGCCTGCACTGCTGCGAAAGCTATCGCTGAGCAGTCCAAAACAAGCCTAATCTACCAGCTACCACCCTTGGATCATCCCGTGTCCGTTGGGGCCGTCTAATCTAACTACCTTTGAAGCTCTATGAAGCCTATGCAGTAACTCCGGACACGCTGTGCCATCTAGCGACGCCACCGCGAAGTCCGCGCGTGGCGCGTGTCTGAATATACTATATTACAGGGGTTCGATCCTACCCAGCACCGAAGAAATTTTTAAGGAACTTTTTTGTCATTGAAGAGCGGTACATACGCAGTGGCCCAAGTTGCCGTCAATGAGGTTCATTGAAGAGTGGCACACACCCAGTGTCACATAGTCGGTCACCTAAGTGGTTTCGAACACGGTTCCTTTAACGCAACAGCCCGATGTTCGACCCTGTAGTGGCGCTTTTCCGCAGCTTCGCTGGACATACACTTTCGCAGAGTCTGGATGGCGAGTCATTTTTCCTTTATTACTATCTATGCTTTTCCTGTCGAGTGAAATTGCAACTTCTTTTTCTCTCTTAACCTCAAGTAAAATAAAAATGTGGAGCTACTAAACCAATGCATGGACTACCTAGTCACCCAACTTGTTGGTAAAACGGTTAGAACATTGAAACAAACGAACACAGATACCGGAAAGTATTCCAAGAATGCTAATCAAATCAAGAAGGTACAGAACACTAAATTATCCGATTAAGGCGCTACTAATGAAACGAACCGCACTGTGTCATGCTGCACACGAATATATGAGCTGATTAATTATCTGTCCGAAGTGAGCAGCTCTTGGAAAGGCGCGCATGTGGGGTCCAGCTGAACGAGCTGCTGCGAAACAGTGTTTGAGAAAGTCACCAAGGAACCGCCGGTCGACGAATTTCTCAATGCGCATTGCTTAAGGAAGTCGTTGACCGACAGTTTCTCGGTGGCTTTCTCCGCATTGAGAAAAATAATGAGAAATATCGGGCATTTACTGCGAAATACTACGTGATCAACTATAGCAGCAGCGCTGCCGTGTGCTCAATTAATGTTTGTCACCGAGACCTTGAATATTCAGCCGCCGCATAATAAACCTCGTCGACGCCCGTTTACCAACAGCGCGCCGCCCGCTCTCTCCTGCGCGTAGGGAAGTGAAGGAGGAGGCACATGGGGAAGCACGGGAGGAAAGGCACTGCATCGAACGCGAAGAGGAGAGAAAAGGGAAAACCCGTATTCACGCGTGCCGCGCTGCTGCGGCGGCGCTTTCGGCGGCCGCGCTCCTCTTGGTAGCGAGAAGCCGCGGTTGCCGCTGCTGCCGGGCGAGAAAGCTGCTGCGACGGCGAGGTTGGGCGGCGGTGGCCGATGGGCCTGCATGGCGTTGGGCGGCACATGGACCGACTTCCAGAGACTGATTGCCGAGCCCCTGCAGCTGCGCCTCTCGCCGCGTCTCGACTCGCAGGTGGGTCCACGAAAGATCGATTCCTACGCTTCACGGATAGCCGCCATCATCACCTGGAAGAGCGATCATATGCATGTGTGACTGCGCGGATAGTCGCCTTCGTTTTCCGCCAGTCACTCTGCCGTCTTCGAGTACTGCGCTATATCACCTTGGCCGGCAATACGTGTGCTTTCGGACACTATGGTCGTTTCTGCGATTTGCGATCGAAGCACTACATGATCGAGTGTTCTCGTGTCGCACTCCTCATGGTTCCATGTTCAAGTTCTCTATAATCTGTGCTCAGCGAGGCGCGACTGGAAAGTCCTGGAACAAAATATAATTCATTCCTATTTTTGACAGTGTGCATATTTTCACGACGGAGGTTCCATTTTATTCGAGCGAAAGCAGTCGTTGCGGTAAATCGCTACGCACATTGTCTTTTCGCTGCCGCATTGCTGCGAAACGCGCTGGTCTGACTACTGTTCGCGCGCTCTAATCGTCCATCTGCTTCGTGGCCGATCTACATATCGTAGTGCCCTTGAGCGGACCGCTCTTGCGCAAGAAAACGCGAGGCGACGTCATTGCGCTTTCGCGTTCGGCCAAGTTGTTGCGCGTTCCCGCCACGAACCCGTTTCGCTGACGACCTCCCCATTGGCTGAAAAGTGAGAATCGCCCTTACGACGAGAGAGCAAGAGAGAGTTCCGACCATGGAGAAAGGAAAAGTTCAGTAAAGAAATAAATTACTTCACGCCGTCAGCATTGGCAAGGGAACGCTCCATGAAGCCCATACATTTGCTCAGTGGTGGCCCAACATGTGACCTCTTGCGTCGCGATCACGGAACAAGAATCAAGATTTGCTGAGACGTTTGGTTCCCAGTAGCTATGCCAGTAGTTATTATGCGGTGCGGTTTATTCGGCTGCCCTGCCGTGGCTCTGCGTGCAGTGCGGGAAAACTAAAACCAAACGCGCACGTTACATGCGATCACGTGCTGGGCCACCAAGTTTGGCTTCAATCGCGCACATCCCTCGTATCGTTTTCCTGCCTCCATGGTACCGGCTGTGTGTGTGTCTGTCTGTCGCAGCTAGCGGACGGCGGCGCGCGTATTCGAACGCCTCGCGCGTCGAATTCCTGAAGTGAACGCCGGTAGCTGCGGTAGCCCGCCGATCTAGGGGGCAAGAATCTCATTGGACGACCCGATTTTCGTGACGAAAGAGGGGTCGTTTCGCGGACGACTTGCAGAACATCACGTCGCATTCGGCCCTGGGCCCTGCGGACTCCGGCATGGTATGCATTACTTTGCTAACATGGCCGCTAACTGACGCGTCTCGTAGGCGATTTCCGTGTCCCTATCGTCGTTGTGGTCTTTATCTATATGCATGTCGTGTGTCGCATTGAAACTGTTGCGCAGTGCAGTTGTCATTGATTGCCTGAAGTGCACTTTAGACTCTGTTCTTTAAAATATATTCTAGCCACTTTAATTCAAAATTTAAACAGGTGTCTGCGCGTGAAGTCCGTGACTCGGCGTTCGCCGTTTGATTTCGAATAACCGTTATCCTTCACGTGCGTTATTCCAGCACGTCCAAACTGCTCTTTAACGGCGCCGCTGTTACTTTATCGTCGCGTGTGGTCGTGAAGTGCGCTAGTGCAAGATTAAGGGGCGACAGATGAAATGTGATGCCAAGTGTATTTCTTTTCTTTTGAATGCGATTGGTTGATTGCAAGGTGGCAGCACATTTCCGATACTTGCGAGGACATTGCTGCATTGGTATTGGTCGTTGTACGTCTTTTTTCTTCGTGTGTGCACTTGTGTGAATTCGTGTGCGTGAAAGATTCTGCAACGCTCATGCTTTGTACAACAGTTTGCCTAGCTTGCCACATTATCCCTAGGTATGCGAAAAATGTTCAGTTATACATCCTGAGAACACACGTAATATCATATGTCACATATGGCGTCTTGCAAAAAAAAGAAAAGCTTATTTCTGATGTACTTAAAACCTATGCTCGGCTTTATTTCACTATTTAAATATTTTGTGCAATGGCATTCGAAGTCAAAGAGCACCAGGAGCGTGGCAATTATCGTTCAGAGACAGTGTTGTTTATGACCTCCTTTGTCTAGCACCATGCCTGCTTTGCTTGTGTGGAGTTTACAGGAGGGAACACCCGATGTACATTCAAACTGTTTAACTGTCCTTGTTTTCGTGCAATAACTGAGCAAGCGCATTTAGACAGATTCTTTAATCAAAGGGTGACATAGCAGTTATTAGCAAGTAAGGTCTCTCATAACACCTCTGCTTGTCACACCTCTGCTCGTCAGACCTTTTAGTGTAATATTTAATCTTCACACTTTCTTATACACTGTATAGTGATGCCTTCAGGTAGCATGTGGGGGTTTATTGACCAGTTGCCATCATCCAAATAGATCACGTATTCGTGACCCATGTGGCAGAAAGGATGTTCCACATCTGCTGCCAAGGTTTGTGAGCAGTAGTGCTGGCTCACACTCACGGGGTTAGTTCTTGTAGCAAAACATAAATAACCGAGAAAGTGGATGGGAGAACGGCACCGCAGTAGCTCAATTGGTAAGAGCATCACACGCATAATGCGAAGATATGGGTTCATATCCCTCCTGTGGCCGGTTGTCTTTTCATCTACTTTCATTTCCAATAATTTATCATTTCTTTAATTCAATTAGTAAGTACAAGTAATTTCCCCCATGTTGTCCTTGGTGTTTTTGTTTGTTGGCTTCTTATGCTCTGCTGTAATTGTTACTTGGCCTGGCAATACTGACCAGAAGTTCTCTTATATGTTGAACTATCCTAACACTTAAAACAAGTAACAAAATGCAGCAGCAAGGCACCTTCAGAGCACAATATAGTGACTTCCTGATTCCCACAGCACTTCACCTTAGATATGGCGTGCCCATGGTGGTATGCACATTCCAGGCAAGCAGTGCCATCATGAATAGGGGTGTCATTATATGGATGGAGCAGGCTGTGATCTTTAATTGTGGTTTCAAGGATAGCATGCTAATGAATTCTATGCTGCATACAGAAGATTGGATAACTATGTGAGGTATTATAAATTCATTTTTTTGAAGTTCCATGGACCAAAAAGAAGAAACGAATGATGTGTCTTCCCTCTTGTCCTTGTTTTGGTTTGCACAGCTTCAGAAAACGGTAAACATTTGAATTTTAAGCAATTACAGTGCTTGAAACTTGTCGAGTAATAAGTATTGTTGCATCCTCAAGCACATGCAAAAAAAAAAGCAATGTTCAGCTAACTCTAATGCACATGCCCTATGTACCTCTGTACTGCAGTACACAAGGACTATGGCACTATGTCCTATAGTACCATTTGCAACATTTTCTTTTGTTATCTTTTTTAAAGGCACACATCTCATATTCAGACATGTGAACAACACTTCATAAACATCTACTAACACTAAATTATTGTTTCTACTCCAATGGCTTTAAATATTCCCTTTTTCCACTTGCAATAAGGGAATGGAATAATTTGCCTTGATCTTTAGATAAATGTCTGTGAACTTTCATCTTCAAATCCTTCGCCACCTTTGTAAACACAATGCATTTGTTTTTTTAGTGTGATATTTAGTCTTTATACTTTATTGTATACTGTATAACATCTGTTGTGATATAAAACATGCACTGCTACCATGTATCCGTTAAAGAAATATTTGTTTTTTCACTTGTACAATATCAGCTTATCAACTAAGGTGCGTTAAAACAGTATTAGATTTGTCGGCCATAGTATATTACGAGATACATTCTTAAAGTAAGTTTCGTAATATATTTTCAGACAGAAACTTTATTGTCCTTCCCCCCCAAAGAAAGAAACACCATGGCGTCATGAACTATACACCTTGCACTATTTTTCCATATAGTCACCACTGACAGTGAGACATTTGTCGTAGCATGCAATGAGTTTGAAGAAACCACTCTAGTAAAACTCGGTGTCCTGCGATGCAAGGCATTGTCACACAGCTTGCTCCACCTCAGCATTGTTTTGGAAGGAATGTCCTGAGAGTGCGGCTCTCAATGCAGGCAACATGTGCCCATTCATACTGGTTAGCAGCACACCAGTTGTCAACCATGTTTTCAGCACACGTCTGTCTGCCGTCGTGATTTGTACTTGAATAACCTCGGGCACACTGGTCGGCTGCTACCCTCTCTTCTTCGGCACTCTGCGCATGCGTCATTCCTCCTCCGTTGACGTTCCTTCCATTGCTGAACCAGCAATAGGCGTGGATCCTTATGGCGATTGTTTGTTCCACCTAATGTACCATCTTCTCTTTAAAAAGAAATGACGAAGCTTACTTTCGGAACATCCCTCATATTATGGACTCATAAGTTTGTCGACTAGTACTGCTTTTCTACTCACTTGTACTAATACTACTCCCCATTGTACTGTCTTTTATTAGTTGTATCATGTTCAATATTTCTTGTGCCCTTCCTGCAGAAATCTCATATGGTATTGGCAGCTTGTTTAAATAATGAATAAAAAATTATTATTTTTACGTACAGGTGTGTTTTGTATTTCAGTTATGTAACCATTAATTCTGAAGGCGCACTTTTTTACAAGTCATAGTGAACCTGCTAAATACCTCTTTGTGCTCTTTTCACGCCATGCTGCCATACATATTGCCACATATTGTGTACTCACTGAACTGTATGGAAGCCAAAGCTTTCTCACACCTCTCTAGCATATTCTTTTCTATCCTATCTCCTCAGCTAAAGTAAAACAAGCTCATGTCACTTACCTGATGATAATATTTTGTCAGCAAAAGGCAGATGCGCATTTCGTACTAGTAGTGTGTTCTCTATTCCTACCTTTATTTTCATGTAATGAACCTCTAATGACGGTGATAATGGTCATGCCCTTTGTAACGGGTCACCTTAATTTTTCTGTCTGCTCAAACTAGTCTGACCACAAAAATAATAATAGAAAAAGAAAGGAAGCAAAATGAAAAGAACTTGCCGTTATTCAAGCACACTTTTTATTGGATTGTGGATGCTCAGGCAGCTGTAATGCATATTCACTGCTTATTGTGCATATAGCCTAGGGCCTAGGGATGTAGTGGTCACTTTCCGCCTTGTCATGGCTTTGAGGCCATTAAATGTGGTTGAGCTGGACATTGCCGAAATACCTGTACTGGTAAAGTGAAACACATTATTTTTCCTCGATACCTACAGGGCGATGAGTGGTGCTCTGATGCCAAGCACTCCACGAGCTGGGCTGAAACTTCGGCATGCCGTAAGGGCTTCTCATCTGTGGTGGAGCCGCTACACTCACTCTCTTCTTACAATGCCTTGTTGGGGTGCCACCAGAGGACTCCACTCAATCAAGTGGGTCGTAGATGCAGAACAATATCTCACAACTTGATTTCACTGCAGAAAGTAACTAATACAAGGTTACTTTTTGTTTGTTTGTTTGTTTGTTCACTTGCTTGTTTGTTTTGTTTGCTTGCTTACTTGTGTGTATGTTTGTTTGTCTGGCCATCCAGCCAGATCTTTACCTATTATTTAACCTTCAGGATCAAAGGCATTGAATAAGACGAGTGGTTTACAGGATTACGAATAACAAAAGGTGCAGTCAAAGATGAGAAAAAAAAGACAGATTTGAGCTCGAGTAAGTGCCAGAATATATGATGCTGGCTTAAAAAAACATCTATCAGAGCTGCTGTGTTTGTGGAAAAGTGGCTCCACTCAATTGGTTCATGGCGGGAAATATCGAGCACCATCCAATCATTGAAAAAGAAAAAAAAAAAGACATTTCGGCCCCACTATAGGAGCCTTGTTCACAATCTATACACGTGAAATACCGATTGTAAACAAGGCTCCTGTAGTGGGGCTGAAACATCTTTCTTTTTTTCCTTTTTGAACAATTGTTTGGCCCTCGATATTTCCCGCCATGAATTTCCCTGACCAGACAGGTTTCTGTCAAATCCTGGATTTCAATTGAATAACAATCAAAGGAAAAAGAAAAGAAAAGTGTATCACAGGGACACAATGCATGCTTTATGCCTTAAGTAAATTGAGTCTACAGCTTCTAAAATTCCCCCTGCATTCAAGCATTGTCCTATAACTACCAACTTTCGCAATATTATAGTAAATTGGTCGATTTCTAGAGCTTGTTTACGATTGTCAAATGAATGATTTCAAAAGATACAGACGCAGTCACTGACAAAGTTACGGGGCCTAATTTTTGGACCCCCTCGATTATTCATGATCTACCTGCAGCACTGTCACCTATACTTCAAGAGTCATTTCATGAATAGTATTTCCTTGTTTGCAGCATAGATTATTGTGACATTAGAGCAAGGTGCCTGTTCATGAAGTGCCTACACAACAAAGACTCTCTCTTTCTTGTACTAGTGTATTCCAATTTTTAAAGTTGGCAGGTCTGCCGTTAGCACTTTTCATTGAGCTCTCTTCACCACTGTGCTGTGGGGGTGATAGGTGCAGCAGCAAGGCGAAGTTGGTGGCGGCCCGTGGTGGCTGTCGGAGCCAAATACAGGGCTGCTACCACTTCCCGACAGTCACCACTACACTCCACCAGGTGCCAACAACAATTCTGGCGGTGGCGATCAATTCTACTCTCCTTGGAACCAGCCCAGTCCATGCCAGCGCCCGGGCCACATGACCACAGCTAATGGCATCACACAGGTGAGTGTAATATGTAATATGTAATACTTATGTAATACCCCGTTACGGAGTCTTTAAAGGGACACTAAAGTGAAAAATGATATCTTCTGCATCAGTAAATTACCGTTCTACAACACCAAAAACAGCACTCTTGCAGTGATAAGACGTTTGGTAAGCCAGAAAAAGTGCAAGAACGAAATATGGGTGGCGACGCCTACTTAAGTTCCCGCACCTGGGGGCTGTGACATCTTGGATTTTGATGGCATCTTCTAGGGCCTATCAATTATATATAGCGGTACAGATTGACTACAGTGTGTTCTAAAGGAACCAAATATTAAACATGGCATGTTTCGGGAACCTTTACTCAGCCAACAAAACCCAAATGCAAAAACATACTTTGGAATCTCTGACATCACGCTGACGTACCGGCGCTGTGGTTTCGGGGCGAAATTCAAATACTGATCGATACTTGGACCTTCATTTTCTCATCTAATAATCAAACTATTTTCTTGAGATGACTGCCTGCTAGGTTCTCAAAGAATGCTTTATTAGTCTAAACTGATTTATTGTTTCGTTTTAGTGTCCCTTTAAGGAATAAAAATGAAATGAAATGAGAGTATTTCATGCCCTGACAGGAGTACTGCCACATATTCACTAAGTTGAAGGAACTTTACCCACAAGCTTCTTACGCATAAAATGATAACACTTAGCAAGTCTGAAGGCAGAGAAACACTTATAAAGTATTTTCATTGCATACTCGAATTGATCTCGAAATGGTTGACATGGCATCATCGATATTGCTGTGACATCACGGCAAGGAGCAAAATTTGCTGATGTTGTGTTGTAACGAGACTAGGTATAATGACACTACTCATTAAAAAAATATGCATAATTTGCCTGCTCTGTATATCGCTGTCATGAACCGCTATGAGGCAAGCATATCACTGGCATAAATCACACAGCCATTGCCTGCATTGCATATTAAGTAGTAGCACGCTTATCTAAATGTACTGTGTGTTCATATGGGACACATTTGACAGTACTGCAATTATTGCATGCAAGCGAGCATGTGACATGCTTTTTTTCAAATTTCGCTAGCTTTTTTTACGACTACAAAAAAATAATTGCATAACAAGTAGGAATTTAGAAGTTGCTGGATTGGATCTTTCCTAGAAAACACTCAGCAACTTTATCATTGAAGTTGTTTTTCCTAATGTTAAAGGGACACTAAAGGCAAATATTAAGTCGATGTGGACTGTTTAAATTCCATTTCAGAAACCTCGCAACGCTTGTTTTGTGCCAAGAAAGGACTTAATTTACTAGAAAATTGCATCTGAAGGGTCAGAACATCTTTCTCCAAATTCAAATGTCCCGCCACCCAACCAGGGGAGTGGTGACGTTGCATATGCCATCATACCCTACCTATCATACCCTTTGCTGCCGTCGGTGAGTAGAACGGCGCCCGACAGATGGCGGCACCGAGCCAAGACAGAGTGGTGGATTCGCCGCTGCAGCTGCTTTTTGGTCAAGGGGAATAGACCGTTTGGACATCCTGCGACGTAACATGGAAGTTGAATTCTCTGCTACTTGCAGTTTGTGTGAGCCTTGCGAGCCAGCAAAACCAGCGCAGCACTACGCGATAACGAAACTGCTGAAACACGGAAGCGTGGGCGGCGCAGAGTTGAGCGCAAACAAAGCCTTTTGGCCGCCCGCATCGTTCACAAGGGTGATTTCAATTAGTTCTTTTCTCAAGAAATAAAATAGAACTGGACAAGTAATATTTTATTTCGCCTTATAATGCAGTACAAGGATGTTTTTTGCAACGAGTGGTTCACTGCTACCGATAGAATTTAAATGAGGAGTGGCTTCGTCATCGGGCAAGTACTTGAATGTCCCGGGGGAGTCTCTAATCATGTCCTGCATTTACCTTAGTTTCTTGATTATGAAGGTTTTGTTAACGATAATATTGACACCTTAAAGATTCTCAGCTGCTAATCTGCCACTTTAGCTTGACTTAATATTTGCCTTTAGTGTCCATTTAATACTTGTGAAGTTGGTGAACTAATCTTGACTGATTATGCAATTAAGCGGAATAGAAAAGTTAGTCTGACTTGGCCCACAACATGCATTTGGTGGGATTTTCCTAGAATGTGTCAGCATTTGAATAAACCTTGACTAAAATTGGTTAACTGGGATGAGGGCGACATAGAATGACGAAAACCTAGATGCAGATTCAGTGCACACAATGACAAGTAACTAAGGTGTTGCTCGCTGCTCCAAGTACATAGTGCAACTCTAAAGCAGTGCCATGTAAACTTAATGCAGATATTAGAAGTAGCCTTTGAGACCATATACCACTTGCAGATACCTAATTATACGTTCCCTGTGTACGATGGCTTAATTGTTGTCTACATGGGTATGTACTGCTGCTTAGCTTATTTTAGTGGGATCCTTATGTATCCTATGTGTTCACTTTTGCTTGTTTGCTTTGTTGCAATGCCTTTCTCATTTGTTTTCTTCTATATGCATTGTATCATTGCTCACACTTGACATTCTTGCCTTCCTGCTTGGGCCAGTAATGCTCTAGTATTCAAAAAACAAATACTAATATTTCAGCCTAGTAGTTATTTGCAAAACGTTCACCCTGGTTTCGACTGCTCTCGGCCAGAGAATGGCTGGCTCTTCACAGCCGAATCTTGCTATAGCTAAGTTGCATGGGACACAAAAATACCTTTGTTGTGTAGTATCTGATATTTGGTATAAGTACATATTTGTTACACACGGACATCAGTGAAGTTGTTTTTATTATTTAGTGCTTCATTGTGTCATTGTGTTCATGATTCATTATATCGAAGTTCATTACCTCGAGGTTTGACTTACGGGCATTTTGGCCATTTTCTGTGATGTCACAGTTTGGGCGACAGCTGTCGGTGGGCGACGGCATGTCGTGCGTGGGAAGGCCTCCCTCGGAAGGGGTTGTGGCGCTCGACGACATGGTGGCACGCCTGGTGGATGATGACCAGGTAATGCCTCAGCATCAGCAACAGATGGCACGGGGCCTGCTCACCACAAGGCATAGCAGTGGTGCTGGTGGAGGAGGACAGTATGGAGCCTCCACCGGACACGGGTTCTCCTTGGCCGGCCTTGGCACTGGCAGCCTGTGAGTTGAATAAGCGATTGGTTAATGGATTGGTTTAGTTCAAAGAGGCACTAAAGAGAAAAATAATTTGACCTGTATTAGTATACTTACACTTGGAGCTTTCTATAATTATTGTTTGAAGATGCTTGCTAACCCGGAGAGGATGCAAAATGAAGCACGCTCTTGAAGTTCCCGCGCCAACTCACTCACGACATCATAGATTTTGACGGCGCCGGCTTTGGGCCTAGTTTATTGTCCATCTATAAAAGAGGGCTAAATTGTATCCAAAAAAGCCAGCAACTGAACTTGGCAAGTTTCAATAACTTTTCCTGAGCCAAATTGGCCACGATACGAGAAAATACCTTGAAATTCATGATGTCATCCTGGTGTACTGAAACTTGGATTCCAGTGTGAAATTCAGACACTCGCGTACCTTGCTTTGGTTGCAGATGTAGCAACCCCAGGGAATCAGAATTATTCTTGAACCCTCCATTACAGCATATCTCATAGCTGACCCGGCAGTTTCAGTATGTCAAAGCCCCTAATTTTTAGTCCTTTTATCTAGCCAAAATGCAGTTAAACCTCGATATAACGAACTTTGTAAAGTCGACAATTAGCTTTGTCATATTGAAATTTTTCTGTATATTAAAATTCCACCTTTCATGCAAATAAGTACAGTTGCCGATAGATTTTTCCCGCACAGTTACCAGGCAATTGGTAGAAGCAAACTTGAATGAGAAAAAATTTAGATTGTTCGATTTGAAAGTTGGTGGTGAAAGGGGTACGGTTACGTGCTATGTCAACAATACCTTCAAATCAGCGGTATGAAGTAAAGCCAGTCATGCCTTCACGTCCACTAAATGCACGGGAAAACAGCGCGTGTGATGTGATGCCATGTCGGCATGCACACAGGGCGGATTATCTGTAAAACAGGGCATGCGAGCTGCATGTGCGCTCAGCCACGCTTAAAAAGGAGACGCATGCCATCCTGCCCCCCATTCCCTCCCCCCAACCCCAGATCCCTCGCGCACACTTGCTCACGTTATGGTGAGCTTACTTCACTCCCACCCTTTACTCTTGCTTGCACAGGAAGAATGCGCTTGTGGGAGGCATCGCGAAGAGGTGGCCACCGTAGCCATGATTTATTTAGGCCAGCCAGCGATGGTGCAGCAGAATGTCGGGAGCGGCAGCCACCACGGCCGCTCCAGTTCAAGCGCACTACCGTGTTCTATTCTCGCACTACTTGCATGCGAGCCGTCTTCTTCTTTGCCAGCTCTGGAGGTGATAGTCGCGCCACTGCAGGGCCCCTCTCCTAGTGTGAAGCGCAGTTGAAATAAAGTCCAATGGTAAAGTCCAGGTAAAGCGTGCAGATGGTGTCGTCGTTGGTAATGTCAAGTTCACGTAATCCGAGAGAGATATATCAGGTAGTACTGGCAGTATGATGACCGGGTGTGATGGCAGTGATGACCGGGGTAGTTAGAGAAGTATGGGAGAGGCCTTTGCCCTGCATTGGGCGTAACCAGGCTGATGATGATGATGATGATGATGATGATGATGATGATGATGATGAGTGGCAGTGTAGGTTGCGAGCGAGGTGCAGCCACAGTGACACTGTAGTGCAAAATCGCGACCTGCTTCAGGTTCTCGTAGATGCCCGGGCCTGTAGAAGTCGGAGCTCCAAAAGTAGACCGTCTGGCAGCTTGGGACTTGCATGGAGATAGCTCAAGTGTTGGTCACTCGTGTTGTTGACAAGGAAGTTATTCTTGAGCTGAAGAAACCAGATGGCAGAGCTGCTCCTGCAAAACTTCGGTAGGCCATGCATTTATGGAAGGTGTGAGCACAGAACGTCGGAAGGCTGCCTTTGAGCTGGGGAGGAGGCTCACAGACCGAGTAGAGGTTTGATGCTTGGGCTGGCGTGTGCTGACGATAGGCACGGGTGGACACAGGCGATGTGGGATGGCAAGACGCGGAATAATGCGGTGGTTCAGGTGGTGAGAGCTGTTGTGACGGAGTGCCAGCCGGAGTAGACTGAGCACTCGAGGTGACATAGTGAGCAAAGACGGCTACCCACAAGTCCTCGTAGAAGTCAGGGCTGAGGGGTGGTATGGAGCCTGGGACGCAGCCGGAGCCTGGAACCTTGTTGAGAAGGAAGTGGCTGTCAACTGGATGAACCAGATGTGTGGCATGCCGATGTAAAATTCCCAGATACACTACAACCTCGGAACATCTGCTGGACCATGTGAGGCCACGTCACTCGTCTTAGTAGAGTTAATGTGCCGGTGCTAGCATGGCTGGGCTCGGTTGTCTGGGTCAACAATTTATGGGAGGAGGCGCGAAGAGGTAGCTGCCGTAGCCATGATTTATTTAAGCTGGCCAGCCATGGTGCAGCAAGATCTCGGGAGCAGCCGCGGTAGCTGCCGCTCAGGGCGAGCGGGCTACCATGTTCTATTCTCATGCACGCAAGCCGTCTTCTTTGCCGGCTCTGGAGGCAATAGTCGCGCTGCTACACACTCATCAAACCATTATCTTTCTTAGCTCACCCTTGCAAGCTTTCACTCCCACCCAAAACGTCAGTGCACAATAGATCTAATCGCATTTGTCCTTTATGTGGAACATGATGCTGCACCACTTCGGTGTGGTTGCTCTTGATCATGCGGCGCACGATTTGAGAAATTCCCGCACAAGCAGTTGCTTTCAAGACAGCCGTCACACAATCTCCGTCCGCTGAAGTTTCCATTTATTGCCTCCGTACTCCTCTGCAGTGACAATGACATTTTGTAATACAGTATGCTTTCCTTAATTCGACTCCAGTTAAATTGAATTTTCTGTTAATTCGACCCTGACCCTGACCCTGACATATAAATGCATAGGTGCCGTCCCCAGACGGCACCTATGCATTTCTACGGGCCCAAACTTTTATTTCAATCATAAAATTGACTTTGCCGGATAATTCTAACTGGACCTGTTGGCATGCACACGGCTGACCCATATGGTGACCCCATTAACGGCCCCTTTACTGGCAGCGTCTGTCTCAACAGAGCTTAGGGGACAGTGAATGGGTTCAACACAGGTGAAATCTGCCATCAAAAACGCCTATTTTTGGCCTGCCCTAGGAAGAGTTTCAAGAATGGTAGTTCACTATTTCTTATTGTGATATCTACCCATTTATAACGCATGCCTTTTTTTTAATTTAAAGAAAACTGAACCAAGAACCGCGTTCGCGGCATTTGTATGCTTTTCCGCATAACCTGTTTATTGCGGCAAAGCTGACTTTAGGAAACTGGCCGCTATTGTGCAACACTAAACTCTTGCATTATTTTTTTTTGTTACATTTCTGTTGATAGATTATGACCTCATTTAGGAGGTTTAATGCTAGCTGCACGTTAATTTTCTACTCTGAACACATAGCAGGCACGTGTGTCATTTGGGGGCGTGTTAAAATCAGGCAAATGCTGCCAAATTAATCAGCGGTATGCTTTGGTGTTTTTTTTTTGCATCTTGTTTAATTCAGCCTGTCAAATAATGTGATCAATTTAGTTGGTTCCGTCAGGGCCAAATCAACAGAAGTCGACTGTATTAAAATTGTGTATAAGTACACTTCGTTATATGGAGGTTCTAAATACATGGTGTTCTATGGACAAGAAGTTATAAAAAGTTGAATGCCTTGTTACATTGAGAATTTTGTTGTATTGAAGTTTGTTATCTCGAGGTTTAACTGTGGAATGCGCTGTGCCAATTCAATCACACGCTTTTTCTTTTACTGCGTTCACTCTCCCTGTGAGGTCAGCGCACGCATCACACAAGTTGTCTTTGGATCCAAGGAAAAACAGAAACTGATCCACTTAATTTATGTTATCCTGCAAGCGCACAGAAAACACAAGGACAGCACAAAAGATGCAGGCTGTCCTCGTGTCATTTGTGCACCAGCAGTCTAATGTAGCATACCAGCAAGCTGAAACGTGCATTTGTTTCAAGTCACTATCATTCATTCCATTGGCCCTTGCAGCTCCTGCAGCAGAGAAGGTGGCAACAGTGCAAGCAACCCAGACTTCAGCTCTCTAGCCTTGGCTTGTGCCTCGGAAGCCTTTGCCCAGGATGCCCTGGGCTATCTCAGCAGCCTCGGATCAGGAGGTCACCACTCCAATGCCAACATTAGCAATACGAGCCAGCATCAGGTGCGCCTTCCAAACTTCAATTTACAGAAACACTAACGAGAAAAACAAGATGAGTTTTACTAGTAAATTACCCTTCTTACTCTTACCGTGCGAAGAGGCTAGGTTATTGATAAAAGATGCGAAAAAGAAAGACGAGCGATGACAGCAGTGATAAGCGAGAGTTCTCGTGCCAGCTCGCCGAGATGTAATAGACTTTCATAGCATCTGCTCAGGCCTAGGTAATTTTTTTTATTGGTAAAAAAGAAATGGACTGTGTTGTTTTCTAATGAATCCAATGACTGAACTTAGCAAGTTCTAAACGCTTACTATGCCACAGCACCTGAAATATTAAAAAATATAATTTTTTCCAGAATATTTCCAGAAGCATAAGCTTCTGGAAATATTCATTTAAATGTTATGCTATTTGATATTCGCTTCAGCTCGAATTTCAGTATTTGAAACAAATGAATATATATTTTACCGCATATACCATATTTACTCGCATAATGTTCACACTTTTCTGTAAAAAAAATTGACGCAAATTCAGGGGTGTGATCATTACATCGGGGAAATCTTATGCGAAAAGAAAAAAAACTTCTTTTTCCATCCTGCATTTGCTGCAGGATGACAACAGGTCAACAAACAGGTGGCTGCCGCTGTAACAGTGCAGGACACCAAAACTAAAATGGTGGCCGACTGAGCAATCCGAATGCACCGAATGCAATTTTAACGCGATAGCGTTAAGGAGCTCGTGTCGCAGAAAAGCCGGTGTCGTCGGCGTCGGTGTCGGCGGCGTTGGCCGTGAGCGATAAATCACGGCAGGCACTTCATAAATAAAAAGCAACTTCCAAGATGGGCTGGGTGGGAATCGAACCAGGGTCTCCGGAGTGTGAGACGGAGACGTTACCATTGAGCCACGAGTTCGATGCTTCAAAGCGGTACAAAAGCGCCTCTAGTGAACGCGGTGTTACCTTAGGAACGAGCTGAGGCTCAGGCGTGCGTCGCTTGCTCAGGCGCACATTTCGTTGTCGCGCCGAACGCTGCGTTGCTCGACGCTCACCGCGTCCGATACGGGGCGCGTAGTCGCTGCGCCGTAGCCCATTGTCTTACACCCTTGGCGGGTCGACGGGAACGCTGTCGCGTTCCACTCTTGAAGGCGAAGCTTAAGCGTCCTCCAATTTTTTTTTCTTCTCATGAGTACATTACGTGCATTGAAACAGTTTCTTCCATATCAGTAATGAATAATATAGTTCATATCGGCAAGTTTGCTACAATAACATAGCCACAATAACATAGCTACAATAACGTAGAGGGGACAGAAACAGAGATGGGCGCGCTTAGCTGCCAGGGACGTAGAAACACATAACTGCGAAAACTGCGGCATTTGTCGTCACTACTATCCTAATACAGCACGCTTCCGCTAAGGGTGGGCGAATATCTTAGCTATGTTACAAGTGTCAGCTTATGAATAGGGTACACTTCTAAAGTATCAATGTAAATGTGGCTACGTACTATTGTTGCTGCTTGCGATTTGTTGTGTGCCCATGAGTGCAGACCAGAGGAATCAAAAGGTGCCTTTTTTTTGTTGTTGTTAACCACAACCATAATAAAGTCTACAAATAATAAAGCGAAGGCAAGTTTGGTAGTAGCTTTCTTTTTTTTTTTTTCATGGAAGTGCAGAAAGTGATGAAAGGAATGAAATGGGGCATCTGCTTAAGAATGTTTGGTGCGTGCAGATAGCTTGGGATGTCTTGAAAAGTCTTGAGCATTCGACAGATGGTAAGCGCGACCATCATTAGCTAGACTTGGCACATGACACATCGCTGCGGTAAGTTCGGGGTGTGATCATCACACAGGAAAGAAAAAAAATAGAATTTTGACGACAAAATTCAGGGGTGCGATCATTACACGAGTGCGATCATTATGCAAGTAAATACAGTAAGCTGCACCCCCAATTACAACACTCCGGATAGAAAACTAAAATATCCGCGCATATAATCTGCAGGAATAACTGCATGCAATGCCTAAATATCTGTAAAAATTTTAATTTTGCGGATGCATCAAGCGTCGGCATCTTATCTTTGGCAAGCAGCTCTTGCTTCTCATCTCTTTGGCGACACTGATGGTGGAGAACTTACTCCTAAAGGTGGTTTCAAGGCAGTGGGGGTTGCTCCACAGGAATTCCCATATAACCCACATCTTGATTTTACGGTTGAATATTTATAATTTTAAGTGCATGCTACATGCACAAAACTATGGTAAATTATAGAACATGTATAATCCACAGCTTTGGTTTTCATGAACAGGTTACATCTCAAAGCCAAGACAAGGCAAAGACAAATTCGTTTACTGTAACCTACTGATTTATGCTTGATTATTCAAACTTATTATTTGCAGCAACTGTATGGCTGCCAGAGAGCTGTACAGCTGCTGTGAATAGATTTGTGTCAACGCAGCATTAAATCATAACAATTGTGGCCGACAACCGACAAAACAGCGCTGTTTAGGTCTAACAGCCAAAGCAGGCGCAACAGCGGATGGCAAACCGTCACGGGTAGTTAGCCATGCATCAGCGATAGGGCCCCAGATGACGCTTGCAGGCTAGACGGAGGACTGTAAAAGCTGCAAGCATACCTACCAAATTCGCCTGTGGGCTTACGGAACAGAAAGGGTTAAGCTCGCGTGTAGACTGAAAGCGTCTAGCTGAACTAGTGCAACGCAACATAAACTGCTGACGTAGTGCAGTCAAGACAACACTTCACAGCATCGCGACAATGCATGACGAGCGAACACGAAGTGCTCTCACGGCCTCAACCACCACAAAATTTTAAAGTAGACTGAAGCACAACAGTGAGCAGGAGTCTGTAAAGAAATTTTCTGTGCTGCTGGAGTTGTAAGAAATCTTGAACTAGCATTTTTGCATGCAACTATTTGGTTAGGGCACTTCGAAAATAAATTGACTCCAGAGATGAATCTGTTTCCATTTTTGCGAGTAAAGAACTAACTTTTTTTAGATTTGTCAACATCTAGCTCCTTCGTCAAGGTACTATGCGAATCCCACAACTATTCCCACTATTTGCTTCAAAATTATTCGGCACTAATTACCATTCTCTTCAACTTTACTTCGAACCAAAAGATTTATATTCACACAAGGCTAAAAAAATTATACGTTGAAATCTGTGATGTTGTACTGACGTACCAATGCTCAATCTCCACTGCAAAATTTAGATAATGAAAGTTGCGCTATCATTTCGTGTTTGAGTAATGAACCTCCTGCCATGATATTTACGAAAATAGGCATTCAATCGAATACTGAATCAGTGTAGAACTGATTTAGTGCTCTTCATTAGCGCACCTTGGATGATCATGTCATGATGCGCTCACAGCAGGCTTCCCTACTGAACACCGAGGAGTGCCAGCCTCTGCAAAGCAACGATTCTCTGGGGCCTGCTTGGGCAACAGCCACGCCTGGTGTGAAGTTGCCACTGCCTCCACTCAACCACCAAGGCATGCACAGCTCAGAGCTCGAGCCACCTTGTGGTGGAAGCTATAGCCACGCGCAGTCATTGCAGCAGGTGAGGTGGAATTTCATTAACAATGCTTTTTGGAACGGAAACTCGTGTGTAGAACAAGTGTTGCAGTAATTTATTTGGGACACTGTGATGACTTTCAGTATTCTTTTCTGGGTTTTATATTGTTTGGACCTTCATTTAATGCAGAAAGGAACGACAAGTTAGAAATATTGTGTAAGTGCTTTTCTAAAATGTGTCTTCCCCAATAGCATCTTACATGAGGCCCTCGCCTTGAGGTACAAAATGAAAGAAAAAATCAGTAAAAAAACACAAAGGACAAGAGGAGAGGTTCACGCCACAATGACTGTCGTTGTGGTCAGTCGCTGTGGTGTGAACCTCTCCTCTTGTCCTTTGTGTATTTTGACTGGCTTTTTCTTTCAGCTACATACCAACTGGCCCGGATTTCAACCCTTCTGTAAAAAATGAACTGCAGAACTTGCTATTTCCCTTCACCATGCTGCTTCATGATGTACAGCAACTAGGACAAAAAAAGTTAAATGATACTGGCAACTGTTGACTTTCTATGATGTCTCGCTACTAAGAGTTACAAAGGTCTCAAAAATTGTTTACACTGTAGAGTTTCGTTAATTTGGCTCTGGTTAATTCGATTTATTGGTTCATTCAGTCGCAACCAGAGATTCTGGCTGGAATCCATGCATTTCTATGGGCCTGAACTTCTTAGTCAGTCCAATTTTAAATTGGCTTTTGCTGAATAATTCAAGTTTGACGAATCAGCATGCACATGCCTAACCCTGATGGTGACCTCAATATCAACCCCTTTACTGGTAGCGTCTGTCTCGGCGGAGCTTTGGGGATAGTGAATGCAATTAACAATATAGGTCATCTCCTATTGAAAATGTTTATTTTTGGCCTGACCTAGGAAGGTTTGCGAGCAATAACAGTAGCTCACAATGTTTCCATATGGTATTTACCCAATTCTAAATTGCGCCCTTCTTTTTTATCAAGAAAATTATGCTGAAAACAGTGCTCACAGTGTTTGTATGTTTTGCTGCACAACACAGCCACAGTGTGACGAACCTAATTTTTGAAAATCGTTCGTCTCTGTACAACGCATATTAGACCCTTGCCCATCCTTGTTACTGAAAAATTGGGTGCGTGTTACATTTATACATTGTCTTGGAGATTTAATATTATCTTTACATTAGTTTTCTGACTTGGACACATATAAAATAGGCATGCATTTGATTTAGGGGTGTGTTAGAATCTGGCAAATGCTGTCAAAGGAATCAGCTGTGTGTTTTGATGGTTTTTCTGTATCTTGTTTAATTTCACCTTCCAGATAAATAGATTGATTTCATCAGTCTCGTCAGGGTCGAATCAATGCAGGTCGACTCTATAAGGCCTCTCTTGCTGTGATGGGATGGCTATGCCAGGCTTTTTAAAGAGCCCTTGAACCACTTATCGAAGTCGAGAAATGCATTTGAAGTTAAAATAGACTATTTCAGAAATACTTCCCC
Source organism: Dermacentor variabilis (assembly GCF_050947875.1). Taxonomy (NCBI): domain Eukaryota; kingdom Metazoa; phylum Arthropoda; class Arachnida; order Ixodida; family Ixodidae; genus Dermacentor; species Dermacentor variabilis. The sequence goes on from NC_134572.1 coordinate 75,443,115, forward strand.
CCAAAAAGTACTTTAATGCTTTCAGCAGAAGTGGACTTATTGGCAATCAAACATACTTTACACAGTGCTTCCATGCCTTCTGCATTGATTTGCACTGCGAAAACAATGGCGGAGTGGGGCTTGCCCACAGCGCTACGCCTACTGAACCATGGCATGCAGTTCAAGTTTGATTTTGTATGTCCATGTAGATGCCACTGCTTCTGATTTTTATATTTACCACACGCCAAACGCAGTTGTCCTCATTGAGACACAGTGTGCTCATCCAGCAAACTCATTGCGGCACCCCGCGGCAGCCGCGGTATCTACGTTGTCTAGCAGGCCGCAGTTACATGCAACTGTAGTGAAGTTGAAGTTTATTCAAAATAGGAAAAGTACACAGGAAATGCTGTACAGGACATCTGAATCCCTAGCTCAAGGCTAGTTGGAATCCATGCTAGTTATAATTCACAATCTTAACGCCAATGCGACAAAGTATGAATAAATCATATATACATACATGCACCAGTGCAGTGCAGCATTTGCTGTGTGCATGATGGGGGTTGAGTGCACTCTTGTGCTCATATGCTCCAGTCCAGCCTTGCTGTGTGGTGCGTACCGCCTTTGTTCTGCACCAGTGTGACTGACAAATAGTAGCCGCATCCAACTTGTGCGTTTTGAAGCACTATCAATAGATCAGTATGAAGTGAAGTCTGCCAAGGCATCTAACCAGGAGCAGCCAGGAGTGAGCGTGTGCTGGCAAGCGTGCGTGTGGCCTGACCTTAAGTTTGGCGTGGTGCAAGACTAGTTGAGTGTTCAAAACTAGTCAAAATTAGCTAGACCTGACTGCTACGACATCTATAAGCAGGGTGGCCAAAGTGTAATTCCTACACAGGTGGCTACGACCGCGCCTGAACAGGCAATAGTCGGCTTCTTTCGGAATATGTAATCATTACCGAAATTCGAAAACAGTTTTTCACTTACTTCAGCCTGCTTATTAAATTGTGTCAATAAATATGCACAGTAACAGTAGCAAGAAGCGCACTGATCCAAACACCTTTCTTGAATGATGTCAGCTATTGGCCAATAGCAGCCGCGAATGGCAATCAGCTATATTTCAAAACATTATTATTCAACAGCATACTTGAGCACAGTTCTTTAAGCTCTTCACAATAGATTGTACTGAATTAAGTAGGTGTTGCAGGTGATTGCACAAGATGTAGGCAGCTTTGCATCGTGCGCAACTCTGGAAACAATACAGCACCTGGAAAAGTTGTTCTTTTCATTTTCTCCTCCTCTTACGGCTGCCTGCTGTTGCTGGACATGCAGCACAACGTGCCACTCGACCTGAGCCCAAGGGGGATTGGCGGCGGCACTGCAAGCTGCGGCGGCCTGACAACAGCCACGGTCCATGAGTTGCGGCAACGGCAGCAGCTCCTGCAACACCTGCTAGCCACGGGAGGCTACCCCACCCTGCAGCAGCACATGGCTGCCATGGCAGCTGCAGCCAGGGAGCAGCAGTTTGGCTACTCACCGCCGGCTACCACTGACTCTCGGTAAGGCACATCCAGAGCTGTCAACCCTTAAAACTTAAAATATACTACACTCAAAGCCAAAAGAATATTATATTTTGATAATGTGTACTCAAAATTTTGACTGTAGTGTTTATTTAAAAAAATATGTGGATCCCCAGCCCTGTAGAAATCAGTATTAGCAAAATCGGATATGCTGTAAACTGGACGCAAATAAAACATAGTAAAATTTTGGGTGTGTATATGACAATCTCTAACAAGCCTTCTAAGTGTGTTTGTGCACAATTTCAGCACAATGAAATTTAACTGTTACTGCGAAGGAATGCCAAGGCAATATAATGGAAACTGAAACTGCCGCAGACACAGATGGTCAAATTATGAGCGGCTGCTTACGAATGCACCTACCTCTCAAAGGGTGCGTTAGAGGGTGAGCTAAGGATGGTGGTTCGATTTGCACCATGATCCCGCACGAGTGAATAGAAAGGGTCTGGGTGGTTGAGCAAGCTTGCAGTAACACATTTAAGCGAGGAGGAGGGGCGACATGGGCTCACATGCGTCTCCTTTTCTAGCATGGCTGTAGCAGTGAATGGCACTCAGTGCAGCTGAGGGCATACAGAGCCAGCGCACCCTGTTTTAGAAAGAAGCTGCAACATGTGCAAAGAGTGGATACCCCAAGATGGTGCAGCATCATGTGCGCTGTCTTCCCACGTCTTTAGTACTGGGGATTGCACAATGTCGAGTTTTAGGACACGTTGAAGTGAGAGACAAACGAAGCATTCGCTCCTCACTGCCAACGCTTCTTACGATACCGTCTTGATTCCCTCTGCGAGGGCTAGTATCAGCCACGTGAGCAGAGTGCACGTGAAAGCATGGCTGGCCTCACTTCATATCGCCACTGGGAAGATATTGTCGACACAACATGAAGCAGTATGTTTCGTTGCCGACTCTCAAATTCAACAAAATTATTTTTCATTCGCATTTGCTTTTCCTGATTGCCCAATTATTCAGGAAATTTTGTGGCCCCTTTCACATAAGAAAAATCCATTGGCGACTATACTTATTTTAATTGAAGGTCAAATTGCAATACAACAAGATTTCGCAATAATGAAGCAACTTGCTAAGTTTGCTGACTTCATTGTATTGAGGTTTAACTGTGTTTGTTTCATGCTGATATCGGGAATAAATATTTCACATTTACTGTGCTAAAGCGTACACCTGCAGTTTTGAAAGAGTACTCTGCCAGCCTATGCTAACTCCGTGTTGCTCTCTGATATCCCCTCAAAGCGAATTGTTTGGTGTGTGCAGCGTGGCACCTGGCTGCGGGGCTCGCCCCACACCAGGACTACTCCGGCCAAATGGCAGTGGTGGCAGCGGCTTGTGGAACGGCTACAGCTGCAGTGGCAGCAATGGCCCATATGAGCCAGCAGGCCTGACCAACGGCCTAGCTGTTGGAGGGACTGGCTGGTCCGTGCCACCAAGTGCCGAGCGGCCTACCGACGTGCCAGCTAGCTATCAAAACTTTCCACGCAACCTAAGCAGCACGAGTGGAGCGGCTCGACACCACTCACGTCACCCGCCGCCACCGTGCTGGCCTCCTGCCGAGCATCCCTCCTCGTTGGGATGGCCTTGTGGAAACAGCAACATGGCTGCCTGGGAACAACTGACTGCCTCTAGGGGGCGCCTCCTGACGACCCTGCCTGCCGCAGCAGCCGTCGCTGCTGCACAGCAGGCCGGCTGCTTCGGACCCAGGCTACTACGGTGAGGACTTCCATCTGGAGCTTAAACTTGACATACCACCAGCTTGTGCCTATAGAGCTTCAAACAAATGTTACCAACGGGAGGGAAATCGTACAGCAGTCATTCAATTACCATGGGAATGATATTGGGTATGATTGTGGCTTCATGCATTCTTGTGACTTTACTTATTTGCGCTTCATTTCTCAATATTTCTACTGAGTCATATTTTTCTGAATGCACCAAGGCCAGAAGTCTCCGCACACATGCATAGTCATAGTGAATTATTGCATTTATGATGCAATATTTCTTTGAAAGCAGTCAACCTCTAATGTCACAGAGCCATTTAGAGTCAAAAGGATTAAGTTTAGGTAAATTCTTGTAGTACTAACCATCATTCCCATGCATGCTGAATTATCATACTTGCAGCTCCCATAGACATGTACTAGCACCAGAGTTCCCTCTAGGAATTCTTTTAGGGAACTCTGTGATTGTACCTACCGTGTTGTCAGTGTTAGTAACTTTTTTGGAGAATTTTTCCTGGTCGTGGCCCAAAACTCTCCATTTTTAGCAAAAACGGATGATGATCATGACCTGCTCAGAATCTTTCTCTCTTGTCTACAGTCGGAATGTGAAAAGGGAAACAAAATGGCATCATCTCTCATGCCCTTAACCTGAAAGAACAGCTTTGGTGCACTCAGATGGATCACTAATAGGCTCTTCGGCGTATCGTCAGAAGTAGCAACAAATGAAGGTGCACACATTCCCTCAGGATAAAATGGGAGTGAGGCATAGAACTTAGCCATAATCCCTTGTGGAATATTACCTCGCTATTTACGCCACCTAGAAAGTCACTAAATGACTCGGCAAATATGATTAAAAACTCGCTAAATTTAGCAATTTTCTCGCTAGGTTACCAACACTGCAAATTGTGCAGTACACTGACAAATGAAATACCGGAAGTATGAAATAGAACGTATCTTACAAGCGACGATTCGAGATTGCAAATTCGCACTGTTAGATATTTGATTGCCAAAGATTTAGGTCCCAATCTAAGGGCGTAAGCTAAGGGTGTGTGAATATCGAATATCCACTATTTGATTTTCCGAATATTCAATGTATTCGGTGTAGAGGTCTGTGCAGTATACCACACGTCACGTGTGGCACTGAGTCCCCTATACTCGATGCCTCCCAAGCAAACATTTCACTTCGTTGTTGACACAAAAGGAGCGTGTGGACAGGCTGCCCCGACTCACATGGTAACAGACTTAGTCACCTTGGGCACTCCCCAATGTCGACCCGATGCAGGGATCGCACACGCAGCGCCCTAAGAGGAAGCTTTAGCTCGAACCCAACTCCGATGCAGCCTATTCAAACACGTGTAAAATGCAGAAACGCTTTTGTGAGATAACCACTGAGGCGATTTTAATGAAATTTGTTGTATTTGAGAGAAAAAGTTAAAATTCTAGTGACCGTTAATAGCTGAATTTCGATTTTGGGCTGCAATTTTGTTACACAAATTTTCAAAAATACAAAATAAAAAAATATAGAAGCACCAAGTTTGCAAAGAAATAACTCTGTATCAAGAGAAGATATCGCGGTTCTGTAAACAGCATATATTAGGGCATTCAAAGTGGGCAAATTCGATACGCCAATTTATACCTTATGTGAATTCATTACGTTGTGTACAAAGGTATTGCAAAAGCTGTATTTCCATATTACAAAATTTTTTGAGATTCATGTGTAACATATCAATTTTGTCCGTTTTAGATGTACTATTAGATGAAATTCACAGCATTTGATCATTTTTCATTGCTGAGTTGCAGAGTTGTAAACTTGATAGTTTCGTTTTCTGGAAATTTTCGATTTTTGCCCTTTTTTATAATATAGTTGACAACTTAAATAAAAAATTCGAAACCAACATTCACTAGATTTTAAGCTTTTCTTTTCAATGCAATAAACCTTGTCAAATTTGGTGCAGTTGTTGCCGAGAAAAACGAATTCTCTTTTTACATCTATTTAGATAGGAGCACACGAGCTAAAGCCTCCTCTTAATGCCGCAACTCGCAGAACGGCACTATGTCGTCAGAGGGGGCCGCCTCTAGTGGTACAAAGTTCATCCGGGTCAACAGGACCGATCAAAATGATAACGGGACATGGAAAAATGGAACAGCAAGAAAAGCAGCGCATGTTTTGTAAAGTGCAAAGACCAACAGATCGCGTTGGATACACGGCGATGAATTTCATGCCACTTGAACAGCCCTCAGTCTAACCCGCACGTGCGACCTCGGGGCCGATCACGTGATGAGCCACCTCTATAAACACGCTAGCGGCAAGCATTCTGCGATGGCTTGCGGCCCGTTACCACAGCGATCAGCACCACATGACGACGAATTTTCGTCACGGTCTTGACCATGAGGCCTAACCGGCACTTCTGCATCAGGTGTCGTCAACTAAAGTTAGAGTTTAGTACCAAATCGACGCAGATATATTCGAAGCAGCCGTGCGACACTTGGAATGCTGACAAACCGCCTCGCAAACGAAAGTGAGTGCACGAATGACAACAAAGTAGTTTTTCAGGGCCGCCATCTTTGCAGCACACGAAATGGCGGTCTTGTTACTGACGTCATTCGCCTACACACATTGATATTCCCTCTCTCTCTCTCTCCTTTCCTTTTTTCTTGTGTTCCTTCTTTTGTGTGTGTGTGTGTGTGTGTGTGTGCCTTCAAGCAACTTGATCGTCACAAGACCAGCTTTGGATTTACAGTGCAGGCGCGAAAGTGTCACGACCCGGTTACATGCGTTGACGCGGACAGAGGATAAACGAGTGCGGGAGAGAGGAGAGTGGTGGTTGTAAGCAAAGCGCAAACTTGCTGTGGCCTTTCAGATTTTTTAATCTTTGACCGGTGGCAAATCACGCCGAACTTTACAACGAAACGGCGTGTGCAGCGCCTGCTCTTTACTGTCAGCACCGACTACTGGAGTCACGTGATGCGCGGTCCTTTCGTCTGTCGCACATATTGGCTGAACCCACCTGCTGTAAAGTTGGAATAGCCATTCTGCATTTTGAAGAAAAACTGGAAAGCAAAACTTGCTATGCAATAAATAAAAGATTGCTGCAGAACGCAGGTACACTATTAGACTGAGAACCTCATTAGTATTCTGTACAACAGAATGGCACTACTTCGTTAGTTTCATAAGAAACAGTGCATTTGATTCTATTCAACAGAAATTATATCGATAAAAAAATATATATTACAGACCTTCATATACTAGAACTGAGCTGTAATTAGTGCTGGCATACTAACTCGGTTTTCCCTTTAGTAAGAGTAGACCATAATGTATATATAGTCTACACTCATTACAGTGGACTCATGTACAACTTTCAGATAAATTGGACCATATTTCAGCCTTAGTTTGTTCTACTTGTTTTATTAATGCAGTGAAGTTCGCTTTTAATGGACCGCACTACAACAGACTATTGGCTGCAGTGGACGAAATTAGCAGCAATATTTTTCAAAATTGGGCATATGAAACCTACTTTTGCCGTGTCAACATGGGCTGACAACTGAATTGCGAGGGTCAGCCGACGATCACAGCCCAATGTCGTGCGCACGATGGAGGAAGGCAGGACGCAAACGCGCCGTCTGAGGCCCGTTTCTGCCCCAACTCAAGCAGCTGCTGCTCACAGCGTGGCCGCTGTATCTTGAAAGTGATCTGCGATGTAGGCAAAGTGCTTGCCCACACAGGCACTGTATCTTGAAAGCGATCTGCAATGTGCACAAAGTGTGCGCACGCGTGGGTGCCGTATCTTGAAAGCAATCTGCGATGTGGACAAAGTGCGTCTAGTGCCGGTAGCTTCGTATGTGCTGTGCTTTCGATGTTCAGTTCACATTAAAGTGAGAAACAGCACAAAGGTTAATTCGCTCACTGCTGCTGCCATGCTTATCCTGCTTAATTTGCTACCGCAATCAATGCTTCGTATTTTGGCCAAAACTTCTACTTTTTTGTTTGTTTTTTACTTTGGACGTTTGTCACTCACTCTTTGCAATAAACTTGTTAGACATTGCGACGAAAGTATAGGAAATTAGGTGTTTCACAAATTACATACTTCGGCTAAAACAGACATCTTTTTTATCAGATTATCAGAGTCTGTTGTAACGAGAGTCGACTGTATTTATTTCGATGTGTTGCTGATAACTTGCTGCATTCTTGCTATGCAATGCTTGGAGACTCACAGGCATGTGCAGCACCGTATTTTCTTGCCCAAAATGAGTAAGCATTAAATTTTGTGAAAAATTTTTGAAAAAATTTGATTCGATATTCGCTTGTTGTTTCTTCTTTCTTGATTCAATTTGATATTCTATTAGAAATATAATATTCGGGATTCGCACAGACCTAGTGTAAACCAAAGTCTTATCAATTTTGCCTAAAGTGAGGAAAAGTGACATGAAGGAAGGTGGAGGAAAGAAACGGGGAAGGACAGTGAGGTTAGCCATTGTAAATACCGGCTGGCTATCCTTGCTGGGAAAAGGATTGCAGGGAATGAAAGATAATGCGAGATCTCTCTCTTTTTTTTTATCTCGAGAGAAGTGGTTCTTGTGGGGCTAGCCTTTTCTCCTTCCCCACAAGAACCACTTCTCTCGAGATCAAAAAAAAGAGAGAGATAGAAAGATGTGCACACAAACTCTATCCAATGTGCTACAACTATTTGAGTCTGTCACACAGTCCGCATGTCCTTGAGTTGTGGAGCAATGCATTTAAAGACTTCTGTGCTAAACAGAATCAACACCAGTGTCCAAAGATTCTGTCCTTTGTGAAGGTGCAATTGTCCAGTTTGTCAAGTGCAGTTGACACTGCTTTTCTAGTTGCACTGTAATGAGGGCAGTCACAGAGGAGATGCCTGATAGTTCTCTCTTATCCCCGTATTCAGAAATGCATCTTAAGTTCAAGCCCATGCTTGACTTGATCTCAGTGACGCCTGGCGTGAATGTGCCTATGACGCTAATTGCACTTACTTCGGCGCGTTGACGACAGGCGTCATTTAAACCAAGTCAAGCATGAGCTTCAAGTTAAGATGCATTTCTGAATACGGGGGTTAGCCACAGTTGTCGCAAGCAGGGCTGTCAGCCATTCCATTACAAAATGAATGGGCATTCTTCAATGCTATGCCGAGCCACAGGCGGCACAGAAGTGTTTCGTCAGTTTGTTGTGTTTCTGGTGGAAGGTGGAGTTGCATGTGTGGATCCAAGCTGCTAACGTACAGGTTCGTAAATTTTTTTGAGCTCCACTGTGCCAGTGTTGGCTAACGGGTGAGCAAGAAAAGCCTTGTGGCTGTATCTGCTCTCGACAGTAGTACAGTCACGGCCATTACAACGAATCTGCATGCAACTTACTTTCGGAAATAAGACTACTCTTCTCACTTTGCTTGGTCTGCCTATATTATCAATGCAACTGATTCCACTTTTATAGGACCCAGCTATAATGAACCTTCGGCTACGACAGACAGATATTTGGGCAAATTTTTGTCTGCATGGCGTAAATACAATGCACTTTGCTGCAGTGACACGTGTGTGTGTGTGGCAATGCACTGCATGCAGCTAGCGCACGGGTTGCACTAGTGCCAGTGCACTGCACACAACTATTTCCAGCCGCTTGCAGAATTTGCAAAAATACACTTTTTCTTGAGGAACAAATGCACGAGATTTGAGATATTGGTTTACATGACTGGCCACTGTTTTGTGTTAGGAACAAACTGTAGCCATCGTTTGTGTCATGAGTGGCGGCGGTGCGCTTGGGCCAGGCAGTCGGCGCTGCAGTGCTGGCTGCTCTACCCGGCACAAAGGTGGTCGGCTCTACCCACCTTTGTGCCTACCATTATTCTTGCTATTTTGCAAATTTATATATGCTCTAGTATGGAAAGACTGCCATTTGTCAGCAACCAGCATCCGGAAAACGACCGAGAGGAAGATGCTAGGCCGTGTGGTTGTACAATTATTGCGTAAAGTTATTTATTTTAATTTTGATCTTCACTTTTTTGCAATCGCCTCCAGGTTAGACTGTGGCACATTTGAAGTTTCACAATTTCACAACATATCCCGACCTTAATTTTGGATAGAATGGACTTATGATTTACCAGACCTTTTTCGCTAGATTACTATGGTCTGCCGTAACAAGTGTTGGATGCTTGCAACTAGCTGTTAATTAGGTTCATCATGGAATGGTGACTAAAGACGCTAGAGAGCTGCATCAGGGTCCCATCATAGAAGATTGACTAAAACTGTGATTATTCCTAAACAATGAACTCCAGAGCAGCACTGATGGTGGCAAGTTCTGCAGCCATTGACGATGTCAGATGAAATCTCTTGAACTGGATGATGTTGATGATAATGATGACTGCATGCAATGAAGTTTATTTATTACTAATACTGCATGAAATTTTAGATCCTGTTGCTTTCCTGTTTCTATAGATTAAATATGGCGAGAACTTACAACTTAAAGGAGCACTTTTCAATATTTTTAAAAATTTATTGCATGCTCTTGCACGTAGAAATGATTACATTTAGCAAATGAAAGTTGGGGAATGCTTATAACGTGTTTTAATTTAATACTAAAGTTGATTTAGAAACATTATTCCTGGTGTCATTGACATTACCAAGATGTCATGACACAGAGCAATATTTGCTGATACTATCATGGAGCATTTAGACTAGGTATGAAGACATTGCTCATAAAATAATGTAAGCAAGAGTGCCGCAAGCATTCCGAGGGATGGAGCCAGTCATCATGTCTTGACACCACAACGCATTCACCTTCTGGATACCGAAACTGAAACTGGCTTCTGGAAAAAAATATTATGCCAATTTATTCAGGACGCCCTGACAGTTTCCAGCATTCTTTTCTGGGGTTTAGAGGGCTTGGCCCTTCGCTTAAGATGAACTGACAAGCTGAAAATGTCATTTCAATACATCTTCAGCATTTTGTTGTGTGTAGTTTTTAATGACTGCAAGAAAAAAACTGGCCCTCCCGGTTGGAATCTCAAGGGGATATACTACTCAGCATTGATAGAAAAGTGTCATCTTGAAGTAGCACGATCTGGAACTGCTTCGACTGAGACTGGTCATGTGACTGAAAAGCAATTGCTTGCTGCTGGTGCAGGCGCAGCGGCCCCTCCAACGAGCTACACCTGCATCTGGAGATGTGCTATGACCAGTTTCACAGCCTCGAAAAGGAGCGCAAGAAAGTGAGCAGTGACATTGCTGTACGTGGGGCTGCAGGGTTTCCATCTATTAAGGTGGCCGGGGCTGAAGTAAAAGGCAGCCAAACCTAGGCGCCACAGTTTCTATATTGCCTTATCGTATGCTTGAATACAATGTTATGCCTCAGTTATGCCTTCAATTAGAAGTGAACCCGCTTAGGTAGCCTATTGGCTATGGTATTGAGCTACTAAGCTCAAGGTTGCTGGTTCAATCCCGGCTGTGGCGGCCACATTTCGACGGAAGCGAAATGCAAAAGTAGTCGTGTACTTAGATTTCGGTGCATGTGAAAGAACCCCAGGTGGTCACAATTAATCTGGAGTTCCCCACTCTGGAGTGCCCATAATCAGACTGTGGTTATGGCATGTAAAACACCAAAACTTCATTATTTTTTTTTTAATTAGAAGCAATCATCAACAAGGGTTGAGCAGTGGATATTTGGACCTGTGTTGAAAAGGGGACAATTGTCTTTATCAGGGCAACAACTGACAAAGACAAAAACCCTGCAAAAACTAATTCCCTTATTGAAATGCTGCCTCCAGAGACATGTATTATCCAACCACTATTAATCACTTCTAATTAAAGTCATATATAAAGTCATGAAGACGTTTCTTTGTTGATCCTATATCTGCAATCACTACCCTGCAACTTTGTCAGAGAGTGTTACAGGGCAACTTCTGGGACACCTAACAAAGGTCATATGTCATACAACTAGTTTGCTTTTTTTTGGCACCTGACTTTGTTATCCAGACGGAAGCGGAGCTGGCCCGGCAAAATCCTGGAAAGCGTGTGTCTAGTGCCAACAACATCCCCGTGCCCCGGCTGCCCCCGAATCCATCTCGTGTGGATCGCCTGATTGTCGACCAGCTTCGAGAACATGCTAAGGTAAGCCCAACCTTGCCATCCACTTCTTGCAGCAGCCTTCTTTAACTTGGAGGTGCCCTGAATAACATTTTTTTGAAAAGTCGAGAAATACATTTGGAATTACAATAGACTATTTCAGAAATACTTTGCTGCTAAAAGTGCCTTAGTGAATTCAGAAGAAGCAGAGTTATTGGCATTTAAAGGTCGCCTATGATCCCCTTCGCGGTGCTCCCGCTCTTTCTTAAATGCCTTGCACTGTGAAGGCTACAGCGGAGCAGGGCGTGTCCACAAGCCCCTCCTACTGAATGCCATCGTGGCAGTTCAAATTTGAATTTGAATGTTCATGTAGGCACCACTATTCTCAATTTTGGTGCCCATCATGTGCAAGATGTGGTTGTTTTTAGTGAGCTGCAGTGCGCTCAGTGAGTGAACTCATCGCAGCACCCCGTAGCGGCTGTGGCATCTACGTACATGCACTGCAGCATTTGCTTTGTGCACGACAAGGCTAAAGTGCGTGCTCGCGCTCACATGCTCCCATCTGGCTGTACCACGTGGTGCGGACCGGCTTTGTCCTGCACCAGCTTGACTGACCGATAGTAGCCACATCCAACTTGTGCGCTGTCAATGGGTCAGTATGAAGCCTTGGTACAAAGCAAAGTCAGCCAAGGCGTCAGCGGCCAGGGGTGAGCCTATACTGGCTAGCATGTGTGTGTTCTGACCTTCAGTTTTGCGTGCTTCGAGGCTAGTTGGGTGTTGAAAACCAGTCGAAATTAGCTATACCCGACGGTTACAACACCGATAAGCAGGATGGCCAAAGCTTACTTCCTGTACGGGCGGCCGCAGCCGAGCATGAGCCGACGATACTACTCGGCTTCTTCCGGAAATACATAATTCTTATCGAAATTCGAACACAGATTTTCGCTTAATTCAGCCTATTTATTTAACTGCGTGAATAAATATACACAGTAACAGTAGGAAGAAGAACATTGGTCCAAACAAACTTCTTGATTGATATTAGCTATTGGCCAATAGCAGCTATGTATGGGAATATGCTATCTGACAAAATGTTGTGCCCTAAAAGATTCAGGAGTAGGCTCCTGTTGAAAAGAGTGTTTGAGAAAAAGGTGACTTCACACTCCGCTTGTGAGCTCCACAAGCTACGCACGATTGCAAAATTTAGTTGAAATGTTCACAGCAGCGTAGGCTATCTGTGGACGGCGTTTTTTCACCAAGCCCGAGGGGTGGTTCAAGGACCTCTTTGAGCTGCTGAACGGAATTCTCGTAAGAAAAATATGGCTGCACTGAATGGAGCACAGTCAAGCATCATTGCGACAAAATTGCTTCCAACTTAAATATTATATCTTTGTTATATCCAATATTTGTTATAGGTGTGCCTAGACACTGACATTGGCAATAATAAATTTAGCAATCAGTTCCCTGCATAAGAAGCACAAGCATGATGGCTCACTGGCAGCTTCCCGTGCTGATAAGGGGCGTGGATACAACATTGGGTTACATTCATGGCACCCTGCACTGTTGGGAATGTGCAACTGTACGATTAGTGTGAACACACGGGATCAGCTCATTAGCTTGCCAGCTGTGATAAAGTGAAGCAAAGCTGGCTTGTCCGCACCTTAATTAATAGCCTGCATTGGCACCTCGAGGACCTCCTCAATTTTAGTTTCTGTGGTGTCAGCCACACAGGTTGCAACATCGTTGTCAATGCTGACGTGGATGTCTTATGTCCACAGAAGCAGCATATGCTCCTCGCATAGATAGCAGAGCCTCTTAGGCTGTCTAGCTGAGGCCTCTTGCTGATGCAAGCAGCAGACGATGGTGGCTGCAAAAGTTCAGCTTCATTGAATTAGCAGTTTTTAAAATTTAACATTTTTTAAAGTTATTATTGCACTGGGTCTATGGCAAACCAAACAAATATTCACATATTGTTTTTCATATCAGAAAATTCTGTTTAATTGTGTTAATCTTAAAGGCCATTTGCAAGAAAAGTTTGGGTCATGTAATAAATACCAGTTTCATATTGTGTAAGCACTGAGGGCACGGACTTATGGAGTCGCCATCTGTCGGTAGCGCCTCGCTTGCGTAGTATGAGGGATACTGCGGCGCACTCCTCATAAGTTTGACTCTCGCCGTTTAATAAAAACACCACGCGGGCGCCCTCCTGGACGTTTCTGTAAGTACTCTTGAAACGAGGGGAGTTTTTTACTGTCATAATAATAATATTAGGCAAAGATAAAACACAGTATGGTTTCCAGACGTTATCTCTTTATCAAATACATACAGTGATCGCCCACTGCGCACGGTCGCCGCGATGGAGTCCCCCAAACCGGCTTCTTACGTGAAGGGTAGGCAATCGCTGAGAGCAAACTATGTAAAATTTGTTCTTGTAGTGGGCTGTCTGTATAACCAAATGGGGCATACTTGGCAAAAACGAAATCAGGGGGAACACGAAAAAAAATTCGCTTTCGTGGAAATTTCGTTATTGCGAAATAAGACAGCACAGATAAAAGAAGGAAGCCTCAAAGCAGCAATCACACAGGTTCGTAGCGACCGACTGCACGTCTACATGCATGTCCATGCACAATTTTTTGCTTCGTGCCGTGAGCTTTAGGCTGCAGCATTTGAGCATTTGACAGTACACAAGCAGCCATTGTTGCATGGATTATCAGAGCTGTTCAAAAATAATTTCATTATAAGGGGACTTCCATGCCTACGGCGACACGTGATGTGCCGTCACGACGATTCAGTCTTTCTTTTTTTTTTTCGTTTCTTCTAAATTCTTGGACGTTTCAATATCATCATTTCTCAAATTGCATTGCACTGTATGTTTGTCGGTCTTCTCAGCGAGCAATTTCCCTCTTGGTCCTAATGCAAACACGAGCATATGCCATGCCTTTTTTCATGTGCTTCTTACCGTTCCCTTACCGTTCCAGTGAACTTGCCACTGTCTAGCATCAGCAAGTTCATAGATCAAAGGTTCATGACATTAGCTAGGCAGCGCGCGTGAGCTTGCTTCTCAGTGCACGCTTTCTGCTACTCACTGAGCATTATAGTGCTTTCAAGTGTTGCCAAGTAGGCACCTGAAGCAGGAAAACCTCTCCACTTAATTAATCAGAACCGCAGTGTAGGTGGGATTTTAAACTTTTCGTTTTCAGCTTGCTTCGGCGCTTCTGAAGCAGATGACGTGGCCACTGTGTCCATGTGATCTCTCATTCCATGTCACACCGACGGCAGCGCCAGCTTTTCCAGTGGTGGAGCTCACCCCCAATAGAGCAGGGCCTCCGTGGAAAAACTTACATTTAAAATGCAAGTGGATATCCCACAAAAAGCTTGCAAAGGTCGACATTTTTTATTCCAAAACTGGAAAAAAAAAAGAAGACGCCACCTTTACTGCTCACTGAAAGTGGCATGATACTCGAAACACGGGACTCTTCAGCATGACATCTGAGGTTAGGCATCACCCATGGTTGCTTGCAGCACGCAGAGAAATCTTAGAGGCAATTTGCTTACCACAAGGTGCACGCATTGTTTGCTAAGATGTTGCTAATGAGCTGCTAATAAGAAAATTAAACTTGTAAATAAACTCAGAGTGTAAGTAGATCTTTATGCGTCCCGTAGCCCCTTTTTAAATCTGTGTCTGCTAGCATAAAAACCATTTCACAATACATAACTAACTTGCACAAATACAGAATTTGACTCTATTAAACTACAAGCTCTGCCAAAATTGTTTCTGCAGTATATATACTGCTCATTTATTACCAATTTAGGCAAAGTGAATTTTCATTGCAGTCTATTTTGTTACAATTCTACCGCATATGCATTTCATGCAAGCTGTTGCAATACTTGACACAAGCAAGCCTCATGTGGTAGAGGACACTCTTCCACATCGCACATGCAGGTGC
Organism: Dermacentor variabilis; assembly: GCF_050947875.1. Classification (NCBI taxonomy): domain Eukaryota; kingdom Metazoa; phylum Arthropoda; class Arachnida; order Ixodida; family Ixodidae; genus Dermacentor; species Dermacentor variabilis. The sequence goes on from NC_134572.1 coordinate 75,458,397, forward strand.
TGACTCTGGTGGCCAAAATGGAGCAGTTGCGAGGTGCAGAAGTCCACCCTGATGTACACGCCAGCATGGAGCACTGGCTAGAGGCCCTGCGAGGTGTACAGACTTGTAGGCGTGACGAGATGATACATCAGGCGCACCGACATCACCGCCAGCTGCTTAACCCGCCTGCCCGCCTCCAAGAAGATGCTGGTGAGTCTTCATCATGGTAGTTTACCTTGATGCCTGACAAGAAAAATTTGGGGGGCATGTGATTTATGAAAAAAGCCAAATGATGACACAGATAGCTTATCATTCCAATAGCAAATACAGTTAAACCTCGATATAACAAACTTCAATATAGTGAAATTCTCGATATAACGAAGTATTTAACTTTTCATAACATCATGTTCATAGAACACCGTGTATTTACAATCTTAATATAACGAAGTGTGTTTGTGTGCTATTTCAGTATAATGAAATTATACTGCCGCCGCAAAGGAATGCCGAGACAATAAATGGAAACTTCCGCGTATGGTGAAGTGATTGAGTTACAACGCACCTCTCAAATCACGCGCAGCACCATAAGAGAGACCCCGAAGTGGAGCTACATCATGTTCCATATAAAGTCCAAGTGTAATAAGATACTGTCGTGCCTCGCGCACTGTGCACTTAAGGTGCGAGTGAAAGTTTGCGAAGGTGAGAGAAGAAAAATGAGCCACCTCCCCGCACGAGCAAAGGGAACGAAGGGGGTGGAGCTTGCTCGTTCGTGAAGGGGCCGGGGGTAAGTTGGCGCGTGTCTCAGCTGTGGCTGTGCATAACTGTAAGCATTGCTGAGCGCGTACGCAGCCATGCACCCTGCTTTAAAGGTAATCACCGCATATGCCAAGAGTGGGCGTCCCGAGGCAGTGTGGCACCATGTAGGCTATTTTACCGCATGTTTAGTACTGGAGCCTGCATAATTTCGAGTTTCAGTGGCCTGTTAGAGCGAGAGGCGGACGAAGCATTTGCTCCCCGCTGCCGGCACTTTTTCCAATAGCGTCGTCCCAGTGCGGGTTACGTTATCAGGCGCGGAAGCGGAGTGCACATGAAAGCTTGGCTGGCATCACCTAATTCGTAGCGCCGAGAAGATATTGTCGACGTATGTGGCATTAAAACCGTATCATTCATCGCTGACTCCAAAATTTATCAAAATAGAATTTTTCTCATGGAAATTAGCTTTCTTCGATTGCCTGACAATCTGGAAAATTCTGCGGCCCCTTTCCGTGTAAGAAAAATTGATCAGCGACTGCACTTATTTGCACAAAAGATCGAATTTCAATAGAACGAAATTTCGATTTAACGAAGCAAATTGCAGATTTTACCAGCTTCGTTATATCGAGGTTTAACTGTATACAGACGCTTGAGGTGGGTTTCCACCACCGTCGTGCTTTCACAGTGTCAGTGGTGCATACGTGGCACGGGCATGGCGGGCTAGAATTGTCTCCGGAGATTTGACAGACCTACTGTGTGCAAGAAGGCAAATGGACAAGACGATACTGTGTGAGTGGTTTTACTGGAACAAAAGGAAGCCGTTACTGCACGAGGATTAGCACATTACACCAGGCACACCTCTTATAACCCCCATGGAACATGCAGTAGATTTCTGTTCCTTCAACGCCGGTTAATTTGACTTTCGTTTAGTTCGTCCCGGCCGGCGCCCATGCATTTCTATGGGTCCATACTTTCGTTATTTCATAAAATTGGCCTTCGCCAGTTCGTTCAAACAGCCGGCGCACACTTGCCTGACACCTGTGGTGGCCCTAATATGTAGCAAACCCTTTAGTGGCAGCATCCGTCGAGGAGGAGCTCGGGGGACAATGAATGCGTTGAACACACATCACCTTCTGTCGGAAACTATTTTCTACCTGTCCTAGAAATATTTTCAAGCTGTAACTGCAACTAACAATGTCTGAGTATAGCACTCACCCAATCCTAACATGTGCCTTTCCTTTTTTTTTTTTTCGGAAAGTTGGGCCAAGAATTACTGGTGTGGTACGATCGAATACAAAGACAAAACAGCCTTCTTGGTGTTCACTTGCTTTTCTGCTTAATACAAATATATTACAGTGAAGCCGACTTTAAAAGCCATGCGGAAAAGCTGACTTTGCAATACTGACCACCATTGTACAACACATTATATACCCTTGCCCATTTTTCTTGCTATAAAATCGGGCGCAGATCAGATTTCTACTTTGTTTCAGAGCTTTATGCCTTTTCTACATTAGTTTTCTACTTTGGATGCATTTCTACTTCCATTTGGTTCAGGAATGGCTGAGAGTTGAAATGTTCGACCAGCACATTGGGAGTCTGGAGATCTAATCCTTACTGGGCACGGTGGCTTTCTTTATTTTTTCATTACTTCTGTACATTCTCACAAAGCACTTTAGAATTCCTGCAAAGATCATTGGCAGACATCAAAACGACTAGGTATGTTTGCCTTAACAGCTGTCACAGCAATAATCCTATAGTAGTTGGAAGACAGCATTTTGTGCATGCCCAATTTTGTCTCAAGTTGCACTGTTCAATGCTAAGGTTCACTAAATCTTTATTGATTTTGTTGCTTAGTCTCACTTGTCAGTCTCTAAATTTTCTTTGACTGGACGCAGATGTGCTTGCCCTGGCGCACAGCATCCGACAGCTGAGCCAGGCATCACGCCGTGCCCGCACAGCCCTGTGGTGCGCCCTTATCACTACGCTGCTCGTTCCCCCAAATTCAACGCCACTGCCTGCGACCATTCCTTCCTCTTCCACCTAGTCGGCTTTCCTACTTCGTCTTTCCTCCTTCCATCACGTGGAAAAGGCCGCTGTGGGTGCTGTCGCAGTTGTGTCAGGTGTTGTTCGTCAAGGTGTAGGCGGTTTTCTTGTGCTATCCCGGAGTGGGAAATGGGGGGAGGAGTGCACACCACGGTTAGAGTGAATGGAAGAAAGATTTGAACAAACCTGGCAGGCTTGTTTGCAAGGTAACCAAAGGTTGGATGCAAGCGAGCCCGAAGGCAAATGTTGGCATGATCAGGAGAAGCATACACTTAAGGCAAAATGGAGCGCTTGTTTCTGTAAATTACTGCGCACTCGTGCATGTCCACAAGCCAAAACGAAGTCTTCCTAAAGGCATGTAATGGTCACCACAGACCTTAGCATGCATAATACAAAAAGAAAAAAAAAAGCTATTTGGTACACTCTAAACACGCCAGCAGTATATTGCTGCAGAGATCGTTAAGGTAATTTTGTTTGATGATTCTGTACTTCTTTGAAATTTCCGCTGCTCTTTGCTATATGTGCCTCATTTTTTGGGCACTTGTTACTGTTTGAACATTGGCAAAATTTAACAGCGAAGCTAAGCACGTTGCCAGGAAAGCAATAGGCACTAAAGCACTAAAGGGTGTGAGCAGACGGTTGACTGTGTTGCGAGACTTCTTGCACTCGCCCATTGGTCTCTGCCAACACTGAGGACTGCTGTTGCTACTATTGGCTGTACCAGTCAAAAGTTGACATGCATTTCTTCTGGACTGGTAAAGGCAATACTGGCCAGAACTGCTGCTCTTTAAGTGAATGTAGAGAGGTGCTGGCTACTTTAAAAACACATGATGCCAGTCAGCGAGCTCAGTAGTGCAGTTAGTGCGATGTGGTGCAGCATATTTCGCTGATGAAATGAATTCTTCCATTGACTCATGCAGCTGCTGCTTTCCCCCATCAAGTTATCTGCTCAGTGCCTACAATATGCCTGTCGTTGATTTCCAGCACTAATATAATAATATTGCTAATAATAATATTGCCAAAGGTAAAAAAGTTAAAAAGGAAGTTTGGTTTCCTTTCAATATAACTCCTTTTCTTCACTTTTGCCACCATCATAATTACTCGACTTGTGTTTGTTGGTCGAGGAGTGCTTGGACAGCTGTGGTCAGCATTGGCTAACACTTTGTCACTCTTTCAAAGCACTTTGTGTTACCATTTCTTTTTATGTCCGTACAAAGTTCACTGTCAAATTGTCCTAAATTTATGGCTGCTAGCAACCAAAGGCATATTTGAGCCAGCTTCCAATCCTAGCAAAAAAAAAAAAGGAAGAACCTTTCTCTCTTTGGTGGGCAAAAGCATTTGCAGTTTCCATTGGTGTACAGTACACCTGGGCATCTTGTAGGCACTTGAGCAGGAAGCATTTGTTCGAGTGTGCCTCTCTATGTGAGCACGTTTGTATGTGTGCTTGTGGGACTGCTGCGTGGTTGTGTGCAGGCACATGAGTGCTCTGCTGGAGGCCCAATGTTTGAAGTTTGCCTTTTGTTGTTACTTTTTTTTGACACAAGTGAAGGCAGGCTGTTGAGTCTGCCGAAAAGCTTACGAAGACAGAACACTCTGTGTGGCCCTTGTTTGTGACAGCAACCACATTATTGGTTGAGCTACCTTGTTTTCGACTGCATTGGGAAGCCCAACTGCTGGGTTAGTGTTAACAACTGTGAATGGCAGGCTACCGTTTGCTATTTAAGATATTGTTTTTCTTTTTCTTTGTTTGTTTGTTTGTTTGTGTGGTGCAGTGGAACACTGCTTGCTTGGCTTGGTTGAGGGTGTGTTTTGGGAACCATACAGATTTCTTGTCTTTTTTCCTTTTTTACTTTCATGACGAAGAAACTGGAAAATGAAATTTAAACGCAGTGCTTTTAGCTTCTGCACGCCGCATGGACGGTGGAAGTGAATTTTGCTGTGGAATCTTCACTCTGTGGGCTTGGGAGTGAGTTGATTGCCAAAAGAATGATGCCACGACCAGTGCGTCGCGTGGGTTCTCTGTGAGGCCTCCATTTTTCACTTGTTGATGGGACTCAGGTTGTGAACGTAGCAGCCCTGCCGGTCGCTCCTTTGACCTGCACACAATGGCAACACTGTTTTAATCTCAGCTTGGAAGCGGCACGCAATGCATAGCTTTTCAGTGTAGCATACTAGCTGTGGCAGATGCTCGATATAAGTTGCAATCTTTTAGCCTCGTTTGAGCAGCAGAAGTTTTCTAATGTCAGAGCACTAATTCTCTTCAGTTGCTGATAAGGCTTTTTTGACTCGGTTTTGCAAACCTTTCCAGTTATTCGCAATTTCTGCCTTATTATCCATGGTCTTTAATCTGTACAGTGGTCTTTAATCTGCAGATATGGGCTGGACCATCAGTTTTGTGAGCATGGTTCCATCAGCTATGGGAATGTGTTCAAGGAGAATTTTCCACTGATGCAGCACGAAATAAAAGTAAAGTGCTATTAACATTCCAGTTTGATTTGTAGCATAAATTTTTTGTGGGTAACTGCCAGCATGTGTGTAGTTGAAATCCTCAAAGAAAATAATTAGCTGAGATTGTTTATGTTTAGCAGTAGTCTTGCAATAGTCTACACTGAAGATGTAACTTGGCATTCCAGCTGCAAGCAGCTGCTGCATTTAAGCTGACCCAAAACAGTAGCCAGCTGAACGATACTCATGTTGACAAATTTTGGATAGACCGGCATGGTGTTGTAGCTTTTCTTGTTCTATGTCAAGCCTACGTGTGCTAGCATATTGATAGTCCTCACTAGATACATTCTAGTCAACTTCATGAGGAGCTTCCCTCTTTTAATATGCCAACTGTACACATTGCCTTGCCGCTCCTTTTGTCACCTTGTGTCTGTTAGGCCGTAGGTCATCAGGCCTAGTGGCTTTGCCTGTTAAAGTTTTTTTGGTGTTTGTCTAATGATATCCTGAGGCTGTTTAGCTTCTTGTTGTTTGTTTTCCTTCCTGTTGGTTGTATACTTCGCGTCCTACAACTCGGGTCTAGGTTTTTTAGTATTTCTCTTCCTGTTATTGCAGTGCAAGTCTTGTGTCCACACCATGCATATTCCGAACATTTTCCTCTGCATATTTCCACAGGGATATGTAGAGTCCCTGATATATATTTTCTTTTTGTCCCTGGTTCAGGGCTGTTCAAAGAGGCACGGCCACCGACCAGCCAATGAAGTGGCACTTAGCCACTAAAAACTTCGGCGCTTGAATTTAGAATGAGAAGTATGAGACGAAAGCATCTATACTAGATGCTGATACTCGGTCTGCTGCTTAATGTAATGTGGCAGATTTGTTTTTGGTTATTTGTTTGTCTGTATGTTTGCCATTTTGTTTGTTTGTCTGCTTGTTTTTCGGTTTTGGGTTTGACTAGTCTAATTTGTTGAGCACTTCTTTTTTGAATTCATCACATGCAACACAAAGCAATTTCGGTGATATTTTTCCTGTTTTGTAATACTTAACTGTTTATCTACAGAAATCAGCACCCTTGAGCTTGGTTGAGACACGGAGACTTCCTTTGACATTTGGTACTGAGTAACGAAAACAGAAAATGCTGTCAACAGCATATTAGCTTTGGGTGTGCCTTTTAGCTTTTAATTCCTTATAGCTTGCGCCACAAGCAACAGGGCTTGACCTTCGACAAGCCTCGTCATGTGCTTCAAGGCGTGGTTGAAATGGTTTCTAGTCTATAGAGCCGAAGATATTTTGCACGAAAGCTTAGATTTTCTTATCTGTGTCCCAGCGCCACACTGTGGCCCAACCTCAACAAACGCAGAGCACAGAACCTTGGCTGTACGTATAAGTGAGGTTTTCATAGTGCAGAAATCAGTCTGCCTAGTATGCTAGTCAGAACGAGTCGGAGCACCACAGGAATGAGTGAGGTTGTTCATTCTGCAAGGTCACACAGATGCAAGAAGCACACCTAGCTGTTGTGATGAATGTATTTGGGTGTGCATGTTTTCCACAAGCATGTTGCCGGGATTGTTCCTATTCGCTTTTATCTCTTTTCACTCTAGATGCGTGCAATAAGCTGTGTATAAGTGTCGTCCGTGCAAGCTCGGTTGGTGTTAAGTGCAGATTGTTGTTGTCTTGTACCGCTGTTCAAAGGTTCTGGTACGCATTTGCTAGATAGTGTGCATGTCAAATGGCATTTAGTGCAAACCGCGTGGGGATCACTTTGTCCATGATAAACCATTTGCCGAAATAATATTGCTTCACTGTTTTGTAACTGTGGTAGACAATGATGGGTATAATGCATGTTTCACTTCACGAGACAAATTGATATTGGAATGGAAGGCTGGTTCATTTTCCTTGCACTATGGTTACATGCTGGTGATCCTTGCATTTCCACTTTAATTTCTGAAATGTATTGCCTGGTTTTGCAGACATGACTATCAAGTAAAGAGTGCAAAAACAAGAAAGTAATGAAGCGCCATGGTCTTAATATATAAAGTTCATACTATCAGTACCATAAATTTGGAGCAAGCTTACACAACAGGCACCAAAATGAGCACACGTCTCTCCAGTTCTACCAAAATATAAAAATTGTATTCTATGCACCGTGGAACACCACTAGGGCATCAAAAGAACATAGGCAGCGCCCATCAGGAGACTTTGTTGAAGCACGGGCAGCAATTGTGGGGGGGAAAAAGGACCATTTCTTAAAACATACATTCTTATGCGGTACTTTGCAGTGCAACGGCATTGCAAGATTTCACAATACAGTTCAGAATCAGAACTCTCCAGTCTTAACTCTGACGTTGCTGTTTTTTCTGGTGTTAATAACCTGCTTTTAGTCCCTGGTATGACAGTTCACTGTCAGTTCACTTGCCTGTATCTTATTTGCTTTTTTTTCCCTCAAATGTCGCTAGTGAGAAAACAGCCATAATATTTTTTTCTCTCTCCTCTTCTTCCTTTTTTTTTCATTATCTTGCACTATACTGGTCACTACTGATGCTCATAGGACGACCACATGATCACTACCGCAACTCCTGTTTCATCGTTCATTCAAGTCTTCTTGCAGATAAGGATGGCACGCCTCTGCTCGGCATCTGTAATGCTCATCTTGTCCGTAGTATCGAGTCCTTCTGCAGGAAAGATGTGAGCTTAGCTAGGTGCGCTAGCATGATCTCTTAGGTGTTGTGTTGCTGAACCTCGTGGGTCTTTTCGTCGATGGTTATCAGCTAGTTTTCATTGGCTGCAGTCTGACATTTGCATGGCTAGACTTGTGCACTTGTTATGACAAATGGTTGAGTCTCCAGAGCAACTATAGAAGAGGAAAAAGATAGACATGCAAAGTCATGCCTACAGTCACGTAGCCAAATGTCTAGCGGGCAAGGGGGAAACGCTTTGTAATGCATGTTTATCCTGCCATCAAAACGACTCAGCGGCAGACCACTTTCCTAGATGTAAACCAAGTATTTTCGGTGTTTTGACTCTACGTACTGCTACTGGCCCGTTTAATAAGATAACAATGATGACACTAATAACAACAAGATATATATTATATATACAATATATATATACACGCATATATATATATTGCCGTATACACATTCAAGCGTACTATTACTTGATAGTGGAATTCAGTCAGTGAAAGTGCCTCAATAATTTTATAGCTTTTACAAGGAGAGCTCGACAGCACTGCAAAGTGACAGCAGAGCTGGTCTGGGTGTCTCTGCCAACCCCTTGCATGGTCGCTAGATATCTCCGCTAGAGCTGCTTCATTGTTGTCGTTGTTGTCTGAAGGCCTCCACACTGGCGGGTTGTAGTTTGGACAAACTGCTGATGTCTGGTGCTGTTTTTTCTCAAACTCTTATCTGTATCCTGTTGGCTACTGCACTGAATAAGGTTTCCTTGCTGCTTTTGCAAGCTGTGTCAGGTAGTGGCAAGTCGGTCCCAAAGCGGTGTCAAAGGTTCTCAGTGGAGCTCTGTGGGTTTCTTCAGAGCTTACACTCTTCTGCTTTGCATACACAGATAAATTCTTCCAGTGGTGTAACTGAACATTATATTTAGCCTTTCGTGCACAGACTTTTGTGCACTGGCCTTTATCACTTAATGGATTTGGAAGCAAGTTTGGCCTTACATAGTCTTATGATCCAGGATCTTCTTTTTTAATTTGGGGAAATTCAAATGCAAGAACCTGGAAAGCTATTAAGTTATGTAGATTAGCAGTGCTTCACAGAGGTAGATGCTGGACATATTGGATATGGTTCACAATGTCTACATGGTAGAGCAGATGAAGTATGCTTTGCCATTCCATGTCCTCTGTGTAATGAGCTGTCACTATCACCTCACGCTGAGGACTTTGACTGAGCCATTTCATTTATTCTTAGTGCTGGAGCTTCATTGTAAAGCATGGACACTTTGACACACTGAACTAACCGAGACGTTTTGGATGGTACTATACTTAAAACAAGCTTAAGGGAAGTGTATTTCAGTTGTTGGTGCCTCCTACATGTCTACACAATTGTTTGCCATATCACTAAGCAAATGCTGTATATCATAACTGCCAAAGTCAAGTACCAGCAGTTTTGGCCACCAGACTGCAAAGCAGTAGCATGCAGTGCAAGTTTGTATCTGCAAGTAACCCACCTGAACAGATGACGGCACAAAATGGTTAGCAAAGTGTCATTCCTGTTTAACTATCTTGTCTGCAGAAAAGACTACATTTAGCTCTGCTGCCTGTGGCATGCATCCATCGAAGAATGCAGCAGGTATAATGCTCTGCTTTTCTTTCTTCAGTTTGCCATCATGATTTTATATGGCGGTCATGGAGCAAAAACTTGATGGACTGTATGTAAATGTTGACGCATTTAGGAGTTGTGGGATGTTTAATGTTGCTTATAGTGCAAAAATTATTAAAATAGACTCCGGTTCAGTTGCATAGAAAATAACTGCTATCATTGTGGCCAGCAACTACTTTTGTTATGCTTGCAGGTTTGTGTAAGATATTTTCTGTTCTTCCATGTACTGAATATTTCCGAAACAATTCTTGGCCAGGCACCGCAGTTCTTTATTCAATGCTGCTGTGGCAATGATACTCAGGGAGAACGTCTTCCGATTGGCTTTACGACAAAGTCCACAGCAGGCAGCTGTCTAAAAGGCACCTGAATTCAAAGAGAAGCCTGTATTTCCTCTATCAAGCTTTGGTAAAGCACAACACCTGTTTAACATGCGCATGTGCAAGCACGACTGCACGCAGCAAAATTGTTGATTAGTTATGCAGTTACTTCCCGAGGTGGAGCAAACACTGCAAACCATTTGAAAGCTTTATTACAGTGCAGTAGCCAACAACCAGCCCATGACTACAAGTCTATTTTCTCTGTGTGCACTCAGAACTAGTGCACTGTCTTCTTCAAACAGCTGCTGTTTGGGCAGCATGCCGCTCTGAGCGAGGTTGCACTTTTTGGACACACACAGTTCCCTTGGCCGTGCATGGCAGGCTGTCTCTTGCAGTGCCCTTAGAAGCTTCACATCAAGAGACTCGGTGGTTAGCAATGTTTAATAAGGCATGTTAAATGTGACTCTGTACTTGGTATTTCGCAATTGTTTTGTAATGGCAGTATTCGGTGGGTGCTGACGGCAAGGTGCGGCTTTGTAGTTCCAGCTTTGAAGTGTGCCCTGCACCTCCACCAAATTACAAGGGTACTTATTTACACGGTGCTGCATGGCCACACAAAAACAAATCAAGCGCACGAACGTGACCTGATGTCTCACGGCGCAGAGCTGCTGACTTTGTCTTCTTCAGTGTCCACCAAATATTGTCCTTCTTCTTCACTACAGTTTTAAAATCTGATGAATTTTTTTGTGCTCAAGAATTTCATGCATGATTGCGGTGTATTCTGCCCACGAGCTGCAACGCTTGCCTGGTTCATTCTGCAGATGCATTCAAGTGCTTTATAAACAGACAAAGATTCAGGTAGTGGAAGCAGCTGCATCAACATGACCACTTCTTGAGGGTTGCACCGTTGAGGCAACATTGAAGATGGTCTGTGCACTGCTGTCTATTATCTGCTGAGACTATTAAATGTTTAGCAGGTAAATCAAGCAAACATTGTGGCTTGTGCTGCTAGACAAAATGTACTATGTGACAATTGTTTCAGATTTGAATGTAGATGTGGTGCCAGCTCACCAGCTCAAATATTTTTTTTTCCTCTGATGAAAATTAACTTTTTGCTGTGTACTCTTCCTCATTGACATGTAGCATACATTTCCAAGCTTCTTGAAACTTTTATTTGCTTTGAAGTATGTAGTTTCAACCTTTGACAATTGCATAGCGCTGTTTGGTGTTTTTTTTTTTTTTTTTTAGAAAAGATTTGGTCTCTTGTCAGGTGATATGTCACTGTGGTTGTGAGTTACTGAAGACTTTACAATAGGTCTCTGGCAGTATTTGCAGAGTGCACTAGCATACGGAGCTGGCAGAACTAATTTTAGTTTGATGTCTTTGTGCGTCAGCTGTGAAGCAATTAACAATATGTGCTATCATCAAAGCTGGTTGCTATGTTAGTACAGTGGGCAGCCTCAGTCATGAGGCCACAGACATGTACAAATGACAGTACTTCTCGTAACTGTCATGCCATACTGATCCTCTTTTATGCTGAAAGCAAAAATGCAGCTTCTATTTGGGTTCGTGTATTATGTTGCTTGAATATATGTGCCGGCATTATGCCTCTCCTCTGTGGAAAAGAGGCTACTTGTCAGCGTTGGCATTTTCGGATGTTTTTTGTTGGAACACATACAACTGCATGAAAATGTGTATATCGGTGAACTGCAAAATGAAATGTACGAACTCCACCACCAGTTGAATTCTGTCATGCCTGATAAGTGAACAGTGAAACTTGCACTCGCATGCAAATTTCTTGTGCAATGCCAAGACATGGTGAAGTCCAAACAAAATAAGGTTCCGACCACGCATATGCCAGTGGCCAGACATATCAGAGCGGGGTGCTCATGCATGTGCTATCGATATTGTGATACTTACATCTCGCTGTGGTGCCAGTATGTGTTTCCGTGTTTATGTGTGAACGAAGTGTGCTTGTCTCATGTGCCCCTACACTGGTAGTGCAACGCATAAGCTACGTTGTGCACAAACGCATCACGCGTTGCATGAGGAGCGCAGCAGTGCATATAAGAAGTCATACAATGATTGCTACAAAGACACAGGTATCTTGGAAGCACAGAAGAGGTTGTGTAAGTGAATGCTCTCCAAAATTAGCAGCATTGTCAGTTGTTTCTAGAGATCAAGAACTTGGAGGTCCTGTAAAATCAAATGTGAAACTTGTAATATACTGCCATCTATACTCTCATCTTTTCACCCATGGTTCAGCCTTTAGCGAAACGGCAAGAATAGAGAATGTGGTTGATCTCATGTGTACAACTTTCATCAAATGTATGCAGGCCAGTTGGCATGTGATAAGAACTGTTGCTGAGCCCTGTGCCATGCCTCGAGCTCCAAAAGTGAATGGTGAAGATGGGGAGAATTGTCCTTTCACCAGAGGGTTGGAGCACAGGCATGTGGCAGGAGGCCTAGTAAATTTTGAAAAAGTGACCTGTGTACATTTGCAAAAGGTGTTGGTATTTATGAATACTTTGTTTAGCACAAAACAATGTATTCATGGATTCACACCAACTAGCCCGCCATCGCATTGTGTTGGTATCTAGCCCAGCTAGATACCAACACCTTTGTTGGTTTCTGATGTTGGGCGAGTTGTTGGTATCAGCACCACTCAAATTTGTGAACAAGTGCTTGTTCCACTTTCAAATTTCTGCCTCAGGCAGGTGAGTCTTGCCTAGGTTACCTAAATTCTGTGGCCCACACATACATTGTAAACATTACGCAGCGTATCCAATTTAAAAAAACAAAATCCTGCTGTGTAGAGCAGACGGCTGGGGGTTCCACTCCACGGGGCTGTAATTTTTATTCCAACCGAGACGACGTAGACACTGCTGTGCTGCTCAACTGTTTCGTGAGTTGCAACACAGTAGCAGACGGCAGCGTGCATTTTATAGGAAGGTCTACACCTTCCCGCCAAGTACTGGTGTCTGGGTTACAAACATGCAATACAATCAGCACCGCCTTCGTGCGCCACCCTTGCTATACATGCACGTCACTCCTCCTCTGTGAACCATACTTGCATCAATCGACGTTGTCTGTTTGCTCTCTCATCGCCGTTGTTTCTGCAGTGTTTCCTCTTGGCTGTGCACATACTCTGGGCCCAACATCAGGGGTGGGATCTTGTTTGTGTTTGCTCGGTGTGGCATACCGTGTTTGTTGTTGATGTACATGGCGAGAGAGGCCGTGCTCTTGACATTGCTTTCTTTTATTTCCTTCCCTTTTACCGGCCAGAATCACATGTCTGTAGTTGCTCAACGTTACATCACTCTCAGTGTGACATCTTGGCAGTGGTGGCTTAGCTAGTCGTTTTTTTGAAGTGCGTTTTTCTATTTACAATAAAGCACTGTTTCAGACTGTACAAAATGTGCCTGTCTAACTGTGCATGCTTGAAATGCAGCAACCTGCTGTCATATTGTAAATGTGAGCTCCCCTGCAGTGCTCTTACATTGACTGTCTCTTGTATTAGAGTGATTGTGTCAGAGTGCCTCTAAATTTTAACACAAAGCCAGTTTAAAAGCAAAGTGGTGTTTTTTTTTTTTTTTTTCAGAATGTTGTTTCCGTTTACTTGTTGGAAAGAGGTTGATTCCTAACGGAAAAAAATAAGTTCCCATCTTCTCTTCACCAGTGAGATGTGACGGATATTTTCGAGTATTCTTGCATATATGGGCTGTTCTTGTGCAGCACCATTTTCACCTTGGCAGCGTACTTTAGCTTTATTCAGAATTCAAATTAACGCTTCAACAAGCAACCAACTACAGGTTTTCCCGCTCAATTTAATCCAAGTGCCAGTCAATTTAATCCGAGCGCCAGTGAATTGAATCCAATTGCCAGTGAATTTAATTCTAGTGCCAGTAATTTTAATCCGATCGCCACTCAATTTAATCCAAGCACCAGTCAATTTAATCCAAACGCCAGCCGAAATAATCCAAATGCCAGTGAATTTAATCCACGCATAATGGAATTCAAGAACCTTTGAATTTCGAGACTTCTGAAAATTTGCGAGCATATTAGGAGTTAACACATTGAAAATGAATGAGCGAGGTGAGAGACCAGTCATTTTCCTGCCACGTGACTAACGGCAACTATTGGAGGTTGTTTTTATTTTCTGTACTTCATTATAAGAGCGACACAGCAGATGACAACTCTCGAAATTAATTTAGAGGGAACATCAGCATTAACACGTTAATTGAGGTACTTATACACATGCGATGTGGTCATGGCTATCAAATGGAACAATAAAGAGCAATTCAATTATAATCACTAGGCCATTGCCGAGAGGCTTCGGTCGCTAGCGAATACGATTCACTATTCTACTGTGATATCCGCATCCTCCAATCAAACACCTTGTCATCGATACTACTAAAACACTCATGGATAACATTTCATTGCATAATACACCTAACTTATATGGTCGAGTGAGCATAAGTGAAATACAACGCGCAGTTCAGGGTTCTCAGTGTCTTGCATAACATAACATCATATATATCAAATGAAATGCAATAAAATGAGTGACTCACTATGCCTACTATAAGCTCGTATGCTTAAGTCCCTAGTGACATTATTCACCTATTTTACTGTCACTGAGGCAGCTCTCACTCGTGAGTGCTGTCAGCAGTATCAAACAAGCTGTAGCAAGATGAGCAATTCTGTGTTACCACTGCTAACTGATACCGCCGAGTTTTTAGTGATCACTAGTGATGCGCTCACTTCGATGTTCTCCAACTTGCATTATACAGGAATATTGGCAAGAAGAGAGCATCCATTACGATGGACCTGATTGATGTCCACAAACAATGACTGAGAGAGATGATGATTGTACGACTGTACAATGTAAATGATTTAAGTATGCGCCGTACTTTAATCAATCACGGCTATAACAATTCCTTGAAACAGTTCTCTTTTAAAGCCAGTTAGATATTATCACATTATTTATTGAAGCACCTCAAAAACTATAACCTGCATTTGCCTAAGTATAACCTAAGTTTGCCTACTTTGCCTGTCCCTGTAAACTAGGTAAGTGCAAAGCAATTAAACAGGAATGCTGTAATTCATGAGCATGGATGAACAGTTGTGCCAATCCATGCAAGAATGGGAGAAATTAATGCAATTAAAACATCAGGAGAGGTAAAAGCAAATGTGCTTTTATCTGTGTTCGTCTTCTATAGCACTATTCCTGTCATAAAATGAATTACTAACTAGGCTATGCTTTAACGTTAATTCCATATATCCATCTCCACTGCAGTATACATATTGGAATAGTAGTGCGTACAGCCTTTTATTTGAACTGAGAAACCTGGTGAAAACAGTGCAGCCCATGAGGATGATCATGCACGCATGCGTAAGAAAAAAGATGCGGCTGATGACACTGTACGGAAAAGGAAGTGCATAATAAATGCTTTATCTCTATTTTTTGGTACATACAGGGTTTCTTTTTTAAACTGTACAGATTATTTTATAAAAAAGTAATGAGGGCAGCAAATGTGGCATTTCTTGCAGACGAGTTCCTAGGCGAGGCAGACATATTTTGCT
This sequence comes from Dermacentor variabilis, assembly GCF_050947875.1. NCBI lineage: Eukaryota > Metazoa > Arthropoda > Arachnida > Ixodida > Ixodidae > Dermacentor > Dermacentor variabilis. The sequence continues at coordinate 75,473,842 of NC_134572.1, forward strand.
GTTGATAATGTGAGCTTCAGAAGACTAACAAAGAATTAATTAATTATTGCTGACTAAATGGCAAAGTTGGAGTCAGTGACATTTTTATGCTCACCTAATTGCACCTAATTCAAGATATTTATCATCAAATTCCAAAGCTTAATCGAGGCAATATCGAGACTGAGAAAGGCCCGCTGCGCGTCAGACTGCAACGGCCAGTAAAGACATGTAATATGTCGTAATACCCTCTTATGTAATGCCCCGTGTGGGTTCTTTAAGGAAATAAATAAAGGAAGAAGTGTGGGGTGAAGTTCGAATGATAGCATGGCGCGGAAAGTCCTGACCCGACACGCTGACACGCATGCTTGTCAGTCAAAGCGCGACATATGGCTGCCACGACTGGCCGAGACCACACGTTCGGTTTCAAACTTCCTCGCGCTTGTTGTCACGGGCGTTTTGGTCTGATATGATAGCGGGCCGCCCTTCCTGTGCTCCCGCGGAGCTCGGTTTCGATATTGCCTGGATTTGGCGTAGAAATATCTCGAATTAGTAGGCGACTTTCAAGATCAAAAAAAAGAAAAAGAGGCTGCGTTATGAATGCAACTGCCATCAAGTTCGCCATTTAAGCTACAGCTCTCCCAAGACACTAATTAGTTTATATTTTTGTGAATTGTTGTCTTACGCTCGCGCTATTATGCGCACCTCCGCACTCACGGCACGGTGCGACACGTTTCAGGCACGATCTTAGTATGCTGCTATTCCTTCGAACGCTTCTATCGCACGTAGGCACTTGTCCAGACATTCCTAGTTTAGCTTTGCATTGCGTTTTTTTGGGGCAGATCGCTACAACCCGGGCAGCCCGCAAAAGTAGGCGGGACGCCCCTGGGACGACCTGTGCCCCCACAAAAATTCCGACCGTATTGCGAGTACGGTTGAGCCGGGCGTCAATCCGGCTCGTTATTTTCCTTACTCATTAGTTTAAGGCACGAAGAGCAAATGGTCGAGCGTATGCAACTCACTAGTGAAAGCCCTGCTAAATGCACAAGTTGCGCTTTGTATCTTCTAAACGTTTACTTCTATAAATCAAATATATGTTCATTTATTTTAAGCTTTTCTGTTTTATAATCTTTGTGGCCCTATACCTTTTAATAAACATCTTATTTATAACTTATTTTAACAAGATAAATGAGAATGTCTGTATTAAAAACGTCTTACAATTCGATCGCAGTCGCCTCATTTGTCTTAAGATGTTGCTTGGCTCGTCTGTAAAAATAATCTTTTAGACTGACAACGCGCAAAAAAATAAAGTAAAATATTAATCATGGCAAACGTAACGTATATCTGGCTTTTTCAATTGTTTTCGGCAAATTTCGCATACAAAAGCATGGCCTATGAGGTTTGAAAATGAGTTATTGTTGGTTCGAACCACAGACTCTACGAGTGGCGCTTTTCATCCTCCCCATTCAGAATAGCCTCTAATGTCCGTACTCTGTAGTGCTGTCACTGTTTCGCGCTTTCCGTATATTTTTTTTGCCGTAGAGTTTGTTTATGTTGTAGTTTCTGCTTCTGAAGTTTCTGAATAGTTTGAAACGCTGAGAGCTATGGTTCCAGCCACGTAGTTAACAGGTCTGAGCACGCGTAGCCATTGCGTTGCTCCGGCAGAGACGTAAGAGCGGCTAGGCAGTTTGCTTGTGGTTTGCTGTCATGTATTTTCTGGCAGCTACGCGCAAGATAGACGATCGGCACTACTGAAGAGGTTTTTGCAAACAAGCGCCGTCCAGGATTTCGGAAAGTGCAGCGACATGGTGCAGTGCTGCGTACCGTTTTGCAAGTCGACCCCAGGCCCATCAAAGACATGCTCGTTTCACGAGTTTCCCGTCACGATGGTTCGCTTCGAATGGCTACGACGGATTGCCCGCAAAGCCACTGGTAATACATGGGGCAGCGCCGCCTCGCACTTGGTCTCGCGCACTTGTGGCATGTCGTTGCTTATTTTCCCGTAGTCAAACGACAAGTGCTGCGACAATTCGTTTGCTATTCTTTCATTGTGTGACAGCGCATACAACTTGAGTGTTTCGATACTGTCTCTGTGCATTTGAAATAAGGTTCCGAATTGAAATAGGTGTGTCTAATTAATGCGGCTAGCATTACTAACCCCAAGTTCGTGTGCTGCGATCCAACCGCCATCACGTGACAACTTGAGCCACTGGTTGCGTGCCCCATCCTTGGCCTGTACCTCAGCATGCGTATGTACACGAATAAACAACCAAGATAAGAGCACAAATCCAGCGGTACTGGTTATGTGCCAATGAATACGTGCCGCAGTGGAAGACTTGGATGACCGAGTATGTACCATTGGTTATGTGCATATTCTTGGTTAATGCTCTGAAATGAGTACGTACTTACCCGAATAGACAAACGGAACAAGAACATTCTGTGCCACTAAATATGTGACCGAGTAGACAATTGGGCCACTGAGTAGGTGCCGCTGGATGCGTGCCCATTCTTGGCAATTCCACAGAATGGATATGTACCCAAATAGACGAGCAGGGTAATGAGCAAAAAGTGAAATCAGCTACAGAAGCAGCTGTGTCTGCAAAAAGAATTGAAGTGAACAAACTTGGACTTGAGCATGCATTAAGTGAGGTTGGTTCTTCTTGCCTCTTGTCCTGTTTGAGCGTGCACTGAGTGAGGAGTGCTGAGCGACAAAGAAGGGAAGAAGTCTGGCACAGAGAAATGCATAAAAGTACATTTCATTTGTGTAATCTTGTACAAAAATTTCCATCATTAGCATTTCATTTTGGATAGCATTAGCATTTGCACAAGCATCAATTAAAGCTTTGCTCAACACAGATTATCACATAAGCATGCGATCTGTGCAGTTGGTAACGAACCTGAAGCAATCAGAATCTCGGAATGACCACTACAGATTGTAATTAAAGGCATCTTCAGCAATATGATGTGTCACTACATTGCTTGAATGCTAGTCACATTAACGTTGACAGCCACCATGAGATGAGTTCTGGAGGAATTTTATGCATTTTTATGGTGCATTTGGACAGGAACGTGTGCACAAGAGGGAGAGGCAGTGGTAGACTGTCTACTGGAGCTGTCACCTTTGCACCAGCCTGCACTTTGTAAATAATTATACCTACGTTTGTGCGTCGGGCCTCCTCTATGTAATATTTGGTGGAGTTGTGGTGTAATGACTCGGAACGGAGATTCGCAGTGGCCGCCGCTTTAGTTCTTCATCGTTGTCGCAGAAGACGGTGCCTAGTTCAGCAACGCCCGCGTTGACTCTCGTACTCGCACATCCGCGTGCTCCACGAACCTTCCGTGGTGCTGATGGCGCTGACATCGACGACTGGCTGGAGATGTATGAGCGGGTGAGCAGTTACAACAAATGGGATCCCACAGTGATGCTGGTGAACATAATTTTTTACTTGGCGGGAACAGCATGAGTGTGGTTTCAATATTGCGAAACAGAACTTAGTGAATGGGACATCTGCAAGCAGAAGCTGCGAGATCTCTTTGGAAAGCCACTGGGTCGGAATGTCATCGCCAAGAAAGAGTAGGCATCACAAGTTCAAATGTCCACTGAGGGTTACGTTGCCTATATACAAGATGTGCTGGGGCTCTGCCACAAGGCCGATACTGAAATGCCAGAGTCTGAAAAAGTCGGGCATGTCCTAAAAGGCATTGCCAATGACGCCTTCAATCTACTGATCTGTAAGAACTGTAATTCGATTAATGAGGTTATCACGAAGTGCAAGCATTTCGAGCTGGTGAAAAGCCGTCGTGTCTACCAGTCATTTGTACTGCTTCCCAATAAGGCTGCAACATCATCTTGCGAAGACCGACAGGATCCTCCTGCACGGCAGTAGCAGAAGCCGTCGGAGCAGCTGACGTAGATTGTGCGCCATGAGCTGGAAGCCATCTGTGCTGCAGCTCTGTACCCACCTGTCAATGATACATGCGCTCCTCTTGTTCAGGCTATTTTGTGCCAAGAACTCGCCAATGTCGGCTTACAATCAGTTTGCACCATGCCCAGTTCCTAACTGACCGAACATCCTTTGCTCGTGCATAACCAAAACCAATGGGTCCCTCGAAGTTCTCGCAACATGTATATAACTTTGACAGTGTGGTATAATGCTGCCATCTATATAACTTTGACAGCATGTGCTTCCCATCTGTTCCTGACGGTGACTATGTGCTGACTCCTAATGTCAATGTGCTCCTGCTGCACACAGTTGCCATGCCTCATATCATTGTGACTATTGCCAGCAACTTCAGTGCTACTGTTATCAGTAGCACTGATTGGCCACCTTATCAGTGCTACTGGTATACATCCTGATCCTGATAAGATTCACACAGTCAGGAACTTTCCTGTACCCTGCTAAGCAAAAGATGTGTGCAACCTCGTGGGCTTAAGCTCCTATTTTCGTCGGTTTGTTAAAAATTTTGCGGATATTGCCCGGCCACTGACGACCTTCTCAAGAAGGAAACGGTGTTCTTTTGGGGCCGCCAACAAGCCGACACCTTTGACACCATCATCCGCTTGTTAACGCCTCTGATACTAGGCCACTTTGGTCCATCTGCACCAACTCAAGTTCGCACAGACGCCAGTGGCCATGGCATAGGTGCTGTCCTCGCCCAACAGCAAAAAGGAGTTGAGCGCGTTATTGCCTATGCTAGTCGCCTCTTGTCCTTTTCAGAGCGCAATTTTTCTTTCACCGAGCACGGGTGCCTTGCTCTGCTGTGGGCAATGGCTAAATTTCGCCCTTACTTGTTTGGCTGCGCATTTTCTGTCATCGTGGACCACTATGCCCTGTGCTGGCTATCGTCACTGAAAGACCCAACTCGCCGCCTTGGTCGCTGGACACTCAGACTTAGGAGTATTCTTTCATTGTGATGTAGATGTCCAGCCGCTTACATCTCGACACTGACTGCTTGTCTCGTCATCCCGTTGATCCTCCTGACAACGACGAACAAGATGCCAACACTTGCCTTCTGTCCCTTTCAGACTTTCATGACATCGTTACTGAGCAGCGAAAGGACAACTCTCTGTGGTTGCTAATCGAGTTCTTGACTTCAGGACAATCAGATTGCTCAACCAGAATGTTTGTGCCCCATGACGACATTCTTTATCGGTGCAACATCAGCTCTGATGGACCAGATTTGCTGCTAGTTGTCCCTCGTCATCTCCATTCTACTGTTCTTGCTGAGCTCCACGACGCACCCACTGCCGGGCACGTTGGCACCTCCCGCACTTACGACAGAGTTCGATGTTGCTTCCTCTGGCCAGGCCTTTACTGCTCTGTACGACGTTACATTGTGGCTTGCGACTCCTGCCAGCGTAGAAGGAGGCCATTTGTGCAACCTGCTGGCCACCTTCATCCAATCAATGTTCCTACGGAGCCTTTCTTCCGCGTCGGCATGGACCTTCTTGGCTCCTTCCCCACATCGATAAAAGGGAACAAGTGGATAGCCGTTGCAACAGACTATGCCACCCGCTATGCTATTACACGTACCCTGCCCACCAGCTGTGCTACAGATGTAGCAGACTTTTTTCTTCAGGACGTAATTCTTCACCATGGCGCGCCAAGGCAGCTGCTGACAGATTGTGGCTGCTATTTCCTGTCCCAAGTTGAAGACATCATCATACCTTGCTGGTGAAGTAGCGCACGGACACGGCGAAGACACACAAGAATACACGACACTCGCTGCACTCGCAACTATTTTATTTCAGAACGTATACTTCATATTTATATACGATGATTATTTATATATATGATGATTAATCACCAACTAGCCCAACTTTCCACATTGTTGAACACATACTTCGTTCCTGCTCCACCAAACACAAGCTCGCAGCCGCATATCACCCACAAATGAACGGACTGGTTCAATGACTAAATCGCACCTTTACAGAGATGTTGTCTATGTACGTTTAAGCAGACCATCGTGATTGGGACAGCACTTTGCCCTATGTGACATTTGCATACAATTCGTCACGTCAGGATACCACCAGTTTCTTGCCATTCTACCTCTTGTTTGCTCGCCATCCCACTCTGCCTTTTGACACCCTGCTACCTTCAGTGTCGCAACACACCATGGAATATGTTCATGACGCCGTTGGTTGGGCTCGTATGCCTCGCCAGATTGCCTATGATTCACTTACAGCGGCTCGGGCATCACAAAAAGACTCGCTACGACAGTCACCACTGGAACCTCGACTTCTCTTCCGGAAATCTCGTTCTTCTATCGACTCTTAATTCACTGCATTGGCTGTCTGAAAAATTGCTGTCATGCTATACCAGGCCGTATAGGGTATTACGTTGATTAAGTGACAAACTACAAAATTGCCCTGTTGAAGACATGCCATCATCATCCCAGCTACGAACTGACGTCGTCCACATGTCCCGCTTAATGCCATACTGTTCATCTAGTTCGCTATCATTCTAACAAGCACCAGGACGGCGCTCCAGCCCCTGGGGGTTATGTTACGGTGCATTTGAACAGGACCGTGCACGCTAGAGGGAGACGAAGATAAAGTGGCAAACTGTCTACTGGAGATGTGACCTTTGTACCAGCCTACTTGTTTACCACTAACTTTTTCCTATGTAAATAGTTATACATACATTTGTGCGTCGGGCTTCCTGTTCATAACAATATACAGTGTTTCAGCTAACTTTAGCCAGAGTTTAACAATATGCTGATGCACTCTAAGACGATGCGACCAAATGCATGTTGCTCACTTTTGTATGTAGTGTGTCACGCTATCTTTGTATTTTGCCTAATTAGATAAGTAGTCAAGATTAATTAACCAACTTCTGAAGCTATGAAGTTAGGCAAAAAATTACAATTAGATAGTTCTAGAGCGCTTTGCAAAACATCCGATTAGACAGTTTCTAACTTTCTATCTATTAAGTATTAGTGTTTTTCAGCTTATGGTGGATGCCCGCGAAATAAAAAAAATTAAAAAAATACCATGTGGCATACTCACTTGCGAGCCATGATTGCAGCCCTCCCAAACTATCTGCATACAAATGAACATAGCATCTAGCAGGGCATGCTGCCACTTAAAAGGTGACAGGGCAGTGACGAAAGCTCTGGCTGTGTGATTTTCGCCAGCGATAAGCAGACGCAGTGGCAGCACACCTGGCTAAATGCTATGTTAGTGCGCAGAATACTTGGGAGCAGTGCAATCATGACGTGCAAGCGGGCATGTCTCATGGCATTTTTTTTTTTATTTCTTGGGCATCCGCACTAAGCTGAAAAACACTTATACTTGATAGAAAGACAGAAACTGTTCACTCGCATGTTTTGCAAACCGCTCTGCAACTTTATAATTGATTTTTTTTCCTAGCTTCATTTCTTCAGAAGTTCGTTAAAAAATCTTGGCTAATTATCCTATTATGCAATATACAAAAAAAGAAAAAGTGACACATTATATACAAAATTGAGCAACATGCATTTGGTCGCATTTTCTTAGAGTGCACTGGCATAATTTTGAACTCCGGCTAAAGTTAGCTGAAACACACTGCATATAATATAGTGCATGTAGCACTGGTAGAACAGTGCCTCTATGAAAAGAGTGAATGGATCAGATTTGCGTAGACAAAAGCTTTTAGCTTTTGTGTACGCAAATCGGTTTGGGTACCCAAGAAGACCTTTGCATACGCAATGTGCCACACCCGGCTTGCACGCTTTTGTATGCCTTTTTGTGTAGTTGTAAGCCCAGTGGCTTGCATCCCCTAATTTTGCATATACAACATCTAAAACTGCATATTGTATGGCTCAAGAAAGTTGCACAAACTGGAACAATATCCACCTTATACCAGCATATGGAAAACACTCCGCGTAAATTGACCCTTCGCATGCATTGCATGTCTGCAAGCACATTCCTATATGTTTTACTTACTCCATGAATGTACGCTGCTTTGTCTCTCTTTCAGCCTATTTAAGAACAGTGTCCTGGTTGTCAGCAAAGAAACTGTGCTGCTGTTTTTCTTTGTGTATGTTTTTCCTCCATTCAATTTAATCACAAAAAAACTATTGGCTATGAAAAAGGGATACCGAAGCACTGTGCACGCACTTGTAGTAAGCAATGCAAAATGACCACATTCAAAATAGCTGATGGCTTTCATGTGGCTGGTTGGAGTGAAGCTTTTCTGATAACTTTACCTGGTGGCCATGAGTGCAGGCACGAGTAACGAGCCATGGCGGCCGAGTGATCGGAGCAAAGTATGCAGTCTACATTTCCGTGAGGAGGACTTCCGCCGGGACCTCAAAAAGCGGCGTCTCCTTCCGAATGCCGTGCCGTCCATATTCCCAGGATACCCCCCTGAGATGCAGCAGACACGTCGCCTGTCATCGCCGCAAAAGAGCAAGAGTCCTGTGCGCAAGGATGTGCCACAGCAGCTGGCAAAAACTTTGGGGACTGAGGAACGTGTCGCTAAGTCACGGCGGGGACGCAAGAGAATACGGTGAGTTTGGGAAATGGCTTGTGGTGTGGATAAATACTAAAGCCACTATTGAGGGTTATTTTCTTTCTTTTCTTTCTGCTATTGTGTGCCCCACTGCGTGTACAGGCAGGCCAAAACGAAACGTCAAAGGGAAGAAATGGAGTAGAGCACATTTCATGCACAGCTATACTTGAAATTGCTATTTGCAGTGTTCAGTGTGCAATGTGGTATTGCAATAAATAGATGCTAAACACTCTCTAGTCCTAAAGCTCATGCACCTTGAATGAATCACATTGCTCTTTGAAACAGTGGCTAGTGTGGGAACGAAAATGGGTGAATTCGTTTTTTTTTTTCTATTCTGATTCGCCTGTACATTGTGAAGCATTCTGAATAGTGACAACTCATTTCGGGAGCATAATTAAAGGGTAACAGCATGAGTCTTATGTGGTGTGTTGATGTAAACAGGGCCTGTTGATGTCTTGTGTTCGATACTGAGGTCACGCTGTCCATTTGACTCTCTTTTTAGGTTGGCGAGTGCTACATCAAGCATTTTGACAGAGAATGCTCAAGGAACAGGTGAAGTCTCGAGTGCTGTGGATCAGCAAAAAGCAGAGGAGCTAGCATCAGGCAATATAGTGACTGCCACCTCATTGACTGCTGCTAACAGGAAATCGAAAAGAGTTGGTGCCTTTGCTCAGAATTCACGATCCAGAGTGGTGCACACGAAAGGTGTCGGGATTTCAGAGCCAGTCCAGGGGTTGGTGGTGTCTTCTGCTTCTGTGCCAACTGCTTCAGCTGTTGTGAGACAGCACATCCAAAGTGTGTCTTCTACATCGAGTGCAGTGCCTTGTACACAGAAGCCAGTTGCAGACACACCCACATCAAAGGTGGTTGATCAAGAGGGAATTGCAGGTGAAATGGTGGCACAGGATAAGTTGGCACAATCGGGTGTGACCACTAGTGTCACACTGGCGTCACCAGCAATTGTGACCTCCACGAGCACGCCACCAACATGTGCAACATCAAGGCTGGCAGTGGAGCCTGGGAAACGTTTGGTGCGATTAGCAGACAGTTCCATGGCCAGAATGCCTTCCTGTAAGCGAAAACTGGTGGCAGTTGTGCCTCCAGGGGTTAAACCGGAAGCACTGAAACGATTGTTGCTGAGTTCCAAGCTCCTATCAAATGCTGTATCAAGTTGTGCAACCCCGCTAACAAGCAGGTCAGTGAATGCAAGTGAAAGCAAGGTAGTGGCAACATGCTCTTCAGCAGCTACTACTGACACAGTGAGACCAGTCTATTTAAAGACACCGAAGAATGCAGCGATAGCAAGCAGAGTGGTGAATGCGAGAAGGTCTTCAAGTGGTGTTACACCTGTGGTAGAGCGAGTTGCTGCATGTAGAGCAGCTCAGTCAAGTTCTCTTATGACTGCAAAGTGTTTAGGCAGGTCGAGGCATTCAGCGAGTTCATACCTAACATCTGCCGGCAGTTCGAAGGCTCTGAGCCAGCTCTTGACTCCTGACAAGATGGTGATTGCAAGCCATCCAGAAACAGGCGGCAAGCTCCATGTGCGTACGGTGGCATCACAGACACGGCTCAACAGGCCACGGCTGCGGCACTTGTGTCAGCGTCTCAAGACGCTACAGCGAAAGTGTCTCAAGCTGCAGACCCATAAGCGACGCCTACAACAGGAGCTGTCTTCTGCACGACAGGAGGCCAAGCATGCCCAGACCCTCATCAAGGAGCTGCGCCTCACCCAGTTCCAGGCAAGATAACAAAGATGGATGTTGTCATGTTGTAGTAGTGTTTCCAGAAAAACACTCTTTCGAACTGTCAACTTAGAAGTTTCCCAACTCTTGTTATAGGGTAGTGCAGATACCATTGACACCCATTTAGCAAAATCTGTGGAACCAACTTTTTGCAGGCTTTTCCAGAAAATTAAGTAAAGGAAGCTTGCATAAATTTAGAACCAAACTAGATTACAAAAAAGTTATCGTTTGAAGTAAGCACATAAATATACATATATATACAAATTCTCAGCAGCATGACTTGAAAGATAAAGATGTAAAAAAATTGTTTGCACTGAAGACCCAACCCCTAAGGGCCCGAAACACTTTTTCAACATAGTAAGAAAACCTTGCCAATCTGCCGTAAATGCTTCTGTGAACATGTGAGCCGAATATTACCGCACTGCATGCAGCAATCTACTGCATCAACTGTATGCAGCATACTGCATACAGCAATCTACTGCATACTGCATGCAGCAATCTACTGTCAAACACAGTAAAAAATCGCTTGGTCTTGCTTTTGTAACATCGTCATGCAGCATCATCAAAAGCAGCTGGCCCGTCAACGCTATCAGCTGATTTCGTGATCGCGAGAGCATTCTCAGTAACACACAATTCCTAATTTTTTACTTAAATAAATGAAACATGTGTATATCTGCGATCAAAGAAAGACCAGAAAATCATTTTTTTTTTTTTGCACTTTGCGTAGTTGCGTCTGCTGCACGTAGCCTCTGATATGACAGCAGCGTGCTGTGTAGTGTAGTCTACCGCAGCCACCACGGGAAGCCTTGATGAGCCCTTTGACTGCCACGACACTCACTGTTTAGCCAGGGCTTTGCCCCTTTTGTCTTCTCTGCCTTCTAGCTTCTAGCATGCTAGCGAAGACTGAAAGAGAGAGAAAGCCAAGTATCAGTGCAGTAACTCCACTTCTAGTTGAAGCATTCGAAAACTCTTTGTAGCATGGGATTCATGAGATGACAGCCTTTAATTGTGAGGCTATCTACGATTAGCTAGAAAAGAGTTCAGGACCCCTTCAAACACTGCCTCAAGTGTGAGCCAAGAATTTAACTCATTGTGCCAACTTTGTCCATGAAGACAAGCAATACTGAAAGCACACCGACACTGGCAAGCACAGTCATTGGTCGTTATATATGAACTTGCTGGTCAAGTCTGTCTGCAGTTTATACATGTATCACTAATATTCCAATGTAATTGCTGGTGCTTGCATATGTACAACACTGTTAAACTGCCTGCCAGCACCTAAACTATTTCTAAGTTTTGCATCATTTCTGTCTTGCAAGGTGTGGATGTGAAGAACATGGCAGGCAGGCACGGAAAGCAGGTGGCCTGGTGCAAAAATTTTGTGATGTTCTATATATCCACATTGTATGAAACAAGAAGGTTTTCAATATTTTTAGAGTTGCATACTCTGTGTAGGCAAAAAGGTAATTCTATTTATCTAGCTGTTGATTGTAGTGAAATAAGTTCTGAGTTGCGTAGGTACTTATTTCAATCATTAAAGATAATGTAAGTGCATGTTGCGACGTGGTGCTGCTGGTTTTGTTTGAGTGCAGCATAGAGCAGGAACATGTCACTGTGATGTGGGCACCACCTCCACATGGAAGCAGGCAAAAAAACAACCCCCATGTTTTCTTTGGCTTCATTATCTGTTGGCTTCATATGGCATGTGGCTACCAAAAATCAGACCCCTCGGTCCCCCCCTCTTTTGTCGTTCATTGCATAGTGAGGGTCTTGGCTCCAGCAGGTTTGATTCCATTAGGTAGCACATGAGGGTTTATTGGCAAGCTGTGTGCTCTGAAATATAACATACTAGTACATGAAGCCAGCACTCAAAAGGATGTGCCACATTTGCCACTATGGCCATGAGTCGCGCTATTAACACTTCCAGGGTCAGATCTTCACGCAGATAAATACCAAACAATGTGAACGTGAGAACAGCTGTCGCCGTAGCTCAAAGGTGGAGCATCGCATGCGTAATATGGAGGATATGGGTTTGGCTTCCACTGGCAGCAAGTTGTTTTTTCGTCCACTTTCATTTTCCTTGACTTTTCTATTTCTGTATGATAAGTTAAAACAAATCATGTACGTGTGAGACAAAGAGGAAATACTGTGGTGAGAAAGAGCTAGACACATTTGTTCAGGAAAGAGGGCACCATGCATTCACCATACAGCAGACTCCAGTTAAACAAAACTTGTTTAAACGAAATGAAGGTACCAACTTTTGTTTGTCCCTCATAAGAACAATGTTAACAAACTTCAGTTAAATGAAACGCTTTTCCTGTGAGCGCTGCTTGAACAGAACTGGAACAAACCATACATTCTTCATGGGTGGTGAGAATACTACATAAAACATCAACTGTCCAACAACCCTATGATGTAAAATGGTGATTCTGAACTGTATAGAATCCAGTCCATCAAACGATTGCAGTGGTGTGGCGTCAGTGGTTCCTATGCGGCATTCACATTGCTTAGTTGTCACGTTCTGTGCCTCTTGATAGCACCAGACAAAAAGTGAGAGCTCAATGCACTCACACTGGCTACATAAATTTGTGTCATGAAAGTTGCAAAGTGCAGCAAAATTTCGTATACTACAGTCCCCATTGTGACAGATGACGGACAGAGAGAAGATACATGTTGTTGGGAGCACGAGCTTTTTGAAGGATTGTATGCAGATGCGTACATCTCAACAGGAACAAATGGAAGAGGTACCGTTCTAGTGGTTCAAACATCCCCACAGCACCAATTTTCCTAACAGCTGCCCCATTTTGGAACAGAAGGCATTAGAGGTTGCAGGTAGTATAATGGACATTAATTAATGATGAATGAGCAATGAGATCTGTATCAGAATACAATAGCATCGGTTTGTTCACCGCAGTAAGATAAAAAAACTCAATGCTTTTCACAAAATGATAGTTCTTGATTTTTGTGTCATTCGTTTAAACGAACCTTGGTATAAATGAAACACTTTCTTCTGTCCCTTCGAGTTCTGTTTAAGCGGCGTCTGCTGTAGTTGCTTTATGCTTATTCCTATTCATCAGCATAGCACTCGAGCAGGTTATAACCATCTGGCAACAGTGCTGCCACATTAGTGATTTTGTAGCTAGATTTGGCGACTTGGTCTGTTAAAAGGACCCTGAAACGATTTTGACGATTTTCTGCAAACGTACTGAGTCGTTAGAGTAGGCCCTTCTGATCATTAATTGACATATCTAAGTGCTCTGCATAAAGCATGTAATCTATTATAAGGTTTTAAAAATGCACATTGCTGCCGATCACAGCACACTGCTCGGCGGAATTTTAAGCCGCCCCTAACCCATATGACGGAAATTACCCATATGACGTCAGTGGGGCGAGCTATCCGATTGGCTGACCAGGGCGTGTTATCAATAATTTTTCCAATTACGGTAAACAAATGATGTTTGTAATAGTTGGAATGTTAACTTGTTTTTATAAAAAGAAAGTAACATAAAGAGAATGCACAAGAACAATTTTTCAGTACACTTAAGCACTTCTAGCACACAGCAAGTGTCGTCTGCCTGTGTTACAACGTGCTCCGTCTTTGACGAGAGCTCCGCCATCAGTGTCGGTTTGTCTTTTCGCGAGCGCTATGATTCGACTTTGTTGTGTTGTGGCGACACTGTGTCCCTCTGCAAGCCACTAGACGAGCAGACTGGCTGCAGCGCATTGGACTGCCGCTATCCGATGGGTGCCAAGATTTGTGCTATTGCGGCCGTCACTTTACACCGGAAGATTACTAACGCAATAGCGTTTCACGAGTCCGGTATTAGGGTAAACGCAAGCGCAAGGGGACAGGGCCTGGCCGTTTCCCCTTGCGTGTCGTTTCAGGGAATTAATGAAGCGCAATTTTGAATGGTCTGCACGGTGCAGCCACCTGGTGGCATAGAGCTCAATTAGACACAGTAGAAGTAGCAAAATGTATTCTTCTTTGCTGCTGGTGTAAATTTTTCGCAGGAGTGTAATCATTAAAACATTGTTTTTGTAAATGTTTAAAATGTTTTACACTTGGTTAGAGCAATACTAGCTCTTTCTTTGGCTGGTTAAGCTCTGCGCCAATGGGTGGCTGGACCGTGGAGACCGATCAGGCAGCTCACGTACATCTACGCTGAAGTTCTTGCATCATCTTGAGTTTATACCTTCACCGTTCCGTCTAAACGTTCTGCTAGTGTGTGATTGCCGGAATACCAGACATGTTTGGCGCTACGACAGAATGCTCGCAACGCACGCTGCTTCGATATCTCTCGCTTGGGGTCGATGGCCAAGCAGTTAGCAGAGAGGTTTCGCATGGGCAGGGGTGGGCTCCAAAACAACCGGAAGTGGACGATGTGGCGTCGCATCGTGACGCAGAACCAATGAAGGCAGAGCTTAGCCCCGATTGCTCGGTGAACGAGGGAAGGAGGAAAAGCATGGCTAGGGAAGAGGGTAACTTGTAATCGCTTGTAGCTCCATTAATACGCAACGCTTCACTTAAATTGTGGTGCGAATGTTCTACTTAAACTGTACCCTACGCGTCTACAAAATTTGTCGGGACCATTTCAGGGGCCCTTTAAGTGACAACTTTTTCCATTTAGCAACCAGCGACAGAAAAATCTGGCACCATATTAGCAACTTGAATGTTAAGAAAGTTGCTTCAAAAACTGTTTTATAGAACGTACTTCGCCTCATAGTGCATTCTAGAAAGGCAGCACATGTACTCTGTGATCCTGATGAAGCAACTGCGCTCTGCACTGATGAAAGCTGTAAATTGTGGTTAGCTGAACCACTTTCACATAGTACTTACAAAATGCTTGTTTCCCTATTCTTTACAAAACCTGTTACAATGGGTGTTGACACTACAGTTGCTGCAGTTTCACTAATTACCTTCGATTGGTAAACATTAGCAGGCACAGCAGTAAATTAAATTACCATTTGTAGTTAACTTTCTGGTCGCATCTAGGACACAGCAGGTGAATAATATGACATGTCAGCTGTAGAAAATAGTACATGTTGTGTAGTGGCTGGGATCATTCATGTAATGTGCACGTAAATATTCATGCACCACTTTTGTTTCTCACGGCTCTCAGATAAATGAATTCTACACACAGCTTTCAATTGAAACAAGAGGTGGCAATGCAGTATTCAACCTGTGTAGGGTCACGTAATTGATATTGCTGTGATAACAACCTGAACAAGCAGGTGCCCCAGAATTCAGTTCTCTCACGGGTGCCTCAAGATATTTAGGCATAACCTCTACAAGACACATTTTCGTGCTGAGAAAATGCAATTACCCATATTCTCTTGAATGGTGCTGGATTTGTAACCATAGAGTCTGAAGCTAAACGCAAAATTTTCTTTATCATCCCTAGTTTTGTATATTAGTAAAGCTAGAGCTTTGCGCAGCATGCTGGTAAATTGACTGTTCATGCATCACATGCATGAACATTGGAAGAACGTAAAATGTTTCAGTAGATGTGCTACATCATGTTAGTGTCTTTTATATTGTTCAACAGGCTACATTATTTAACCTCTTCAGTGTTACTGACATGCTGGTACATTTTCGCATTTCTCTCCCACCATGTTACTGACCTGATAGAATTGCGAGGACCATACCAAAAGAGCCGTCTGTGTAATTCTTTCTCATCTGCATAACGAAAAATAAATTATTTTGTTTGTTTTATAATATGTGAGAGAAAATGCCCGACACTGGAGGTGCGTCACCTTTCAAAAAACCGTATCACTGAAAGGGTTAAAGTCACTCAACAATTTTAGTGACATTGCAGTAGAATTCAGTGATAATTTGGGGACTCCTTCGCATTGGTTTAGCAACAGGCTAAAAAAAAAAGTTGGCAACACTCTTGGAAAAGCAGGCATAGAAACAGTCTGTTCAGATGTTTCTGGAAAATAAAAGTTGATTGATTGATTGATTGATTGATTGATTGATTGATATTATATTTTTATGTGGTGTGGAAGCCCATAACTTTGTGTCAGTATATCCAGAGTGCTTCATATGGAGAACAAAAACCATGCACATCAGCCAGCACTCGTTAGCTCTTTTCAAGCAGGAATTTCTTATCAGAAAGATGTGTTGTTAATGCTACTGATGATTTGTTATGGTTGATTGTGTACATGTTCACATGTGTTTGTGTGAGGAATGTCTTTCTTTTCCCTTCTGAAACCAGAACTGTCTCTTTTTTTAATGTAGGAAGGAGTGGCCAGTGGTGATGCACGCTGCCTTTTCCTAGAGGAGCAGCTCCGTTGTCTGGGCCAGACCAAGCACCGGTGGCGAGAGGAGACACTGCAGTGCTGCCTCCTGTGGCACACGCTGTCCCCACGCGGCTACCGCCTCATATCTCAATCTGGGCTGCTCTTGCTGCCGAGTTGTTCCACTTTGAAGCGCCACGTTGATGCGATTGGTGATGGTGTTGCTTCGTTAAGGGAACCACCTTCTCCCACCGGAGACACGTTGCCCAGCGTCGAGGACATAGACGACATTCGCCAGCTCCCAGACATTGTAGACTTCCATTTAACGGAGCCAGGAACGGATGCAGTATCAGATAGTGCAGGGGAGGTAGGTCCGTGTATCGATGCTGATAACACTGCTAAAGTGAATTTGTCTGCTGAGACTGCAGCGCAGGATAGTAGTGTCAGTTGTGCGAGTCCTGACCTGCAAGCAGAAGGAACAGTATCTTCCACGGAAGATGCATCCTTGGTTGCGTGCTCAGGAAGTGCCCAGGCTTCTCCAAGTGGGAAAGACTCCTTGGCTCACCATGGCATCATGAACAGATTCAAGCTGCTTGGAGAAAATCCTTCAGCACAGGAGGGTGAGCAGGTGGTACAGGTGATTTACTCGAAACCATCAGACATCTTGGATGATGTTCACGTAGTTGACAGCGTTACACAAGGTGCTAGAGATACCGCAGCTCCCACCGAATCACACCTACTTTCCTTGGCAAACAGGCTTGCTGTTCCAGAGTCTGCAGATGAACTTGTGGAAAAAAACAGTTGCGGAGACTCTAATAATGCTGAGCAAATAGATGGCTTTGAACCCACCACAGTGTTTACTGTGCCATCAAAATGGCTGACCTTTGCAGCAGACAAGCCTTCTGATTGTGCACAAATTGTGACAATGCAAACAAAGAAAAAGGAAGCCGTGTTATCAACTAGCATAAAAAACAAATGTCGGCAACCAGTGGCAAAGCCAAATGTACTGTGCCGCAGGCCTTCTAGGATGAAGCTAGTTTCCTCCAAGGTTAGGAAAAACGTTTCAGTAGCTGAATGTTCTGCTAACTTACACCAGTCATCAAAATCTTCTTCTTGTACAGAGTCTGCAAGTGTAGCAGAGGAAACAGCAGACTTTCTGTCAGAGGACAATCGGCTGGAAGAGCTGGCTTCCCCTCCCAAAGATCTAGCTGAGCTTTTGAACATTGTGGGTGCTGACACTAATTCTGAAAGGATGGCATCTGCAATTAATGCATGGAGTTCTGCTCAAGGCATTGTTATGAACAGTGGAGCACAGCAACTTCCATCACTGGACACAAACTCTCAAGATCAAGCGGTGGAGCTGCCTGCACAGAGCTCGCCCATTATCAGCATCGAGGGAGTAATTCCTGGCAATGACGCACAAGTTCTGAAAATGATCTACGTAGAGCCATCTGCTCTCGACGGTGGTCTCTACGAAACTTTACATGAGGTGGTGCCAAAAGCCACGGCAGAGTCTTCGGGTGAGGGAAATCAGGTTTTTCAAATACTCTATGTTTGCACTCCAGCAAGTGCGGAAGCAGGTCAGTGATGCATGTTCAGCAACTTAACATATGTTGCAGACGTTGTGTGCAAGCACTATGTACATAACTCTCTCTTATGTACATAAGAGAGAGAGAGAGATTAGAGCAAGGAAAGGCAAGAAAGTCAACTAGATGCACATTCAGCTTGCTACCCTGTAGAAGGGGGAGGGAAGAAAGAAAGGAGAGAAAACACTCAGGGTATGCTATGTAAGCTAGTCAGTCAGTCGCTGAGGTCTGTTGACTTCAGGAACTGCTGCACTGCACAAGTCGCTTTCTGAGCTTGCTATGCATCTGGCCAGGGTCTAAGGACCTCTGTCACCAAGAATGATCGTGAGTCCAAGTGATATAACGCGGCATAGAGATGAAGCCGCTAGTCATCATAGCGGGGACAGTTACAGACAAGATTTTTTATAGACTTGTCACACTTGCTATCATCGCATGAAGGTGTTCCACCCATCCCAACCTTTCAAGGTTGTCTTAGCCTTTCCGGAACAGCGGCACGCGGTTGTTTTCTATTGTCATTAAACAAGTGCTGACGTGATCTTTTGACTTGTCATATTTTCACGTTCAGTGAATTTCAGAACACTCAACTCTATAAAGGAATACTCCCAAGCATTAGAGCAGCCTAAAGAATTTGCTATAATACTTGTTTCTCAGAACCAGTTTTGGTATCGGTGCCCAGGTGGTGGATGGGTCTTGGTCATGATGTCATGACAGACTGTCTTGTCCCATTCCTGCATTCGCGGTGGCTGCTGCACATCAGCGCCGCTAGAAAAAGCATGTGGAGCACTTTTGTTTATTTTCTTTTGTGAGCAACCTTGCACAACGAGCAAATTGCACAACATGTCAGCAAATTTTTCTCTGCATCGTGATAGCATCGATGATGCCAGGTCCACCATTTTGAGAGCAACTTTGGTATCAAATTAGAATGTCTAATTGTTTCACAACCTTCGAAGTTGCGAAGTGTAAGTGCAAGGAGCATGTAGAAGGGTCTGTAAAATTTTGAAAATATGTGTCCGTAATCTTTCAACATGGGCGCAAACATACAGTGAAGCCAAGTATAGCAAGCCTGATAATGATAACAGGATTTGTTTATAGTGGTTCAGTGTCTGCAGCAAGCAAACTTCTCAAAAAAGGGTGGAAGTGGAATCTTTGCTTGCATCGATACCCTGGCTTAGGAATGACAGAAATGCCTAGGATTATACAGTCGAACCTGGATATATTGCACCCACATGTAATGAATTATTGTATATATTGAGCAGCTGTAAAATCCCTTTAAAAATCATTGTATAAAATTTTTATCTTATCCATCGAATTACAGTTAAACCTCGATATAACAAAGTTAGTAAAATCGGCAACTTGCTTCGTTATATCGAGATTTCGTTCTATTGAAATTCTACCCTTTATGCAAATAAGTACAGTCGCCATTCGATTTTTCTTATGCAGAAAGGGGCCGCAAAATTTTCCAAATTATTGGGTGATAGAAAAAATCTAATTTTAAGAAGGAAAAAGTTCATTTTGATAAATTTGGGAGTCGGCGACAAATGATACGATTTTGTGCGACATACGTCGACAATATTTTCTCGGCGCTATGAATTAAGCGAAGCCAGCCACGCTTTCATGTGCACTCCGCTCCCACGGCTGATAGCATCGGCCGCACTGGGACGCACCGTCATAGAGGAGCGAATGCTTCATCTGCTTCTCGCTCTAACGGGTCACCGAAACTCGAGATTATGTAACCTCCAACGCACGGTAAGACAGCTTACATGGTGCAACGTCGTCTCGGCACACCCACTCTTTGCATATGCGGCAGATTACCTCTAAAGCAAGATGCACGGCTGCGAATGCTTACAGCCATGCTTACAGCCATGCCTAGCCAGGGAGAGGTGCACCAACATACCCCCCGACCCCTGACGCACGCCTGATCACATTACCAGGAGCTCGCTCTCCTCCCCCTCTTTCCGTTTGCTCACGTGGGAAGGTGGCACTCGTGACGCCACTATCTTGTCTTACCCTTGCACACTTTCGCTCGCATTTAAAGCCCACGGTGTGGGGGGGTGCGATAGGATCTTTTCGCACTTGGACTTTATACAGCACACAATGCAGCTCCATTTGGGCCGCCGCTCTTGTAGCGCAGCCCGCAATTTTAGAGGTGCGTTTGCAAGCAGCGGTTTGTAATTCAATTATCTGATAATCTGCATTGGCGTAAGTTTCCACTTATTAGAGAATTTTAGAATAGGGGCCCCAATGAGCTTTGCAGGTGTTAGCTTTGGGGCACGCAGGACTGAAGAATTTTAGAATGGGGCTTTACATTTTCGCATAGCGTCTTGCGCTTGCAGCGCCACTATGGCGTCAAAGAATAGCTGTTATAAATATAAAACTAAAATATACCATTTTTTAATAAGGCTAAATTCAACTTTTATGTTCTCACGTTTCATTACAATTTAGAGGTTATTCTATTAGCCACAATAAATTTGTTGCATTTAGTTTTTAAGTAACCAACTTTACGTGCCTTCACCATCCAAGTTTAGCCGTGTTAGGCCTGCGAGTCATGAAATTGACAATCGAATTCGGTATTAACGGCGTCTAATGAATCAGTCTTCATTACACAGGTTATTCGAGAGAAAGCGATAACCGCGATCACTTCTCCTAGCTTACAAACTTCATGTGTTACCTTAATCGAGCCCTGTTAGGTGCTAGCTTAGAGCTGTCGCTTTGATGGGTGCCGCCATGTTTGGCGACGCAAAGCTTTTGGTGCAGCTTTAGGGGCTCCCGCTAATCAGTGAAACAGCGTGCTGGACCCAAAACCCAAACACAGCTTGTATATCTCGCACACGCAGTGGCTTCAACCCAATTTCACTGGGGCCCCTATCCTAAAACTTTATTGTCTTGGCTTTCCTTTGCGGCAGCAGTGAAATTTTGTTATACTGAAATTACATACAAACATACTTCGCTATATTGAGGTTCTTCATACATGGTGCTATATGGACAAGAGGTTATGAAAAGTTAAATACTTTGTAATATTAAGAATTTTGTTGTTTGAATTAAGTTCGTTATGTTGAGGTGTAACTCTACCTATATATTGAACTCTATTGTGATACCCTTCAGGCTCGATGTATTCGGGTTCGACTGTACAAGTCTGAGCTAGAAGAGGCAGCTTCAGCTTGGGAGCGGCCACCTAGATAAGTGGAAATGAAGAAATCATTTTGCTTGGCATCTACTGTGCTGAATTTGATGGTCTGTTGCATATAAAAGGAAAAGGTATAATCTAGGTATTGACTGTAGCAGTAGGTTTTCGAATAAGGCCATAGATTCATTTTTAAAGAAAATTGTTTAAAATTGCATAATGAAGAAAAATTGAAGCATCAAGTTTACAGCTCTGTAACTCGGCAACAAGAAATGATATCACAAATCTGTAAAGTACACCTACTGAGACATCTAAAGGGAATAAAAATGATGTATCAAGTCACACTGCTCTGAAATGTGCAACTGATTTGTGAGTAAAGCTTTACAAAAGTTTTTTTAAATGTAACAATTTCACGTAGGCTGTAAACTCGTATAGCAAATTTGTCCACATTAGATCTCTAACTGATGCAGTTTACATAACTGTGATATCTGTTTCTGGTGCAGAGTTATGGATTTGCAACCTTTGCACTTACGTTTTTTTTAAGCTTACCAATTTATGCGATTTGTGCATAAACTTATGAACCTCTAAATTAAAGTTCTTTTTCATACATTTTGTAGAATTTAGCTTTCTCCCTTAAATATGAGAACGTCAAAAATTAATGGATTGCCGTTCGGCAGTGACAGACCACAACATAGAATGACTGGAGTGTTCATGAACCAATGTACATATTCTGAACATGTCAACTATGTATCATGACAGGGTGCATTGCTCCAGATTCCGGGAACACCAACTTCCATCATTTTGTCCAACTTCTTAGTTACGGATTCAAGCGAGTCTGTCGATGATACGCTCAAAATCATGCATACCTGGTGAGGCAGAAGAACTTTGGCCTAGTTGGTATTTACTGCATATCATATTGACCGCAAATAAAGACGGGGACAGAGGGAGAGAACACATAAACAGCACGGGCGGTAACTTTCAACTGTTTTATTCACAGCAGCCCGTGGGCATATATAGGCAAATAGAATTGGTTGCCACGCTAAGCTGATGTGTATTCTTGTTTGCTGGGATCTGCACATGTTCTATTTGCCTATATATGCCCACGGGCTGCTGTGAATAAAACAGTTGAAAGTTACCGCCCGTGCTGTTTATGTGTTCTCTCCCTTTGTCCCCGTCTTTATTTGCAGTCAATATGATATCCTGGTGAGGCAGCTGCTGAAGAAAGAGCACTTGGGAAATACTCTATGACATAGCTGACTCTGTTGTCGGCTGATGCTGAGTCATTGCCAAGGAGGTGCAGCTGAGTTGGTTTTTGATCACAAAGTTCTGTGGTCAGCAGAAGCTGTATCCGCGACTGCTCAGATTTCGTTTTGTGGCAAATAAGTGCTGTCTTTAGGACATCATATGGATCGTCAGGCAGAAGCAGAAGGAGGTCGCAAATGATTAAAAGGTGCTCGAAGGGGTTAGGACACTGATAATGCCGTCGAACTCCTGGGAGGCGACACAATTGGCCTAAAAAAAATCACTTGATAGCGGTAAACCAAAGAGCAGGGTTCGCTGGCCAGATATCCGTGAGCTTTACAGTGGCGACATCTCGAGGTGGTGGTGGTATCATGCGGTTGTGACGTGACTTGGCTGTAGCAATGGGCAATTGCAGTTGAATCAAGGTGGGCATAATAGAGGTGTGGAATGTTGCAGTTTCGGAAGAGTTCGTGGCCGCCACTTGTAGGAAGTGGAGTGGTGTGCTCAGTCACGATGCGTAGTTTATTTATTTACTTACTTACTTACTGTTACCCGCTGCACCATTCTTGGCATTAATGCGGGGGGTCACTAAGCATCATAACATGAA
This sequence comes from Dermacentor variabilis, assembly GCF_050947875.1. Taxonomy (NCBI): domain Eukaryota; kingdom Metazoa; phylum Arthropoda; class Arachnida; order Ixodida; family Ixodidae; genus Dermacentor; species Dermacentor variabilis. The sequence goes on from NC_134572.1 coordinate 75,496,848, forward strand.
TCAACAGTTTTGCGGCCCACCACATTTGCTGGCAACTTATTCCACTAGTATATGGCTCTCGGAAAAAGTGAATACGTAAGATGTGTCTTGGAGGCACGAGGCCGGAGGTTAAGTTTGTGGTCTATATGTGAAGACGGGTAATGCACAGGCTGGAGATAATTGGAATCATTAATTCTGGTTTATTTGTTGTTCTAAATTGAATAAAACAGCTCAAGTTGAAGTTATTGCCTTCTTTCACTCAGCGAGTGCCATTTAAGGACTCGTTTCACCTCACTGGTACTTGCAAATCACACGTGTTCCCAGAACAAATTTTGCTGTAAGAGACTGAATACGCTCAAGGGCATCAATATGTACCATGTGATGCCCTTCACCATATATTCAGAATATGTACATTGGTTCACGAAAACTCAGGTCGTAAATCGTGGACTGCCACTGCCAAACATGCTGGTCGAGAGAACAACACACACGGAGCTGCCCACTGTCTCTGTCACTAAAGCCAACATGCCTAAAGATAGAAGCCCACTACACTGCTCTTGAAAGCACCTTTCTTGATGAATGCTGACAGGAAGCTCCAACAAAGCAAGCTTTTCTGTGTCTTTTTTCAAAGTGGAGGTACCGGAAAGACTGTGATTGGGGCATAGAATTGATCAAAATTTTTAACCTGATAAGTCAAAGTGATTGAACATATTTGGATGTAGTAATTTGCACACACAAATAAATAAAAATATACTGCCCCTTTTACTCGAGATAGTTGCTACCGTGAGGTCATCAAATTCACAGGAGAAGCAGTGAAACCTCGTTAAACCGTAGTTAGTCGGCGCTTGGAAAAAGTATGTATAAACGGTAGTATTGCTTAACCGAAATAGCATGAGATCACTCACCTACTTGTCAAATACGGAAATCAAAGAGAGTGCGATGAGAGGGCAAAAACCTGCAGTATTTATTCACTTTGCGCAACAAAAGTGTGCTATTGTCATTTTCATTTGATGACCCGCCGTGGTTGCTCGGTGGCTATGGTGTTTGGCTGCTGAGCACGAGGTCGCGGGATCGAATCCCGGCCACGGCGGCCGCATTTCGATGGGGGCGAAATGCGAAAACACCCGTGTGCTTAGATTTAGGTGCACGTTAAAGAACCCCAGGTGGTCAAAATTTCCGGAGTCCTCCACTACGGCGTGCCTCATAATCAGAAAGTGGTTTTGGCACGTAAAACCCCAAATATTGTTATTTTCATTTGATGCCGTGGCGGCCTAGCAGCGACGACAGTGGCCTCCAACTTGTTGAAGCTGCGAGCAACCTTTTCAGCCAGCCCCTCTTCTCGGCAAACACTCGCATGGCAGATTCCGTGTTGGCATTGCATACTCTCCATGCACGGGCACGGCAGCACTGCAGAAGTCGCGGGATGCCTTTTTCCTCAGCTGCAGGAGGTGCAGCTGAGTTGGTTTTTGATCACAAAGTTCTGTGGTCAGCAGAAGCTGCATCCGCGACTGCTCAGATTTCGTTTTGTGGCAAATAAGTGCTGTCTTTAGGACATCATATGGATCGTCAGGCAGAAGCAGAAGGAGGTCGCAAATGATTAAAAGGTGCTCGAAGGGGTTAGGACACTGATAATGCCGTCGAACTCCTGGGAGGCGACACAATTGGCCTAAAAAAAATCACTTGATAGCGGTAAACCAAAGAGCAGGGTTCGCTGGCCAGATATCCGGGAGCTTTACAGTGGCGACATCTCGAGGTGGTGGTGGTATCATGCGGTTGTGACATGACTTGGCTGTAGCAATGGGCAATTGCAGTTGAATCAAGGTGGGCATAATAGAGGTGTGGAATGTTGCAGTTTCGGAAGAGTTCGTGGCCGCCACTTGTCGGAAGTGGACTGGTATGCTCAGTCACGATGCGTAGCTTATTTATTTACTTACTTACTGTTGCCCGCTGCACCATTCTTGGCATTATTGCGGGGGGTCACTAAGCATCATAACATGAATCAACAGTTTTGCGGCCCACCACATTTGCTGGCAACTTATTCCACTAGTATATGGCTCTCGGAAAAAGTGAATACCTAAGATGTGTCTTGGAGGCACGAGGCCGGACGTTAAGTTCGTGGTCTATATGTGAAGATGGGTAGTGCGCAGGCTGGAGATAATTGGAATCATTAATTCTGGTTCCTTTGTTCTAAATTGAATAAAACAGCTCAAGTTGAAGTTATTGCCTTCTTTCACTCAGCGAGTTCCATTTAAGGACTCGCTTCATCTCTCTGGTACTTCAGCTCTCACTGCAGAAGTCGCGGGATGCCTTTTTCATTGCAGGGTGCTGTTCTCATTGAGACGATTGCATTCATGACACTGACGTAATGTGCAGCTTCGGCTACTGTCGGGCTTGCATCGCTTGTGCTGTCGCTTTCCGTGCCGTTGCCATCACTGTCGTTAGGCGACACTTTGGCAACAATGGCAAAAAGCCGAACCTTGTAGCCGACATCTTTTCGCGGTCGCAGCAGCGCTGCCGAGCAACATCTTCGCATTCCAAATGCCACACACCGTAGTCATCAGTAGGTGCCCGTCATGTGCCAGCGCCGACTTCTTTCTGCCACATTCGATAGCACGAACCACGATAGCACGATAGCATGTCCAATTTTTCTTCTATGCTAAGCACCTGGTGCCTCTTTTCCGAGTTTCGGCATGACGCGAGTCCTTGCTTACATGATGCCGAAATGATGTTGCTGTGGCTTCATGCACAAACAGGGTGCTTGGAGGCCGTTCTGATTTCCGAGGCTTGTTGTTCTGACGGGCCGCCCGATGGGCACACCGCGCCACCGTGATTGCGCGATGAAAAGTGGAAGCACTAAGCATTAACCGATACGTACGCAATAAGCTGGTATGGTTTACGCGGATACAAGACGCATTATGTCCAATGGCTGCTGAGTCAGGGATTTCACCTTACTACTTTTAAAATGAAACTACTGTGTAAGCGGGTACGGTTTAACGAGGTTTTACTGTACTAAACAACCATCTTCATATCTTTAAGAGCACTTGTGATTTTTTCTTAGCATGATGTTGTTGAATGAGTAATTGATATCTCATTCCAGTAGAAGACTTGTTACCTGGTTGTGGAAACTATCTCTAGAAAAGCACATGCAGTATATTAAAGGGGCCCTGAACCACCCCTCGGGCTTGGTGAAATAACATAGTCCGCGGGTAGCATACACTGTTGTGAACATCTCAGCCAAGTTCTGCTGTCGTACGCAGTCTGTGGAGCTCGCAAGCGGAGCGCAAAGTCACCTTTTTCTCAAACGCTCCCGTTTCGAAAACTCCATGATCCTCGCTCTCTTCTGTGTGCTTTATTTTGTCATAAAGCACACTTCAATATGCGGCTGCTATTGGTCGCTGCGCTCGGCTACCCCGTGGCCGCCGCAAAGTGCCGCCCTGAGTCCAGTGGCTAAGTGCACTGCGGCTCTCTGAGGGCAGCCACGTTTGGCTTACGTTTAGCACGGCATAGGCACCAAATTGGAAATTTGAACTGCGCGCCACGGTGACATCTCCGCCGTAGCCTTCGCAGTGCAAGGCATTGGAGGAGGAAGGGGAGCACAGCTGAGGCCGTGTTTGATTGCCAATAACTGTGCTTCTGCTGAACGCATTGAAGTACTTTTTGCGGCAAAGTGGTTCCGAAATAGCCTATCTTCACTTCAAATGTCTTTCTTCACTTCGATAAAAAGTGATTCAGGGCTCGTTTAAATGGGTAAACTGAGCTTAGCTCCATCCCAATTCGCTCCAACAATAGGCCACTTCTAAATGACATTGCTATCAAAGAATGAAATGACAGGTTAAGTAATTAATGGTCAAGCCAGTGTGATCATTATTTTCCCACTTCTGTCTAGCGGTCCATCGCGTCGCAGTCCTACACTGTGCTCAATGGTTGCCCTTGACTGTATCGTGTACATAGCAGTTTGTCCCGACTTTTGAGTATTGCATGGATGTTAAGCATGCAGTGCATTACCTCTATGCTTTTGAAAGCTAACCTGCCAGGCCAGCCATAGAAGGGTAGCAGATGGTTCATCTAGTCTGGGAGTTTAAACATTGTAGTCGTGGAGGATTCTTCAGAGTACCAGGTAACTGCTAACCGTTCTAGGGCAAGTGAATAGGATGATTTGGCAGCTCCTTGAAAGCCTGTTGTGTCCATAGTGATGGCTGTTATGGCTTAAATGATGGTTGGATGATTGCACAATAACCTTCCTGGCCATTTGAACAACACAATAGAATCATGCAAGCCTTGCAGAACATGGTAAAAAAAAGTGTTACATCACTCCACTAACCGTTAAAACTAACCTGCTGATGATGACAAGGCCGCCTTTGACGAAGATAGGTCCTCCTATCGAAACGTTGGCTAGTCTTTCTGAGGCACTTTATCCCTGTTTATAGCCTTTATACATACCACATGTTTGGACTAGTGTTTGTTGGCCAGTAAATAGAACAGTTCACAGTTCAAGATGGCCTGGAGCGGTAACTTAAGTGAAACTATGAAGTGCAGCACTAAGGAATGTATGATGGCAATTATGCTCTCAGGATGGTAGAATGTGAGAGACTGCACCACCTGTGCAATAGTTGATGATGCATGATAGACCGAAACAAAATCAAGGGATGACACAAGTGCTATCAAATGCGGCAGAAAGCAGTTATGTGATGATAATGCAGCTCTGTCATGCTGAAGGAGTCCCCACGAATAATGTTTGCAGATAGAGTGCGGGAAGGTGTTCGGGCTATCAGTGACTGTGCTTGAGGGAACAGGTAGCAGTTGTGGGGAAAAAAAAATACTAAGGTTAATTCGTTTGTCAAAAGCATCAGCCGCAACACAAACATGAAACATGCATATTGTGAAACAGTGACCCACTAGCTGCTCATTCAAAAATGTTAATCTATGGCTGCAGCTTTGCGTAGCTTTGTAAATGCCAACTTGCGCAACCTCCCACTTCCGCCCCTTTCCTCAGAGGCTTTTGTCAAACTATTTCTTCAGGAATTGGCAAAGGACCAAAGCATTTGCAGCAGTTACACAGTACTACACTCTGTTAGCATATTTCTTTTAGCCCACACACATAAATACAAAGCATCAAGAGCAACTAAATGTTTCTGTACAGATGTTTACAGTGTACTTTTCTGACAATTCCTTGTCTTACTTTCCTATCCCGTACTCTACCAACCCTCACCGGAGAATTTAGGCTGAAGAACCATATTCTTCAATATAAAAAATTTATCTTGCTGGCACAGCTTAATAGAGGCGCAACACAGTAGAAACAATAGTAAAGGTAACGCGCGAAGCAAAAATGCATATTCTGACTGGAATGTACTACCACAGAAGACTGATGACTTTACATAGTGGTGCCAATAGTTGATGCCTTCAGCTTTACCTTCATGTGATGAAAGGGAAAATTTTCATCCACCCAGCTGGAGTGCAAAGGTACAAAGGAAACCTAAAATGCATTTCTCAAAAAAAGAAAGCTGAGTGAACTAATTCGCAGCTTAGCTAAGCTAATCAACTACACAAAGTTCAGGGACACTAAGAATGTCAAATAAGTTCTGCAGAAGCCTGCAAGGGCTGCAAGAAGGGCATCCGCAGAACTGATTTGCCATATTCAGTGTCCGTGTGCTTTGAGTTGATTATTAATGTGGTCTCGCTCAGAAATCTGCTAACCTTCTGGTTAGCTCAGATGTTAGAGCAACCGAATCAGAACACCATTGGTCCTGGGTTCGATCCTCGGATCAGGACGAATATACCTTCAGCTGCAAACCTTTCTTTTCTGAGAAACTCTTATTGTTTCCTATGTAGCATTGTGCTACAGTCGAGTGGATGAAAATTTTCCCTTCCATGAACCTTCCTCCACCCTTGTGGGCTTGTGCAAAACTGATTTGCCCCCTTTGTGTGTCGCAGGTGTAAGCCATTCAAAGTCACACTTTAATTCGTGTGTATATTGAAGCTGTCAGTTCTACAATGCAAGTGCTGTGGGAAGAAATAAGGCAGTCAGTGTCCATGTTGTGGGAAGATCGGTGGTTGTTTCTATCATGCTGGCACATGTTTCTGATTGTGGTTCTATTTATAGCTGGGTCTCCATTTATTGCGTCTCCATTTCTTGCTGCATCTCCATATGTAGCCCTGTCTCCATGCCAACCTGTGTCTCTGTTTCCGGCAGTGTAGTCCTTTCTGATTTTGCAGCTTCCTTTGCAGATGTTGCGATTTCAGGTAGTACAGCTGCTTCATGGGGCGTCGCCATTACTGGTGGTGTTGCATTGTTTATGACAAAGACAGCAGGTGCACTGTGGCTGGCCTGCATCACTGGAGCGCTTTCTAATTTCACTGTAGATTGCACTGGAGGGAACGTTGAAGCACTTGGCTTTGTGACTGCTGAAGGAAACCCAGCTGTCAGCTTTCGGATGCGAGGCACAGAGCTCGCAAACCTGCAACCAGTAGAGAGCAAACTGTGGTTTAAATGCACGAGCATGAAAGCGACACTAAAGGCAGACACTAAATAAATATAGACTAGCAAGTTAACCTTTTAGAAACCAAATACCTCCACAACCGTCCTTTTTTGTCGGCAACTGAAAATTTTTTTAACTAAGAAAAAGTTCTCAATTTTTTAGCTAGTGTAAGCTTCCTACATTCAGTTTCATATTTCCATTTATCTCAGCCTTGTCTCGTTCCCAAGGAAATGGCTGAGCTTTCATGTCAGGTGCTCCGCACTCCTTGCCCCGACGAGGACTGCTGCTGAGGCTGCATGACTTTGTAAAAGCCATACACTTTGCCCACAACCATTACATATAATTATTGCTCTTAATTAATTTTGGGCCCTCTACAGCACTGTTGTTTCTTTCACCTTGAGTAATGCTTACTAACCCGAGTCAACCACCAACCCTGTGTTTGGCACTCTTTGGCCCCAGTTTCCCTTCCGCCAAAAAATTTGCTACTAACTAATTTAACCTTTTAGAAACATTGTAACATGTTTTATGTGGTGAGATGACTTTGTTGCAGAGGAAATCATTGACTGACTGGACTGCATTCTTTATAAACTGAGATCGCCCATGACAAGTGGAGTGTTATATGTACATAGCGCATGATCCGTTATACACTATTGTTGGTGAATCAATGGTGCCAAGAAACACAGCATAACGACAATTAGAAAAAAAGGCAGCTAAGCCTCTAAAACTGCATACATGTCGGAGAACATTTATCTTTAAGACGAATCCTACACTATGCTAGTGATCTTGGAGGTCATGCTTTGCTCTATGCTACCACCTGTTTCAATTGAATGGACCTGGGGTTTTACTGTAATGTACCAATGTGGCTCAAGTTGATGCGTTTCTTGAGTCCACATTTAATATTGCTTATCTCAGCTGCGCTATAAGGCAAGGTGCAAACATGCTGCTTCAATATACACAGCAAGTTGGAATGTCTTTCTTTTATGATGTGCCATGGTGAAGTGAAGGTCCAAGCCAGAGGACAAAAGCTTTGGTTCGATAATGCCCACATTTTATGCATATGTACTGTCCTAATACTTGGTGGTGTCAAAAGTACACAATGCTAAGTCAGTCGGTAATGCACAGACTACATACACCCTTGCTACTCCCATCTCCTCATCGCCTGTGTGAATGAAGGTGCTGTGAAGGGAGATTTCAGAGTGTTTGTTGCTGCTGATGTCACATTTCTATGCGGAGGCATACCCCTTGCAAACACTGCTTTAATTACCTGCTTGCTGGCACAGTGGTGGTTTGAGGCCCTACTGGAGTTGTCTCGCCTTTCTTGTGGGGTGTTGTGGTTGCATTGCCAACGCCACTTTCCTGGCTGCTGTCGGCAGAAGAAGACATGGCGGCGTGGCGGCGCACCAGGTACAGCGTGGGCATGGGCAGCCAGCAGGCCACATGTTCATAGGCCGTGCGTGAGCAGGCATGCAGGTCGGCAGCGAAGCGCAGCGTTGTGGGGCTGTAGCGTCGTGCATGAGGCACGCGTCCGGCATTTTCGTGCCAATCGCGTAGCAGCTCCTGGGGCAGCCGCTCACTCACTGAAAACTGCTGCTGCGTTGACCGCTGGGCCAGCGACAGCTGCATGCAGAATGACATGATTCAGTCAGGGTACAAGATTGCACGGCACTCATTACATTTTATTTGTTTATCTCACTATACAATCTAATTATAGTCGTCATTATAGTCATTATTTCAGCATAGGCTAGCTCGTGCGGTTTCAAGACAACACAATGTCGGACTGAACAGAGGAAGTCGCTTGATACATATAATAAATGCTGAATCAAGTTAAGGGGACACTAAAGCAAAACACTAAATCAGTTTAGATGGATAAAGCATCTGTTGTTAATTTCTGAATGATAGCTTGATTATTCAAAGAGAAAATAACGGTCAAAGTTTCAGTTTTTGAATTTCGTGCCGAAACCCCAATGCCAGTACGTCGCTGTGACATCACGGATTCCAAAGTAGTATTTTTTCATATTTAGGGTGCATTGGCTCTGCAAAAGTTCCTGAAACTCATGCTCAATCTTTGGCTCCTTTAGAATACAATGTAGCTTATCTTCACGGCTAAAGAGTTAACCAGGCCTAGAAGATGCTGTCAAAATCCAAGAAGTCACAGCAAGATTGTGCGGGAACTTCAAGGAGGCCTCTTCACCCATCTTTTGTTATTGCACTTTTCTGGCTTACCAAACATCTTATCGTGGTAAGAATGGTGTTTTTGATTTTGTAGAAGGGTAATTTACTGATGCAGAAGAAATCATCTTTCTCTTTAGTGTCCCTTTTAATGGTCAATGTTTGTGAATGTTTTCCTGTCAGAGCAACTTTGTGATTCTCAATATATTACTTTTACGAGGCTTGCAAATGTCTTACATTATGTTAGTTTTATGCAAGAAGGTTTCAAATGGTCTGAAGGTAAGGTATGTATACTAATGATGTAAAAATGCCAGTAGCCAGGTACTTTTATGTGATGCTATTACATTCGTATATGCTAAAGCTGGAAGCACCAGATTAGCGTGGGACGTCTTAGAAAATGTTTTTTAATGTTCTCTTCTTAAGCTGTTACTAAGATGGTTTACCAACTAGCCCAGACACCTCAGGCATGCCTCTCTGCGGTCAACACATTTCCATCTGTTGTCTTGGGCAACCTGCCAAATGCCATTTTCTGGGTGGCTAAGCCAGATCTTGGCAAAGAACGAGTGCCAAGAGTTTTCTCTCTTTCTAGAGCTTTATTAACTATGTTGAGAAAAAACTGAAGTAGGGCTTCAGTGCCCTTTCAGGGCTAACTGCAATGAAATGTCACTTTGGCTAAGCTTGTTACAAATTAGTGTATATATACTATTGCACCAGTCATGACATAGCTGCAGGACCGGTGCAATTATTATTATGAACATTTATCACTTAAGCTGACAACGTCAGCACATGGTACACATCAGATATGGCACAGTTCACAGAACATGGCCTCGAAGATAGAGTTGCAGCATGCCCTGGTCATCGGCAGGTATCAGGTCATGCCTATATGCTGTGTTGGTTCTTAAAAGTTAGGAGTTCTGCATTATTTCCAGCAAGCAGTAATGGTGGATTTCTTTTTTTCTTTTTACTTCCTCTTTGGTGCTTTCTATCAGTTGCTACCTGAAGCTAGGTGTTTTATATGGTTCAAAATTTTGTTGTAGTTGGCCTATAACTTTAAAGTCTCTAGCATTCAACTGCCAGATGCAAGCAAATGGCATGCAATGGCAGGAATACAAACCTGGAATTTGAGCTCCTTGTTGGCAGCCAGTAGTTCATTGAATGCCTTCAACTTGCGGTTCATCTTCTGGTCGGCCAGAGCGAGGCGTCGCTTAGCAATCTGAAGCAACTTCTTGAGCTGCACCACCTCATCTGGCTCGGCTCTCTCACCGCAGTATGTGTGCAGAAATAATGCTCCCGTGGCCGTTGTTTCAGGTCCTGGCTCGCCAGACTCGAGGTCCCGATTCACAATTCGGTCAGTGGCATGATGTTCCTCTGGCTCACCGGAGCTGTTATTTCAGAAAGATAGTTAAAACTGTGAACCAGAGAGGGTTTTTATAATGACAATACATTCAAATGTCAATACGCATTAATGAATCTCCGGTTGACAAACTCTACCACACCTTCCTACTATGACTTCCCCACTGCCCTGTTCTAGCATAGCAAAATTTTATTGCATGCAAGAAGTCTATAATATGTTTATAATAATATATAAATATAATATATAATATATAAATATAAGAACATAGCACAATATCTACATTTCTGTGTAGTTAGGAGGCACCAACGAGTCTTCCACTTTCAACGACACCTTCATTTTTCATGCAACGTCATGCCCAGCACAATGACTCAGTGTGAGGACAGAATGCTTTGCAACATCCTGCCGGATACCTTATGAAAACTTTCAAGGAGTAGGTGACACAGAAATAGCACTGTTTGTAACTGCCAATAATTATATTCACCAGAAACATCACATATCGCATCTCATTCTGCCAGTTCAGCCAAAGCAATATTGCTTACTATGATAACTCGAGGAAACCGCTGACTGTTTTCTGAGATTAAGTTCTGAGTAACCTGAGCAGCTTGGAGCAAGTGAGGTGGTGATCGTAAATGAGCTGTTAAAGACATTTGATACTGTCCTGCTGGAACTGTTAATTGAGTCAATTGCAAGAATTCTGGGAAAGAAAAAAAAAGGTGAAACAGCTGAACTCTTGTGCAATTTATAAAGTTACAGTAACTGTTGAACGACCTCACATGGAGAAGGTGCATGCTACACCCTGTATAGCATGCCACTGGTTACTTGGTAGACTTGTGGTATAAATATTAGTGATGCAAAATTCCTGATAGTACTATAGACAGTTGAATCACTTTTGAGCTACTGATGATACAAACACTACCGACAGTAGAATCGATAGTATAAAGTCATCAGACATCCATAACTGCAAGCTGTAATGTGGAGCTAATGGTTTGCAAGTACCTCAGGCTGCAACCACAGGCGAAACACTGTGACCACTTAAATTTAGGGACATCAAGCCACAGCTGCATTTAAATGGGGGCAGTATGCAAAAATGCATGTATTGAGAAACTGTGAAGTCCGCGAGATGCATTGCAGAGCCCCTTTAAGCAGTGTAAGGCAGTAAACTGCCCAACAATTGTTTTGTACTTTGGAATCCTTGTTACCTTTATCTCAAAGCCTGCGAGCCCACTCACCAGTTCGACATGTTGTCCGACTCTAGGTCCTTGCTTTTAGAACCGTTGACAACGACCGGTTTCTCAACATTTACTGGTGCTGGCTGATTGGTGCCAGCATCTTCACTGCCCTTGGCTTGACCTTTAGATTGACCTTTGGCGTCGTGTTGCAACTGGAACAACCGTTTTTTAGGCAGTGGTTGGCCCTTCGAGGTTGAAGCTCTAGCCGCAGTTGGCATGTCTGTTGTGGGAACAGGGACAATTTTTTTTTATAAGCCATACCATCCAATCGAATCTTAACTAGCAGTTGCAAGCAGCATTGAGAAAGTGCCTGCTTGTGGTATTTATCCAATGCAGTGAAATGTTGACAGCAACATAAGTACTTGATGACGAAAATTAGCGCATCAAAAAGACAATGCACACAGGAAGAAAAGACAGACAAGTGCTTTTTTCCTGTGCGCATTGTCTTTTTGTTGTGATAGTTTCATCGGCAATGCAAAACCAACTAGCTCAACTAATTATTTTAACAATAGTACTTGACACAACAAAGCTCTGCTGCATGGCTACAAATGTACCCTATTATTGCTCAGCCTGGGTGCATTGCATGCCTAGCCTCAACAGATATTTGCAAAGTGGTATCCTTCAAGATCTACGATAGGACGGTGCTCTTTGCTTTGACAGTGCCAGCTTTTAATGGCTCATTCCAGGTCTCAAAGGACTGTGTTGCATGTATCCAGCATGGCCAAAGTCTCCAACAGCTTCAAGGAGTCCAAGGACCTATTAGCATAAGCCATTGCAAGATACCAAGGTGGAAAACTCAGTAGTTTAATGTGTGTGAGAGAGAGGCTGTTCAATGAAAAGTGGAGAGACTTGTCTGGCAGCTATCTATGCTAGGACAGTGCTCTTTGCTTTTACAGTGCCAGCTTTTAATGGCTCATTCCAGGTCTCAAATGACTGCGTTGCATGTATCCAGCATGGCCAAAGTCTCCAACAACAGGAAAATTCAGAAGTTTAATGTGAGAGAGAGAGAGGCTGTTCAATGAAAAGTGGAGAGACTTGCCTGGCGGCTCACCTAGTGTGCTAATCCAGGTGAGTGTGACAATAAATGAAAGGATACACACAGGATATACGGCATTTAACACTTGCATAACCTACTCATAACACGACAGAAGGGGAACCAGGGGGCCTGATTTTCGTTAGTCACAACCATATGAAGCAAAGGAAAGTATAGGGGAAGGTATTTGTAGTTTTTAGTTGAAGTGTAGAAATTATAAGCTAGAGGGAAATGAAAGTGGACACGGAAGGAAACTTCCCGCCAGTGGGAGTGGAGCCCACAACCTCCACATAGCACGAAATACATTGAGATCAGTGTATTCCAGAAATTCTAAAAGTGCATTCATCGCATGGGAAACACAGATGGCATTAATATATGGTCCAAGTACATGTATGTAGGTCAAGGTGTGAACCCTGAGGTACATTTACTGCTGTCGATGGAATTATCCTTTGGAGCGCTAAGAGGTTGCAATTACAGATTAAGTGTGGTATGTCCTCTCGTACATTGCTCACAGGGCACGCTGGAAATCCTACCTGCTCAAAGGGAAACTAAAGGCAAGTATCAAGTCAAGCTAAAGTGATAGATTAGTGCTCGGGAATGTCTAAGGCGTCAATATTATTATGAACAGAGTTTTAGTAGTAGAGAAATTGACGTAAATGCAGGACACAATTAGAGACCCCAAGGACATCCAAGTACCAGCCCGATGACGAAGACACTCATTATAATTTTGTCACTAGTACTCAACCAGTCTTAATAAAAAGATAATTGTATGCATTATAAGACAAAAACGCTGTGCTACTTGTCCAGTTCCATTTGATTTTTAGAAAAAACTCATAGACGTTACCCTTGACAGTGACATGGGCGGTTGAAAGGTTTCATTTTCTCTTACTCTGCATTACCTGCGCTTTCGTGTTTCAGTAGCTTCGTTATCGCATACTGCTGCGCTGGTTTTGCAGGGTCGTGAAACTCGCACAAACTACAAGTAGCAGAGTATGCCACGTCCATTTGATGTCAGGGGATTCCCGAACGGTCCACGCCGCTTGACTAAGAGCAGCTACAACAATGAATCCAACGCTCCGTCATGGCTAGGTTTCTTCATGGCCATGCGTTTGCGTTTTGTGGAAAAAAATGTAGCGCTGCCTGTCAGAAGCCGATTTACTCTCCGACGGCAGTAAAGGGCGATGCGGTGCATGTCGACATCACCACTCCACGCTTGGGAGTGGGTGATTTGAAGTGCGTTGAATGTATGCGGGCCCTTCAGACACAGTTTTCTCATAAACTAAGTCTTTTCTTGGCACGAAACATGCGCTGCGAGGTTTCTGGAATGGTATTTTAACAGTCCATGTCAACTTAGCGTTGACCTTTAATGTCCCTTTAATTTTACTGAAAAAGTCTTTTGTACAGGCAACATTCAGACAAATACGGTGTACACATGCACGATCACACCTGCCAAATCGACACGGCATGCGCATTTTTATAAGTTTGTGGAAAGCACTCATAGAACATCATGAAAAAAATCGTAAATGTTTTCTGGGTGAATTTTAAAAGTTGTTAGAAGCTCTTAAATATGCCAAAACTGCTGCACTCTGCCATCCAGGGAAAATTCCAAGGTTTCTTAATGACCACAATGAGAAAACTAAGCACTTGAAAACATGGAACCTATGAGAACCTTTCCACGTGGGTCATGGTGATTTAAGATGGTCATGGTGGCCAACAGAAGAACTTTCGCAAAGGTTTAGCTGACTGAAGTAGCACACAAATTGCCATCCTGGAGCCTTTGCGAGTGTGTTGGAAAACTTCACAAGATTTCTAAATGACTTCTGTAGAGAAACTACGCAGCCCTAATGCATGAAACTTTGGAGAGAGGAATCTAGTGCTCATCGTGCTTTCAGAATGCCACTATGGCCAATGGGAAAACTTATACAATGGTTTCTGTAGACTTAGCTGGTGAAAGATGACTTTGGGTGAGAAGAATGCATTGTACTCACCACACATTGATGTATGCAGAGAGACCTAGTCACTTAAGTGTGCATTGGCAGTAGTGGTGTGAAGAGTGGAATGGGGGGAGCAGTGGTATGATGCGTGATGTGTTGTGCGTACATAAAACAATGTGAGCTTTACAACAGCTTTTCTTGCTCATGATGGCACTGAGGAAGACCATTGTGCCAGAAGAAAGCATGAAACCTACTGCTGCTGAGAGAGCTTGACCTGCTACTCATGCACTCAAGGAACGCCACTGGCAAGCAAAGGTCAACGAGACTAATTACCATCAAGCACAGTCTAGGAACGTGCCATGACTGGCCTTTTGGCTGCTCCTTCGAACTCTCGTAAGCAAGCGATCAAATGATGTTGTCCAGTAATTGACTGACCGTTCTCAAGAGATAATGTCGTGTTGGTGCCGGCATCTCTTGTTTTCGACTGCTTTGCTGCATGGTCGCAAGCTTTCTTCTCCTGGACTTTGGTGGCTGCCCGAGTTGTTCTGCCATGTCCCTGTAATGCCAAGAGCCAGAAAATATCATACTCATTTGCAGTGACCCAAAAGGGGATGTGCTAGCAGAAGAACAAAGAGCACTATGTTGCCTCATCTATTATCATTGTGTCCTATCTTTTTTAAAGAGACAGGAAAGGAAAGCATTAAGTCAGGCTCTAGTGATATGATAAATGTGTGCTCTGAAATGTCAGAAGTATAATTCTTTTGAGAACAGACTTGGTAAAAAAGAAAAAAGATGCTAACATGGAACAGCTGCAATGACAGTGAAGATATGGAGCCATGTCCTGATGACCTCTCATGACATGCACTGGTAAATAG
Source organism: Dermacentor variabilis (assembly GCF_050947875.1). Taxonomy (NCBI): domain Eukaryota; kingdom Metazoa; phylum Arthropoda; class Arachnida; order Ixodida; family Ixodidae; genus Dermacentor; species Dermacentor variabilis. The sequence goes on from NC_134572.1 coordinate 75,511,894, forward strand.
TGTTAAACCAGCAAAAATTAAAAAAGATAATTACGTACCTACATTGCAACTGAGCATAAATGTAATGCAGTTTGTACAATATATCTTTTACCTTCAACACCTGCCGCACTGGTTTAGTGGCTGTGGTGTTGCACTGTTAAGCACAAGCTCGCGGGATGAAATCCCAGCCGCCGCGGCCACATTTCGATGGGGGCGAAATGCAAGAACACATGTGGTCCCGTGCATTGGGGGCACGTTAAAGATCCCCTGGTGGTCAACATTATTCCGGAGTCCCCACTGCAGCGTGCCTCATAATCAAATTGTGGTTTTGGCATGTAAAACCTCAGAATTCAATTGAATTCAATTTTACTTCTGATGAAGCCTCTACACACACCTCCAATGGCAACATTTGTAGGAGTGTAGCGGCCTCTGACCCACTGAAAGCAACACTTGACACGGCCACTGCATCGCAGGATTCCCGTGCTGCAATGACATGTCTGTGACATCCTTCTACCTGAACTCTCGGGTGATCTGCTTTCTAAAAGAGGTGATGTCATAAAGCTAACGTTTAGAAGCTATAAAAAATGCCAAAATTTTCAGGACCATAACATACTGCTTTTAGTATTGAAATGAAAAGCTTGACTAAAACTCATCTGGTTGGGATCACTCATAGTCAAAGGTAAGATGGACGCCAACCAAGAACATAAAAAAGAAAAGAAGAAAACAAAAGAAAACAAGGCTCCCAGGAGCCTTGTTCAAAACATTGTGGACAATGCCTCTTTATGGGAGCCGAAATCTCTTGCTTTATTATCTTTTTGGTTGGTGTCTATTTTACCTTTGACTATGCTTTTAGTATTACCAACTTGAACACACATGAGCCAGCAGTTTAGTTAAAGAAGTCATATACAATTCGTGGCACTTACTTTTTTTTTACACAATATTCGGCATACCCATCTAAGGAAGTTTGCTGCACCTGGCACGATGGCTGGTGGCATGATGGTGGCAGAAGTGATGCATGTGAAAGTGGTTTTTTAGCCCTCGTCGCTGACACATGCATTCAAAGCAAATAAATCTACTTCAGTAACTTTATGCCAGACTGCCATTATGATTTCTCCCAAAACCGACAGGTGATATAGCACCTGCAACCCTTTGTGGTATAATGTGTCAGGCTCTTACGCTTAAAAACATTGGTTACAGTCTGATGCCAGGAAGCAACTGAAATGTGTTTGCTTGTGGGCACTATATTTCTTTTACAGTGAAGCTGTTAGCCTCTAGTTGGTCAGGATTTTTCGTGTCCGCGTGCAAGACCTTTGCTTTCACAAAAATGTGGGCCGATCTCGGGGATAGCGCAATGAAGCAGGCAGCGCACAGCAGGCAGCGTACAGTGTGCTGCTTCTCCAAGAGGCATCACATGACGTCATCTGGTGACATCATCGTTTGATGGTGTCGTCATCGTGTGACGTCACATTCGACATAAGGATGTCATCAGCTTACGTCATCAGGCCATATTGTCGTGTGACGGTGCCGTTAAAACATAACATAATGTTCGACGTGATGATGTCATCACACAACCATTTGTGTGATCATGTCATTATGCGACGGTTGATGTGATTACGCTACCACATCACATTATTATGGGCCAATCTCAGAGACAGTGCCAAGAAGTGGGAGGTGCACAGTGTGCTACTTCTCCAAAGTGCATCACATGACGTCATCAGGTGACATCATCACTTGACAATGACATTGTGTGATGTCACGTGTGACGTGATGACATCATCAAGTGGTATATATAGTCACATGACAATCTGTCACACAGCATGTGCAGCGACCATAATTGACAGTATGGCAAACACTGTTCAAAAGGTTGGTGATGTTTCACTTCATGAAAGCGGGTTCCACACAAGCATAAGGACACAGTGAACATGCACAGCAACCACCACGGCGTCAAAGCACGAATAGAACGGGTGCGAACGTGGTTGCTACATTGATCTTGACAGTGCGACGCCTGGTGTGCCACAGGGAAAGTGCATATTGCTACACTTGCAAGGAAGAGACACTGCAATCATGCACAGCGAGCACTGCGGTGTCGAAGAACAAACAGAAAGGGCGTGAACAGGGCAGTTCTCTTTCAAGGAGAAATATGAGCAGTTTGTGGTTGTCTAACATTGCTTGTGGTGGTGGTGCTTGTCTGTCAGTTGGGGTAGTGGTACTTGTCTAACGTTGGCAACAGCGTAAATGTACAGTCAGGTGCAATATGACCTGCAACATCGGTGCCCATAGTCGAAGGGGCTCCAAAACTGCACGGTTGTGCAGACACAGGGTAAGTTACAGACCTAAACACAGCTTCAATTAGTGGTATGTATTAAACCGCTATTTCACGTGTCCAAGCCACAGCGCAGCCTTGAGCCCCTTCGACCATGAACAAGGGTGTTGCAAGTCATATTGCACGCAACTGTACATCCGCTTTCACGGGGTGGAATGGAGGCAGACTGTTTTTTTTGTGTGTGTGTGTGTGTGTGTGTGAGTGTTTGCTGCAGAACCTTTCAGGAAATTTTTTAGGTTTTGATAATTGCAATTTGCAGTGCCCCTGTAAGAGGGCAGCACTTTCTAGTTGAGCTTGAAGGAATCTATGTGCTCTTCTTGTGATTCAACACAGTGAGAAGATGGCGACTTTTTCTTCACATGCATTTTACTGAAAGAACTCATGTGGGTTTAGTGTTATCTGAAGATTATTTTAGTGCTGAGAAGGAATATGTTACGCCTTCAGATGAGAGCACTGAAGAAGAAAGCAATGATCAGGATGCTAGAGTAAATAGTTCCTGTGGTTATGGCCCATGATGTGATGCTGTCTCCGTGTAAGAGCCTCAGGAATAAGAAAACTTTATGAAATAAATCGCTTAATTGACAGTTATTTACATGAGTGCTCTTTTTGTATGGCGCCCAAAACTTGTGATATAGTTCCTGACTGGAATTACTACAAAGTCCGCAAATGATCGCAAGGGTAAAAAAACTTTGTTTAAACTAATGTATACAGGGTGAAGATTTTTAAGTTCTATGAAATTTTTTAAAATCGCCTGTTGCAGATAACATAATTCCAGTCCTTGAGCTGGATTGTTCAGAGACGTGAATATTACTTGCATGAAAAATTGACTAATTCTTAATTAATTTATGTTACAGCACACACTGCAATTTGTGAATTGTAGGTGGTGAATTTGCAAGACGCACTTGAATTTTCAGGATGACACCAGTTTTGAGATATTATTCCCAAAAGTGTCAAATGAAATAAATGGTTGTTCCAGTTACTTTTATGCTTTAATGCATAAAAGTGTGTTTCGCTAAAAAGTAAGTGGACCAACTGTGCATTCTTACGGCGAGTTTGATGGTGCATATCTCCAAACTGGTGTTATTGTGGAAATGCATTCAGAGTATGCCTGCATATGCCCGACAAACTTGTATGCTACAATTTGTAAATTGCAATATGTGCCATAAGGTAATTAAGACATTACATACAATTTTTGTTAATTAGTTGAACATGTGTTTCAATTTTTCTGCAATGTACGCCTCTCCTAACAATCCAGCTCAAGTACTGGGATTACGTTATCTGTAACAGGCAATTTTCAAAAATTCCATAGAACTTAAAAATCATCACCCTGTGTATCCAAACGACACGCCAATGTATGTGGCACATATCTACGCATGCATGAGTGCAAGTTTTTGCAGAATTGTAAGCAAGGAACTGAGACCGACAACAGATATGAATGTCTTTGTTTTATTGCATGCCATCACAACTGTACAACAAGACTAACTTACAGGGCTTCCTCTCACACTGATATTAGAGAATGGGCTTTTTTCAAAACAAGGTTTGTTTATGCCCTCTCCTCTTGTAGTGTGCACAAATTTAATTCTTTCCAGTCGATGCACTATGTTCTGATAGGAGCTCAAAGGTCGTCTTTGTGGCCTTTTACACATGGTCGTCCGCCAGATCGCAACCCAGAAGCTATGACACCAGAAAGCAGCCCCCTTTTGATAACACGTTCACAGCATTAGGGGTGCACGAATATTTGAAACTTCCAAATAAGAAGTGGAATAATGTCTTATTTGATTTGGTCTTAAAATTGAATTGTCAATATTCGTAATTCAAATCTTTTTCTATTAGTTTTTGAATATTTAAATGTGAGTGCAATGTGTGTGTCAAGTGTGCACAATCTAACAATATTGTAACAAGAGCACAACATATTTTATCCCTACGGGCATAGTAGGCATAAAACCTGAAAGCTTTCGTAGTAGAGCAGGCTATGTTGCTCAGGGAAACGGACTTTACTGGCTGTGCTGGTATTTTGTAGCAATGCCTTTTTTTAATGCTAACACCTTTTGGCATTTGTGAATGGCTGTGTTCGATGCTTTACTCGGGGCAGAGCGTTGTTTGGCCATTCATGAACACGATGAGCGCCGAAAGGCATTACTATCGTGAAAAGGCATCAAAACAGTAACCTTGAGTAGGGGACCGAACAGCTAATTTGTTCCTAATGCTCCATTTTGTGCTCTTATTAATCAATACTTCATAATGCGCTTAATGACAGACACTTGTTATCTTGATGAATACTAGAGTGTGAACATCATTTAATATTAATTGTGAAAACAGCTGTTCATTATTCAAAGTATTCAATCAGCTTGTCGCATTTGATTCGTATTTGATGTGGTCTCAAAAATTGTTAGTAGTATTCACACAGCCCTACACAGTACATTTAAACCTCAATTAGACTTTATAATTACTTCATTGAATTGGGAACACTTAAGGAAATAATGTGAGTATCATTGTGCTTATTCACAAGCAAAAAATTATATAATTTTTGCATGCCTGCAGACGACGAGCCTTTTGAGCACATCTTGTTTCACTGTCTACAAGAAGTATGTACGCAAAAAAAAAGTTTTACAACTTTTTGCTCTTAGTTAAATACATAATCTTATTTGCATAATATTTTTATGTGTTTCTGGTTTTAAAATATAACTACTGGGTCCTATCTATCTTGTTGGATCGACATTTCACTGTAATATTGCGATAGTGTTAGGACCTGAGGTCAATGATATTTGTCACTTGAACTGAAACCCAGGATACTTTTATTTTAAGTTCCGAAAATTTGTCGATATTCTTCCTGAATTTTGTTGAATCGGACGAGATATTAAGTTTACTTCGTTGCGTGGAGGTTTTGAACTCATTAGGTTCTACAAGTACGCGTCAAGGAATTGAAAACACTTAAATTGAAGATGTTGTAAAATCAAGTTTAATTAAATTGAGGGTTTATGGTATGTGCAACGCTAACAATGCATAGCATTTCGAGGCCTTTCTAATAGTTTTAAGTGTGTTAAGGACGTGTTGTAAATATGGATTAAACAACAAGAGCTGGTGGCTAACTTAACCGTTAAATGCCATGAGAAATTTCAACAAAATTGACGAAAAGTGCAGACTTCTGTTGGACCTGCAATTTCTTGTCATATTTTTCAAAAAGTTATAGCAGGAATGCCTAAAGTGTATTTAGTGCTCTTGTTGAACATAAACTAGCAAACGGCATTGCATATTATTTATTTGTGTGTCAAAATTGCACCAATTAATAATAAGATGGGACAATATTTGTCATGATGAGCTGACTTGCCATCAGCAGTTCAGTAACGGAAAAGAGAAAGGAAAAAAAAAATTCACACATGCACTTTTAAACTCTTTGCATGACTGACCTGCAGTAATCTTCTGTGACGCATGTCGTGATAAAGCCAACAGCAGCCGATACAGCCACGGCTACCGACAGGCTTGACTGAATATTTATGCGATGAACATAGCAATAACCAGGTTGCAAATCCTGACAAATCTTATGACCACAACCTATGACATTGTGCAGCGTTAACTGATGCAGCTGAGCAATGCCACCAATACCTTTGATGTCCTCACTACCTCCTGCTGGTGACTGCTGCTTGAAGTCAGCTTTGTTTTTGCTGGTGCCTGCTGCTGCTGCTGTCTTGTGCTTGGAGTGATTTTCGTTGATTTATTCTGCAGAGAAAGAAGAGGGAAAACAATGAATCTTTTGCACTTCTGAGTGTGTGCACAGCTGAATTGTCTGCCTCTAGTTTACAGCGTAAAGCAAGTAATCTTTGAGAGGCAATTAATATACTTGTCAAGAGATATCAAGATAACCACACAACGCAATAAAAAAGGCACACATGTACACATTTACTTCTTTTGTGTTATGTGGTTATTGTGCTATCTGTTGGCAAGTATGCTATACCAACTCGTCAAATCTTCAACATTAGCAATTGATACACTTATCACTGATAAAATGCAAAACAATGTCATGAAGGCATAGAGCTCACTGATCTCCACTATAATTTGCTAGATGCCACTTCACTGCTCAGTGAGTGAGGCGTGAGTGAAATGATCAACACGTGGCAACATCCAGTGGCTTATCCCTAAAGAAGGTGCTTTGGGGATAAGCTACTCCACAAGGATAAGCCAATATATGTGCTGTGCTTACTACATTGCATGCGGCCGGAGATTAATGTCGATGTAGAAATTTTCACTGATCGGTTTTCTTTGTACTGGGAGTGTTTCAAGTCTGTAATGAGCTTTTGCAATGATCTTGGCCATCTCTGATAAAAATTTTCTTGCCTAAAGTGCTTTCTCATTGGCACGTGCTGTAGCATCATCAACTCATGATAGTGATTGGCACGGTGATGGCCAACCCTGTGCCATTATTTGTGGCAAGTAGTTTCTAGCAGTACTTGCACGTTTTGTAAACCTTGCAAATCAAATCATATCTTTATTTACCTCACAAGAATCCTTGTGTTGGAACATCCTTTGAAGTTCCAGTGCAATGTTTATTTTGCAATCACACAGTGATTAGCTATTTCTACTGATCTATACCACTTGAACATTGTCAACTTTTGTGTTGACTGCATGCAGAAATAAACTGCATCACATTTTGATTATAATAGTATTTGAAGCAACAATCAGGTTTCATTATAAATGCTGTTTTTCAGAAAAAGTTCACATTAAACAAAAAAGCAGAATTATGTTTATTAAAAAAAAATTTTTAAATGGGGTTTTACGTGCCAAAACCACTTTCTGATTATGATGCATGCCGTAGTGGGGGACTCCGGAATAATTTAGGCCACCCGGGGTCCTTTAATGTGCACCTAAATCTAAGTACATGGGTGTTTTCGCATTTCGCCCCCATCGAAATGTGGCCACCATGGCCAGAATTCGATCCCGCGACCTTGTGCTTAATAATAATAATATTTGGGGTTTTACGTGCCAAAACCACTTTCTGATTATGAGGCACGCCGTAGTGGAGGACTCCGGAAATTTTGACCACCTGGGGTTCTTTAACGTGCACCTAAATCTAAGCACACGGGTGTTTTCGCATTTCGCCCCCATCAAAATGCGGCCGCCGTGGCCGGGATTCGATCCCGCGACCTCGTGCTCAGCAGCCCAACACCATAGGCACTGAGCAACCACGGTGGGTAAACCTTGTGCTTAGCAGCCCAACACCATAGCCACTAAGCAACCACGGCGGCTCAGAGAATTGTTTATGCTGATGCAAATGGTTGCATTAACATGTTCTGTAATTTGGTATTCGATTTTATGCAGTCTTAAGGACTGTGATGAACATAAAGGAAGCACCTAGATGCTACAAAGCATAACTACACAACTTCATTTAGTCATTTAAGAACAACAACTGAGACTTACTGTTTTGTAATCTGTGACTTCTTTGACGTTGGGCAATACATTTACACAGAGAGGCAGTGGGTGGTCTTAAGTGGTGCACTTTTGGATACCACCCCTGGCCAGCATTGTGAAAGAAAAGTGCTGCCTTTTAAGTGCGCAACTGTACTTACAAGGCACAGTTTTGGTGCCTTGTATGTGAATAATTGTTACAAGTGAAGTGTACCGTGCAGGAAAATGCACAAAGGCACATTCCAGTCTTGTTTTTTTTTTATACATACTGCAGCCTGTTGGCTATGGCAGGAGTGGTGTACATGCGAGTAAAACTAATTATGATATGCAACAAGTTCATGGGTGTGAGAGAATGTCCAATTAAAACATACATGAAAGAAATGTGTATTGAACAACAGCAGTTGCAGAATGGACTACTACAAAATACAGCTGACGAAAGCAAAACTGTATAGGCAAGAAATGCATGGTTTAAGTATTTTGATGCCAGTATATATTACAAATGTCATACATTGAAACTGATTTGAAAATTACTCCATTAGAACAATACTACTTTATATACAAAATGGTAATACCCATAACATATTGCTATTTTATAGTGAACTGCATTATTATTTGAACAGCAATGAAAGCAGAATGTGTGCTTATGGCTGCTGTGTGCTCTAATTTTGTTGCAAGGCCACAGTCATTGATCTGCATTGTTCTATATAACAATTGGCGTCCTGGTCTGCCTGGTTCAACAGAAAGAAAATCAAGAACTGCTGTTGCATCAGCATTTGCATAAATTTGGACTGCTTGTACTACCAGTGCGAATAATGAATGCAGCAAAGCTGCTTCATGGAATCCGTCAATGCAAGAATGGTGTTTCATCTTCTCGCCGTTAATTCAGGCCACAAAACATTTTCACATTATTGAAATATGAGCCACAAAGTAGCCGAGTCCGCTAAGTCACCTTGTTGGGCATGAATGTTTTCGTTAATTGTCAACAGGTGGCGAAACCAGTTTATGCACATTAGAAGCACATGCAGTTCTTATATGTTAATGAAAGTTTTTTTTTTATTATTTCTCTGGATGGAGAAAGCAACTTACGTGTTCCACTGAATGACGCAGACCAGAAAATGCGACTTTGCTGCGAAAGTTTTGTGTGTGTGTTTATTTAGGCAGGCTGATCATGCATACTGTACACAGATGCGTTCAATATGAGCTGCAACACGGTACATGCCCACAATCGCAGAGGCCCCAAATCTGCACGGCGGCGCCGACGCATAAAAAATTAGAAAACTAAACACCGCGTCCAATTACTGGCACTTATTAAACCGACTTTTCGTATATCGCTGTGCAGTATTGAGTTTCCTATCGACCACGCTCGAGCGCAGTGTTGCAGTTAATTGAACGCTACTGTACATACACCACATCCAGCACTAGAAACTCACAATGGTCAACAGCTGCGCTGCTGGGAACGACGTTGGTATGCTCCCAGCTCGTAATCTAACCGTCTGGCCAGTTCTGTCGAAGCAGTCGGCCTTGAAATGTACGGAACACAGACGGTCACTGTCTTTTGGAGCCCAACCGTCCCGCCGAATTGCGCGTGCCCACGCTTCGCGCAAATCGGCACCCTTCGGAAACCTGTCAATAGATAAGAATCTTTTCAAACACTCAAAGAAATGAGAAAATGCTAAATATGCAGCATTTAACACGCACGGCGTTGCGAATATAACCAACGCACACACTGCGCAATGTGATGAACGCGAAAACTTCGACATTTCCATTATAGCAGTGTTTATACTTCAAACATTATTTCAGCAATAACGCTTCGTACCGCAGACATGTAAGGCATAGAACAACCAAGTTTAAGGCGTTTAATAACATAGAAACGCGCTTACAAAGACAGAGCTTCGAAACGCGATAAACATGCAAAGTGCTTCAAATATCAGAGAGAGCATACTTACATGTGAAATGTAATCCCAGATTTCTGTTTCACGCGGTTCTTGCAACCAGGCGCCGCACATGTGCCAACCATCGCTCGTGATAATTCGAGTAGCAGCAGCCGAAATGCAGACGTCTGCTTTCAGCCCCTGCCAATATGGCGCTGTGGCCACTGGTGTGGCGTCCACACAGTTTCGTATGGCGCCGTTCGTCCGACCGCCCTCCAATCAATAATGCGGCCAAGCCTGCTCGGCTTCTGTCCGAAATTGTTAACAAATACTCGAAACAGTGCCAAATGCAAAGCATACGTACAAATATTAAAGTTATGGAATGCGTCAGTTACTATAAATAAAGTGGCCCCTGAGATATGCTGTGTCGTAGCAGACAGCATAGTCGTAGATCTCGGACACCACAACAGTCGGCCGTTTACTTGTTTCGTCCTTCATTATTTGCCTATTAACGCGATAGCCCTAAGAACTCTGTGTCCTCATAATATCCTTGTTGGCGGCTTGCGTCAGACGTCCTTTAGCGAAAAATCATTCCGAGCGAACCATGCAGGCCCTCCGCGTGGCAGAGAGGCGTTAATGAACTGAATTCCACAACGTAAGATGAGTAAGAAAAATCGTAAAGTACAACCTAAACACAACCTACAGACCCGATAGCGTCGGGTGGTAATTTGGATATGCCAGAAAACATAATTATGTTACGCGGAAACGCAATATCATAAGCCCCTTTTCCAGCGATTCTACCATTCATAGAGCGGCGCGCTGCGCTCGGTTCCTTGCAACACCACCATCCAGATGGCGCTTAACTCCGTGGTCCACGCAAGAGGCCGCGTTTCTACCAGAAAGCTTGCCCGCTCGCCTTCGTGCATAACGTTCACCGCCGGCGCTTTCCGGTAAACATTAGGGTTACATAAGCTGCAGTTGCTGGGAAGCGTGAAAAGCAGTCAAGGATCATTGAATGCTATCGCGTTCCATTTCTAAAGGCGAAGCTTAAGCGTCCACTACATTTTTGTTTTCAGGCCACAATTAGCTTCAAGCAGCTTTAGAGTGTACCAGAATATAGTACACTCTAGCAGTTTGCAGCAAGCATTTTCTGCCAGCATCAGTCGAAGGAGGGTTCTTAATCTTTACAGCTTGCTACATGTGTGTACGATGGTACGTAGAACCAATTTTTGTAGAAAACTATACCTAGAATGCCCAGGCCTTGATGTCAACAAGTTTTGAGCAGAACATGCTCAGTGCCAGATCTCGTCTTGGTGCACGTACGCTGAGTGGGCCCATCTGGAACTTACTGTAAATTGCATTTCTCTGTCCTCAATGGTGCACGGGAAAGGAGGGGACAATTAAATAAAACAATTATATATACACGCAGCATCAAATATATGGTATGTACTACATGCGTTACAGCAACATGAAAGGGACCTGTGTTCAGGCAGATTCTGGCAAACACGCCAACCCCAGATCCTCAATAACAACTATTTGTTACATAATTCTCAAGTTCAAAAATCCTGCTCATGGAATTAATTTTTATTTCCCTCAGGGACAAGCAAGATCACCTGCTTTAAACACAGTTATATGGTGTTCTCTTTCATATTGGCCCATTGTTCACACAAAATGCACTCGCAGAAACTTACTTTACAGAACCACACATCTACATCACATTATGTCATACATGTGCTAAAGACAAATGTCCAAGCCAGTCTCACACAAAAACCCTAACAATGATATTGGTGACATCATTCTCTGTACTACAAGAAAAACTTGCAATCTTTTGGACTTATCTTGTCCCCAAATAATAATTGTCATCAATCTTGTGTGTACTTTCTTTAATGCTATGCTCTCGATACCTTTTGAGCATGAATGGACATAACGTTTCTGACAAGATATCGGGTGCACAGCACTAGCTAATGAGGATGTGCATAAAAGATAGATGAAAATTATTGTTCGATAACAATTATTATTTGGGGCTGAGATAAGTCCAAAATGGAGTGAAATTTGTTTTACTAGTTGGCTTGGGCAGGCTCAGTGTCCGCTCTGCAGCCAAAGCCTTCTCCAAAAAGTGTTAAAAGTTCGAGCGGTCAACTGCAGCTGCATACTGAGGGCACACGCTAATTATGCGAAACGTAATTCAGGAAAATTCCATAGTGGGCTAGTTGGTTCGACATAATCAACACTGTTGCACACAGGACTTAAGCAAGAAAACAACACATTTTTGCACTCGGGCATCGTGTGTGTTTTCTCACTTAAAGGGACACTAAAGAGAAAAATGATTTCTTCTGCATCATTAAATTATCCTTCTACAACACCAAATACACCAATCTTACCACGATAAGATGCTGAGTAAGCAAGAAAAAGCGCAAAAGTGAAATACAGCTGGCGACACCTCCTTGAAGTTCCCGCACCAGGTCGCTGTGACGTCATGGATTTTGATAGCATCTTCTAGGGCCTATTTAATTACTTAGGGGTAGATTGACTGCGTTGTGTTCTAAAGGAACCAAATATTCAACATGGAAAGTTCAGGGAACCTTTGCTGAGCCAACGCAGCCCAAATACGAAAACATACTTTGGAATCCCTGACGTCACACTGATATACCGGCGTCAAGGTTGCGGCGCGAAATTCAAACGCTGCTACTTTAACCTTCATTTTCTCATCTAATATTCAAGCCATTATCTTGAAATGACTGCCTGCAGAGTTTTGAAACAATGCTTTAACAGTCTAAACTGATTTATTGTTTCGCTTTAGTGTCCCTTTAAGTCCTGTCCCTTCGTTGCTCTGCACAACAGTGTTAATTATGTCGAACCAACTAGCCCACTGTGGAAATTGCGTTCAGGTGTTGTGTGTTGATTTCTTGCTTAAGTCCTGTCCCTTCATTGCTCTGCACAACAGTGTTAATTATGCGAAATATTTCTATGAAAAATTGTGCAGCAATTGGGGTTTTGTTCATGTCTCATCTTGTGAAGATATCGGTGAGCGCACGCACCACCAAGCCATAATCAATGAAGTAGTGTTTCCTGATGTTTCTAAAGCTGACAGTCACAGTTTCTTATAGTACTACACAGAGGAAAATCAAGTGTCACCATCACAGTGACTTTCTTAAAGGGTTTTCAAAAGATGAAGTGCCAACAGAGACAGCGCACTAAGAAAGAACAATGACAGGACAAGGTGCTGTGAACTATCCTAGCCCCACAACGTGTTCTACTGCAATACCTTTCTTAAAGGGTGCCTTTAATGCAGGGAAATGCTGGGATGTAGAAGGTTCAGTTTGTCTTGAATGTGGCCTGGCTTAAAACATGGCCATGGCCGTGAAAACAAATCTTTCTGGCAATTACACCTTCATAACACTTCTTGATTCTCCCATAGATGCATTATGTCTAATTTTTATTTATGAATACTGTGGTCTTGCACAGTATCATACCAGGGTGGGCACAAGAGTGTTGGAAGAAAACAAAATAAAGCAGGTATTACATTTTACATCAATACAAAACACAAGATTAAGTGAGGTGGCTCACAAACATTGAGAGTGTCTTTCACTACATCATTAGAAATTAATTATGCTTTTGCTTCACTGTGTCACTTCCAAGTGGCATAATCCAAGGAATACACAAGCATGTCAGAGGCATTGATATTGTAGTGAGCATTAGTAGCTCACTAACTTGCAACCATACAAGTTCTAAATAAATTTTGAGGGCTTTTTTTGTATCTTTTTCTACTTGGTTGGTGTTACACTTAGTGAAAGGATCCACTACGACCACTGCATATTCCAACATTGGGTGAATAATGGTTTTATATGGTAGCAGGCAAACAGCCGGAGTAGTGCGCTTTAACAAGTGCTTGAAAAGAACAGTTTACAAAGGCAGTTAGCAGCAATACTTGCAACATGGTTGTTCCAAGTTAGATTATTAGTGATCCACAATAGGTATGTGAATAAGAAAATAGAAATGGGGCCCAGTAAATGCATACCTTTCTGTCCTTCCTCCAAACCTACAACAGCAACGTGCCGGTGGTACTGTTTACATTTGATATAACTGTGGACCTTAGTGCAATCACAATTTCCTACACCGAATATTGTGCATCTAGGACTACCAGGTATGCATGACACTTCCAAATGAACCACTCGCTCATTCAAATACAAATTTTGCACAAGTGTGGCATATTGTGGCACATGCAGTTTGGTATTACCATATCTGAGGTACTACGCTCGAACTTTGATGTAATAACTATGTGTATAATGAATTACCAGATAGGACAAAGTAAACTGGGAATCGCGCCTAGCCAATATCAGTGTACAGTGAACATATGCCTTTAAAAAATATTGAGTGTAACAAACTTATTTTTACATTGGTCGCGACTTTTCTATAAAAAGATTCATCTGAACAAAATCAAACATAAACAAGTTGAAAACAACTAGAGTGTACTGTTGCATTTCCTGGTTCACCTGCATTTAAAACCATCGTCTGATATACTTTCCAAAGCACATGTATGTGCTTATACCATGATTAGAAAGCATCTACAGAGCGATTGCACATCTCACTCCCACATGATTGCATATAACGAGTGTTCGGATCAGGTCTTCCAGTCATTTTTGTGCAAATAGTACATCATTTGCTTGCTTCAAATCAGAAATATGCATGTCTGCGGCAACAACGACAAACAGCATACAATTTGTGACAATGGAATGATGATGCGATCAGTCACAAGGCAAGACAAGGCACATGATGTGAATGACGCCAAAAGCGGCACCCTTCTGTTCTCACAGATTCAACATTGTTTTGTCGCTTGTTTACAGCAACAATAAATACGTCTGATTTATTCTGTACAATGCAGGCAAGTGATGCATTCAAGTGTGGTATTAAAATGAATCCACTGTGAAATGCGACCTCCATACAATTTACAAGTGCCAATAAGCCAGCAATTTTGATGGAACTGTCTCATACACCTCACACTCCTATTTCTGGAACATTTAATGTAGTAATGCAGCAATAACTACATGTTATTACAGTACACATGTACTAAACCGTGGTCTCACCAGCCACCAGAGGCATTTTGAAACCATTCTGGCTCGCCAAGGAAAGATGTAAATCCAAAGTTTCTGCTACCCAGCATTCTCATGCATGCAATGTCATTGTGATCACGGCGACACTTTTCTGTTGAGGTGATTCTGAGAAACTCTATGTCTGCAGCAACAACAAACCATTCCACTACCATTGCATTCTGGGCATCTGACAAATGTGAAATGTAAACGCTTCAACCCTGATACATGCACACTTGACATTGCAAATTTTTTGCATGGAGAGTACAAAAGGGTGCCACCACTTTTAAGTACAAGCAAGTCTCAGTAATAGCTTCTCCAGAAAAAATTTTTACCTATATACTAATGAGACATGTGTAGGTAGAACTCATATATTAATAGAACAAGGAACATAACATGTTTCTCAAGTGTACAGACTCACCGGGCTCATGGCTAACTTTACAACTGCTGATGCAGCAGCGCTGCGCTGCTTAGTGTCATTGTTGCGACCCTCTCTGCGGCAGCCAGAAAACTCAGTTGGCACTGCATCTGGCCGCAGGCATGGCCGATCGAGGCCCGCATAGAAGCAGCTTGGTGTGAAGTGTTGGGAGCAGATGCGGTGGTGATTCTTTGGCTGCATGTCTTCACGGCCAAGGGCATAAAGCCAGCGCCACATGAGCTCTGGGTCACGGTGAGGAAAGCTGCAAACATAGGAACAGGACGAAACTACGACCAAAGCTTAAACACCGACTTTTAACCATGTCAGCAAACTCCCTATGTGTTTATGTACCAGAGTGAATGGCAATAAAGTAAACAATTCATGGCTGTGTATGATTTTAATTTAATGGCAAATCTTCTAGCCAGACAGAAATCATCTAGCTCATTAGTGTACATTGCAAGAGCTGAAAGTAAAAAAAAACTATAATGCTCCATGGGTGTTAGCTTATATTTGGTCCTGGATTTTGAAAGATCACTGACGTCTGTTTAAGCAGAGGTTGAATGTTGGTATAGGAACTGACACATTCCTGCAGCAAAAAACTGACCATTGCAGGTGAGGAGCTGTATGGGGTTCTTCATAGCAAGCACTGACACAATGGCACAACACACCTTAAAAGGCATGTACACAGGATTTTTTTGTGAGGGGGGGGGGGGGGGAGGGCGGCCCAACCCAAGGTAACTTTTCCATGCAAATGAAAGGGAGAAGGTACTTTTACTAGTACAAATGTGAATAATGCCCACCATTCGCCATAAAGATGCGTAAACCCACATAAGAGAATTGAAATAACATGTATCTCAGAGGTACGCCTGTGAGATACACCTCTCCATTACTTGGCAAACAAAGGACCACATCAAATGGACTTGCGCATGAAAGATGTGCAGGAAGGACCTTGTCAAACACAAGTTAACATGCGAAAGTGCAAAATTAAGATTTCTGGTAGCAGTTTTTGGAATTAGCTCTGGAAGAATTATAGAGAATTATATATTTGTGGAACAATCACAGTTATTTTGGATCCCTTGTTTACTGCTCTACCAAGTGCCAAAACCAACTCGTGTTGTTATTTGGGAAGTTGCGTAATGATGCGTGGTCACCAGTCCCATACACCGCATAGAGTGCAGGACACTGCACTTCTAGACATACTGCGCAAAGCGCGGAAGGTTAAAAAAACACCCACATTAGCACAGCATAGAAGTGGCTACGTCAGGCGGCTCGATTGATAACTGTAAACGCATTATTCAGAACACACGGAATTATTCTCCACTTTCGGCGGCGTTTTCTCTACTTCCTTTTTAAATAAATATATACTGATCCATAAATATTTTCACAAAGAATTTTCACTTTTCCTCCATGTTTGGTTGTTGCCTTGGCTCTCTCCCGTTAACCAATTAAGCGATCTACTAAGATTGCTTAATTTCTCAACACC
The DNA here is from genome assembly GCF_050947875.1 of Dermacentor variabilis. Taxonomy (NCBI): domain Eukaryota; kingdom Metazoa; phylum Arthropoda; class Arachnida; order Ixodida; family Ixodidae; genus Dermacentor; species Dermacentor variabilis. Next base: position 75,528,455 of record NC_134572.1, read on the forward strand.
TTGTGACTCTTGTTTCCAGTTGCCAAATTTGCACGAAAAGTGCTGTACAATTAGGGAAAAGCCAGACAAGGTAACGGGTGACAGTCATATTGCTTATGGGTTTAACGGTTATTGCACGGTCTGATGATGGACGCTGTTTCGCATTATTTTATTTTCCACTTTATGTAACCCATATCGTGGGAATATGGTTCCGAGGATCTGCCAGCATCGCGGCGAGCCGTAACTTGAGGAAATAATGAAGCAAAAGGAAAAGTTTAACGCGACTGGCGTTTTCTCCGGCCACAACTCGTTCCATGATCATACAGACCAGCTGACTATGAACCAAATTCCTTTCCTGGCCCCTAGATCCGTCTAAACAAAGAAGGCTGAACCAACAAAGCAACGGCGATGCGTGTGATCATTGCATTGATGGTGACGTAAAAATTGTGTTGGGTATTACAAATAAAATAAAATATTTTTATTAAAACAATAAGCTACACCCTGCCTGCTGCAATAGATGGTGACAAAGTGAGGGAGGCATAAAGGAGAAATGCCTTGACCTGCACCAAATAGATGGCGACAACTGAACTCATCTTAAGTTAATTGCACGGGCACTGAATCGATGAGAAAACTGACCTCCACACCCCAAGAGATGCCAACAACTACCACCATCCAAAAAGAGTGAAAAAATGGACAACCATTGTATTCTGTGAAGATAGAATGGCAGCAAAATCTGACGACAGTCAAAGCTCTCAAACAAAAAGCAAAGTGTTTCACCTCCACCACGGGTCGGCCTGAAGATAGTGCAATATTGGGCCGACCTGCTGCGGAGGTAGAGCTGGCGTTAGGCACCCCCATACGTGGGCCGATCCCAAAGGTTGTGCAACGACGGGCCGACTTGCGGCAAATGTGAAGCAGGCGGTAGGCACTCCCCATATGTGGGCTGCTCCCGAAGATAGTGCAATACCGGGCCCATCCGCGGTGGAGGTGAAGCAGGCGTTAAGCACTCCCCATACGTGGGTCCACCCCGAAGGTAGCGCAATGTTGGGCCGACTCGCGGTGGAGGTGAAGGAGGCGTCAAGCACTCCCCATACGTGGGCTCATCCTGAAGATCTCGAAGGGCGTGTTATGGGTTCCCGAGGCCACAGGTGTATGAGCCATTGATCTTGGACTCTTTTTGCACTATCACCAGGATCGGCCGACATGATGATTTTTTCTGTTGATGGACGCCGGAAAAACTACAGAAGTTAGTCATGTACTGCTTGTGCTATAAAAGGCAGCAAACTGTTGACTGCCGAGTAGATTGATTTGTCGGAACTTTAGGAATGTGCGTGAGGAGTGGTGGCGTGGGCGGATAGGGGGGAGGGGTGCCGCTTAATTTCAGGGGGGCCCGCCCCCCGCCCCCCCTGGGTACGTGCCTGCACCTTAACTGAGCACTCAGGACAACCTCTTATAACCCAAGCAACAACTAATGGATAAAAAAAAATTTCTTCACAAGAGAGCTATGACATGAAGAGGTGGCCATTCTACCGATTACACACAGGATAGGCTCCAGCATGGATTTTTAAGACAGACCGTGCCTGTTGCATTGTGTGCTCTTGCCTTGTGTAGGACATGCACTATGCTTGAATCTACTCGGTGACTCCTGAAGCACATATCAATCTTCTAGAATTTTTAAAGAGCTGCCATATTATATGTAATGACTAAGCCTGCTATTTCCTCTAGAACCTAATCGTGTGTGGCAAGAGATGTTTCATAGACTGCTTCATTTCCTTCAGGACTATGACATGGTGAAATTGTAAATGGCTTATTCATCTTTGAATTTATTGGTCGTACGTGGCAGAGCGATTACTTGCACTCCCACAAGAGTAGCCCCACTTGCTATAAAATGTTCATCTGCCTTGCAAGTGCTGAAGTAGGTTTGTCCAATGAAACAAGGCTGATTGTTGCCTAGGCAACTAACATCCTGCAGAAACTATAAATACCAACTGTTCAGGGCAAGAAGCCTGTAACGGTCATGCTTCAGTACTTTTGAGCACTGATGGGTGTTGATGCGATTGCGTATTGCTGATGCTGCGCACAAGATGCCCTAAGAGAGCCATGCACAGTCAGTCATCACACAAACCAACCGCAATTTATGTAGAATGCATATAAGCAGTTAATCATATACCACTTGCCTTACATTTTCTTGGGCCTATATGCAGATTTATTGAAAATTACCTGTAGCATATATTGCTATTCTGCCACTTCACCTGGATTACACAAAAAAGGGTGATTAATTGCATGACAAATAGCAATGTTAATTTATCTAAATAACAGACTTTCACTCTGTTTGATTAATTGCGCCTGTGCATATGGCATGCGCATTCTACCATAATGCATATGCTCTTTCGTATTTGCAAGTTTCGGCACTTGGCTGAGCTCGCACGCCAAGGAAGGCGGTACACAAGGAGCAATTGCGAAAATGTAGGTTTGAAGGCGCCGCCAGGGTGCCTCGCCGTTCGATCAGCTGAGCGACTCTTCCTCCTCTCCCGCTCCATTTTTTTTTCCTTCGCTCCTCCCCTGTCCACAGACGTATGCCTCAGTTGGCCGTACTTGTATACAAGGTCACAGCCAGTCTGAAAGAAGCGCCACGTACTATTTCACAGACAGTGATAACCGAAGATCGATCAAGATCTGTGCGGGAGAGAGACTCGACGCTGTTGCTTTCACCCTTTCAGCAGAACCACAATATTTCACTACTTTAGCGGAGGTGTAGTTGTTAAATACAGCTCCCCAGAATGTGCGAAGAGGAAGGAAGTACATCGAGATCAGATGGCGCAATGGGACGAGCGCAATTGAGCAGGAGGCGGGCGCACGCGGTAAAGAATGCTTGGAATCACTTGATATCGTATGGCATATTCACGCGGTTTCTCGCCGGCTCTGTTCAAAGCTGATAGTTCACGCTACTTTTATCACGCGTTAAGACAATAAGACATGCAACGCGCCAGTTTCAGTACATGAAATTCGAGAGTCGAGCAGACCGGGAGGTATACCCTCAGAACACAAGCGCCGATCGTAGCAAACGTCAATGCTCACGAGTGGAAGGATATGTTGTCGCCTTTCCGGTGCCTTGCTCCGCAACCTTTTACAGCGCAAAACGCAGGCATTTTTTTATGTTACCCGCGATTCTTTCGTCGTCGCAAAAGACAAATCCACAGTGGGACTGCACGCGCCAGAAAAAATGGCGCCTTCGTAGTGCGCGATGCTAACGTCACCTTTTCGAGTTGCACAACAAAAGTATATGAGAGTACTAAAATATTTATTTTAGGTTTATTACAGTGTAGCCACAATCTAAGCAGGCACATTGTTACATTTTTGTTTGTGTTTGTAAACAACAAGCGAACGAAGGGTTTGAAAACAACTGTAAGTAGCCATTTAAAGCCAAATCTAGTCATCTTCTGTGCCGTCTGCTAAGGTCTGTTGATGAACGTGAGCATGTGGTAACGGGATGCGGCGTTCTTGAAGATTCTCTTTGTTGTATCGGTATGGTGGACAAGATGAAAATGACACTTGTGTCCGAACTTGAAGGCCATAAAGATCGTGTATGGTGTGTCGCGTGGAATCCTGCGGGAACCGTGTTGGCAAGCTGCGGCGGCGACAAAAGCACTCGTCTGTGGGCGCTCGAAGGTAGGGCACCTTGCTCCGCGGTTTAACTTTTATGGTGAATTCCACTGGTCTACTGCTTCATGCGGTTCCAGAGAGATCACGGGCATCCAGCATGTTATAGTGTTGTTCATGATGGGAGTTTTGTGAAAAAAAGAAAAAAAAAACTGTTCCAGGTACGCGCACTCTATAACGTCGTCCGTTGCAGGCGAAAAACCTGCATGTGAACCCTGGCTTTTTCAGTCGAGGTGCTCGCATACATTTAAAGCTGAAGAAGTGTAATGCCATCTAAGTGAGCGCCCTGTCCTCACAGCGCAAGTGAGCTACTCCGGAGCTTTTTGTATCGGGGTGGTTGTCACATGCAGTGTACTTATGCTAGAAATGTTCACTTGTTGCTAAGCGATAGTGCGTGAGTTATACCGTGACAACCAGCGTTGGAGGCCCCAAAGAACGTAGTACTGCGTCAGGTTGACAAAACAAGCCTAGAAAGCAGTATCAAACGTTGCGACTATATTTGTACCGTTTTGCTATTTGCTAGGTTATCGGCTTGGAAATCAACGTAACGGATAGTCTACCTGAAGGTGGCGATTACAAATATGGTTAAAGAGCTTAATCGACGCCTAGCATTAGAACTGTTAAGAAGGGATAAGTGTCGGTCTCTGTGGTTTAAAGTGACAGACAAAAGGGGGAAGCTTGGATGCCTAAAACGACGCAAAAGATTTTGACAGCGCCTGTGCTCGGTGCGAATTGTCTACCAATATAGATTACACTGCGTTCGAAACTACGAATAACCTATCTGCTCTTGTGAAAATTTCTTGCACGAAAAGCAGCCCAACGCTACACTAAAGTCGAATCTGCGACGTGAACTTGACGTCATCGGTGTTTCTGTTTGGATTAAAAAAAAAAAAATTTGAACGCCGGCATCCGACTCTGGTTGTGTTGGTGGCTGTTGATACCGACTACGTCGCCGCAGGCCTTCGACCGGTCTACACCGCTCCACGAAAACCGTTGTGACTTGCACTGACAGCTTTGCTGTAAGAGGAAGTACATTGAATCGTTCGTTGAACTTGGAAGTGCGAATGAGATGATGTCCTCAATCGGCTGTTCGTAGTTCCCGACTGCTACCATCTGAACTTCTGGGAATAGAAAGCTGCGGTGAAGCAATGCTTTGGAACTCGGGAAACAGCGCATCCCTTTTACATGATACATTCGACTGGAACGTGTAACTTTAATACAATTTGCTCAGACAAGAGGAGCATTCGGTGAACCCACACGTTTCCTGAACTATCGGGGAACTGGCTGCGCCTCGCTGATCGTTCCGTCGCTGCAAAATCGCGCAATTTGTTCGTCGCGCACTCGTTTCGGAAAAGGCAATAGTGCAGGCTTCTCGCGTGAGCTTTCCGGGTTCGTTCTGCGTGAACACGGAGGGTCGCAGTGAACGCGCGAGAACAAATTCGTTGAGTGCAGTTTGCCGTGCTGCAGTAGCATGTATGACAGTTACTTGCATATACATGTCTGCACATTCCGTCTAAAAGCGCACTAATGGGAGAAGTGCTAAATTAGTTTTAGCCAAGGGTTCTTGTTTGCTTTAGTGTGACCAAGGAACCCGTATCGGCTCCGAAGCGTCTCTGTGTTTTTTCACCTTGACTTGGTCAGCAACCGCAACTTCTCCACCACTAAATCAGTTTGGACCGATAGATCATTTTTTAAAAGAACTGTAGCTTCGTCAATTTCGCGGTAAGAGGTCGCACCAGAAGGTAAAATGAAGGCCTGTGTTAAATTTTTAACATTTCGCGCTGATACCGTATTGCCGGCATGTTCCAGCACATATTTCATAGTGTATTCACCTATTTGGATCGTTAACGCGTGCTTGATATTCTCAAAACTCGATAATATTTTTTTTGACCCACCATAGTTAACATATATAAACGAAAAATTAGCTAGGTCCAGCAGACGTCGTCAAAATCTATGACCTCACGCCGTGCTGGCGTGCGAACTTCGAGTAGGTGTGGCCACCCGCCCTCAGTCTCTCTTTTTTTTTTTCTCGTCTTTTGTGGCCTTACCCAGTCTCCTGTCATGCTTAGGTTGGCCTTTTAAAGTGAAGGTGTTAGTGCACCCAGAAGCTTTTGGAAACGTTATATTCGTGTTTTTGCGGCGTTTTGTCTGAGCTAGAGATAACTGACGGGGTTTATGTACCTATAGAGGGAATGCGGGCCATGTTAGGGTTGATGTGCAGGAAAATTTCGAAGTGTGTTGGTTAATTGGGGGTTAAATGAAAATTGCCAGACCTTTGTTTTTAGCTTGTTTAGAGTCGTTATATGAGACGTTTATGATGTTTACTAGTTTCCATATAAAAGGACCATGCAAAGGCGCTAGAAATTCAATATTTTCAGAAAACGGGAGCCATGATACGAGTGACGTGTAACAATTAAGCTTTCCAGAGCTTTACGAGCGTTTCTTGTGAACCGCACATGAAATTTGCCCAGTGTCATGAGAGAACTCAGCGTGCCACAAAATTGACATGTTGAGGGTATAGGGGCACTTCGAGGGGCAATGTATGCGCGATATATGCGCGGGCAAGTTTTCAAGATCGTAAGTTAATTACAGTCTAAAATGCTTACGGCTGTTATCAACTACGTTACCCATTGTCCCGTGAGAAATATGCATACGTAACGAGTTAACATTTGGTGGAAATGGGCGGCATGTTAAATGTATTGTATGGCGAAACTAACGTTTCTGGCTTGGGTTAGATCATTGAAGATAATTATGGAATACTCGTTTTCGGCCTATAAGTTTGTGAATTCCACGAGGTGTGTAGAACGTTTTCCCGGCTTCCTCGGTGAACTTAACGAGGCATATTGCTTGTCTTTGGTGAAAACAAAGCGCAGGATATATGAACGATGAGTAGGCGAATTTAAAGTCTGTGGGTCAAATGCGGTGTATTATGTATACAAGTGTTCCGAAGAATTAAAAATGTGTTTTACGGACGACGAAAAGCTTAGTGTGCTGTCCTGAGAGAACTGTAGTCGCCGCCAAAATCAAAGTTAGAGAAAGTGAGTGGAAAATTATGGCCGGTTAGCATGCCAAGGTAAATGTGTGTGGATAAATTACTGGCATTCGGCAAGTGTTTGAAAGCATGAGCCAACCGTTATCCGATATGTTTCCTAGCGTCCTCTAGGACACCAGGAAACATCGGATAATGGTCCAACCACGCCTTCAAACACTTGCCGAATGCTGTAATGGTGGTGTGCGGGGAATGTTTAACGTTTGTGGTTTAAATATGATCTTTACACATTATATTACTCAATACTCATTTTATGCTTATCTTTATGCGTTCCCCGAGGCACATAGCATATTTTCCCGATGTCCTTGGTCAACTAAACGAGGCACTTGGGTTGTATTTGGTGAAAAATGAGGCGCAGGCTATGGGAAATTTCTAGGCCAAGTTCAGAGTGTGGGCAAATTGTGGCATTTGCTGTAAATTACGTGGGCAATTAAGCGCTCCGGATCGCTATGACTACGTTTTACGAACGGCGCATAATTTAGCTCACCGTCCTGCGAGAACTAACTAGAACGGCCACCGATATCAAATTTATTGAAAATGTATCGAACATTATAGCCAGTGCGCATGCGAATCCTAATGCGTGTGGACAAATTACAGCCTTCGGGGGAATTCTTTTTGAAGAATTCTTCGAAAGCGTTGTATACGGCCGTTATCTTTACTGTTTCCCAGGGGACCGTACGTAACACCGAACTCACATTCGGTGGAAATGGGACCAATGTTAAGGTTGGTTAAGGTGCCTCGGGGAGCGCAAAAAGTTGGTTGTTAAGGTTGATTTAGGTTAAGGCTGTTAAGGCTTAATTATGATCGTTGCAAATAATTACTGAACCCTCGATTTTTCCCATATCCATGGACTTCCGCGGTGCCCTTGGTGAACTAAACAAATCGCCTTGTTTATATTTCGTGCAAACAGGGGACAAATTATTGATCAAAGTGTGTGGGTTAACTACGGTTTTTGCAGTAAGTTATACTCATGCAAGCGCTCCAGTACGTTATAATTGTGTTTTAAAAATGGCGTATAATTTGTCTACCTGTACTGAAACAATACATCCTATAACGTAACATAAACTATAAAAATTCTTCTGGAACCAAATTTGGTGAAAATGGGGGGAGAGGGTGGGATTATGGCTAATGCGAAATTAAATGAGCGCGGATGACGTAAGACGTTTTTTAAAGATTCGCCAATTGAGTTCTTGAAAACGTTAGATGCTGGCAGTGTTTCGAATTGTGGGGTTTACACTGCAGGCAACCGAAATATTTAAAACTACTACCCGAAAAGAAAGGGCTTCGCTGGAAATTGCGCTGGGATTCTGCGAGGGCGCACAAGTCTTCTGACTTTTTGTATTGTTGAAGCGTAATTTACTAACAGACACACGCACGCACGCATTGTGAATGCTTCGAAATGGCCTCGTTTTCACAGAATACATCGTGTGCAACCACTGCTTGTAAAGTAACACACAACATTCATCAGCGTGCATCAAGTTATTCTCGCGAGGCTTTGTGTTCTTTTCTTTATTTCTTTGTTTACGGCATTCTCGATTTCCGAGACTGCCGAAAACGGTGCGGCTATATACATGCAGCATGTCGTTCTTAATGGATACATAAATGCTGTCGTTGGTGCACGAGTATAGGGCGCTCCACTCGTTAATTCTTCGATTTCTCAATTTGTCAAGTATAACATCTCCCAATTCTTTGGCTCTACCAAACATTTCTGCATAATATACCGACTCGATATATATAGTACGTGTATGGGTTTATTCCCCGAAATTATATTAAAAAAGAAGATTGCTGTATCTCACGAAATTAAATTGCAAGACTTATGAAATCTTTAGCTTTAATTGTCCAACTGCATGGTTGTGACAGAAATCGAATGCAGCTCGCCCTTCGTATATAACTGACGATTGCTGCGTAACTCACCAGTCCTGCTTCAGACCACTCTTGCACGTAATATATGTGCTTGTGACGCAGGGTTGGGTGCAAGGCCGCCATTACCCTATAGCTGCTCAACACACAGCGTGGCAATGCTTGGAAAGAAGAAACTACTGCGCGTGTTCTTAAGTCCCGTACTAGGGACGATTAGCCAGAGGCGGTAGCCAGAATGTTTTTTTTCTGAGGGGGGGGGGGGTGGAGGAGAGGCACTCACTTGGCTGCAGACGGGAAGGGGGAGGAAGGAGGGCTTGGAAAGCCGCAAACGAACACAAAAATTTGGGGTAGGGGGGGGGGGGGGGAGGGGGAGTGTCTACGGCACTGCAGTCTGCAATGATATTTCTCTCATTTGTAGCTAGACAAGAAAAAAAAAATTTTTTTGAGGATCGCTCAAAGTATGAAGCTTTCAAAGCCACTCAAAGCAGTGGGAACTGGCTTGGCGCGAACAAAGACGACGAAGACGGCGCGACGAGGACGACCCAGCTAATGCTGCCACACACCGTGGACTCTCGATCGAACTCTGGGTGGGGCCGAATACAGTTGTCTTATCTGGCGAATAGTTATGCTAATGGAACGTAATCGATCTGATGACGAAACCTGTTAGAGTCGGCTTAAAAGTTGGCGAAGTGCTCTTCAGAGTAAATGAAAGCGGATATACTTAAAGATGCCAGAACCTCTCGGAAATGCCACTTGCTCATGATGCGCGCAATGCGCTGACAGTGGTGTTAGGCTGCTGAGCACAAGGTCGCGGGATCGCATCCCGGCCACGGCGGCCGCATTTCGATGGGGGCAAAATGCGAAAACACCCGTGTACTTAGATTTAGGTGTACGTTAAAGAACCCCAGGTGGTCCAAATTTCCGGAGTCCTCCACTACGGCGTGCCTCATAATCAGAAAGTGGGTTTGGCACGTAAAACCCCATAATTTTTTTTTTAATGCGCTGACAGATAGGTGGACGAAAGGACTGGTCTGGAAGGATTCACGCAGAAAGGTGTGTTATGCTTCACCTGTTGAACTCCCCAAGGCAACAAGCAGCTATGAGCGACGTATAATTGAGGTGTCGGGATTAGGATAACATTTAGGATAACTTGGGGTTCTTAAATGTGCACCGAAATTTCGGTACATTACCGCTTTTGTATTGCCCTCGCCAGTAGCAGAACGCCACAGCGTTCGCCATTGAACCGCATAGTCAATGCACGCAATTGGACCACATCTTGGAATAGTCTCGAACATCTTTGTGCCCACCGTCAAAAGTCAAAAGGTGAATAACTTTGCCGGGCCGTCCGCGGTTCCCCTTTAAACTTTGCCTCATCGACGGCCTCCGATACTAAGAGGCCCGACGGGAGTTATGGAGAAAACTCGACGACGCCACCTGCCTTTGCATGAAATGTACAACTGCCGTCTCTCACATTCGCACGGCGGGATGCGGATAATCTTGAAATGGGCGCCGAAGCAGCTCGCAGTGCCCTCTGGACCGGTATTATAGTTGCTCACTGCCTCCATGCAGGTGGTTCGTGGACGTGCAAGGCTATGCTGCTGGATGGCCACCGGCGGACCGTGCGCAGTGTCTCGTGGTCTCCGTGCGGCAGTCGCCTCGCCTCGGCCAGCTTCGATGGCACCGTGTGCATATGGAGGATCGACGGGGAATCGCGCACTTGGGAGAGCGTGGCGACTCTGGAGGGACACGAGAGTGAGGTGAAGGCCGTCGCCTGGTCTCCCTCGGGACGCCATCTGGCCACCTGCGGCCGGGATAAGACCGTCTGGATATGGGACGGTGAGGGATCACATATGTGACTGCTTTCGCAGAGGGTGTGAATGGTAATCAAAGCCGTATGTGTCTCGCGCTTTGTTGCTTATGCCTGCTTTAGAATAGTGATGTCGCTTCTCGTTACCGCTCTCCTGCGATATATTATTGGAGCAGGGGAGGGGGGCGGGGGCCCAGCGTTTAGCCTCACCGACATCTGTCTCTTGTTACCTTTGCGGGTGACCCCGGTTAGCTTGTTAGCTTTGCGCGTGCTAGTTGACCATGAACCTGCCACCCACGCAGTGCCCACGAATTAGAGACCGCGGAAAGCGCCGTCACTTAACTACGTGATACAGCTTTTTTATATGTATTTCGTAAAATCGCAGCGGCGTCACCATACGTACCATCGTCCCAGCATGTGGCCCTTAACGATTAATGCATGATGATCAACGAGGATTAACGATGTATGGTAGGGCCACTTTGACCTGAATTCGTTACGCAGCGAGTTCTTTAGGCAGAGAGGCCTGAAGGCAACCGGCTTCTGCTAATGTGCAAATTGTGAAAATGCTTACGGCGACCCTCTTGTTTTCAGGCGGTCGTTATCCCCGCATGCATGGTGAATCCTTGTGTCAAGCGATAATAGTGTTCTAGCATAGCACTGCAACTACTGAATAGGCCGCCTGCCACTGACAACCTACCAACTTTGTGCTTAGTGGCTGCTTCAGCTTTGTACTCATCTCGGATCAGCTGTAGCAGGCGCAAAGCTCGCAGGTGGCCCAATCCGTAGTTGTAAAGGTAAAGGGGGGGGGGGGGGGGGCGGGGTGCGCGCTATGCTAGAAGCGAGCAGTTACGGCATGTCCATTGTATTCAGGGATTACTGATGGCCATTGTTTGCTTGTAGATGCAATACACATATCACTTTGGTGTGTGGTAGCCGAGTACCGTAACGTGTCAGCTTATACTTCAGCGGGCACTGTCCGCTTAAACGCAGCGAGCGGGCAGGGCCGATTACCAACCGGCGTATTTCATTGGGACGACTCTTCCTATATAGCTATTTTTATGCTCTGCCTTATCCTATGTAGCTATTTTATGTTCCACCTCATACAGCGTGGATTCGGTGAAAATGGTGATTATGTTCCTGCGCTCTCCGGTTCCTGCGCTCCGGATTGGCGACAGACCAGAGGCATGAGGTGGAAGATGACAAAAAAATCACTTAGGTTTAATTCAAAGGAGCCTACGCGACATACATTACGAACAAAGTACGCACAACTGCGAAAAGCTTCGCTAAAGGCGAGATATTAACAAACAACAACCAAGGGCCCTCCCGCGAAGCGCACAACAAACGCAAGCGGGGATCAAACGCGTGCGTGCGTGCGCGCACGCACGCACGCACGCACGCACGCACACGCACGCACGCACGCACGCACGCACGCACGCACGCACGCACGCACGCACGCACGCACGCACGCATACGAACCAGCAGCTACGCGAGATATGTCCAAGATTGACGTTCCTAGAACAGGCCATTTCGATGCCGGATTGTTGTCTACTGAGTTGGCAGAACGTCTATGTCGTTCTGCCGAGGCGTCGTGCTGGGCTTCGCGTCAGTGATAATATATCCGCGGAAGTGATCGATCGAAACGGACCTTGTTCGTGGCGGATGGTTTGGTTTGCAACATGCTATTATGATATAAGGAAGAGAGGGGGTTGCATTTGTTTTGTTGCCTGCTTGCAGAGATCAATTAGATGTGATGCGTTTCTGCAGTGGAAGATTCCGATGAGTTCGAGTGCGCGTCCGTTCAGACGTGCCACACCCAAGACGTCAAAACAGTGACATGGCATCCAACGGAAGAGGTGAGCGAGAATAATTGCACTGAATTAGGCCGCTTAAAGGTGTCACATCGACGAAAGTGTCCGTTATCTGTGTCGAAATGAACTTAGAAGAGTGTATGTGTGTAGGCAAGTTGGGGAATCGTGACTTGGGAAGTTACCACAAAGAACACACGGGACGAAAAAAGAGACAACACGAAGCGGTTTTTTGATTTAATGAAACGGACGCCGCGCTTATATATATGAGACACATGTGTGCAACCGGAAAGCAACGAGGAAACCAATAAAAACACGGAGCGACCTTCGACAGGGGTGTGGTACAAATGCTAAGATAGACGCTGATATACTACTTCGTGTTGTTCCTTTCTTCGTCCCATGTGCTCCTCGCGGTAACTTCCCAAATCGAAATGAACAGCGCAGCTGCAGCACTTGTCATTAAAGGAGCGGTAAACAGTGAACGTCATCGTTCCCTATGATGGGAATGTGAAGTCGTCATGTATTCTTATCAGGCGTTTCTGTGCAGCCTCAGAGTAATAAGCCGAAGACCGTGTTCCGAAAACTGAGCGGCGCGTCTGCCGTCTGCATGACTGCCGCAGATAGTCAGTATCGTTGCGGACTCCTCCACTGCGACATATAAGAGTGTTTCTCTGGAACGTAAAACTTCATAGTAAAAAAAAAAAAAGCCCTTAGGGATGTAAATTATTTTTATAGTGTATGTGGCCTGCAAACGTTTGCCATAGGTGAGCGTGCGTACTACAATACTGAATTACAACGTTAAATGAACAAATACAGTATGAATAATCTCAGAACACAACAGCATGCGTTCTCACATAGAGACCCCACAAGTTTAACGCGCATACGAACTAGAAACATTAGCATTGAACAAAGAAATCGTTTCGTTCTGTGTAATCATCCTTATATATACACTTATTTCCCTTTATTCCTTTCGTTTTTATCCCGTCAAGCTAAACGGCATGCATAATCAGTTTCCCAACCTGGTGGCGAACGCTGTGTGAACCCATGTCAGCGACAATGAAAAGCGCATACTTCACGTGTTTCATTTCCGAAGCGCACTCCATTTCGTTGCGCGCAGTCAGCGATGTCACAGTGGCAAAATAGAAAAAAAAAATCCATAAACGATTACGATACTTTCTAATGCGGAATTTGAGCGCAGCTCTATACGTGTTTTCATTTCGCGATATATTGAGGCAAAGAATTTGAGACAGACATGTAGCAGGGTTGGCAATCGTCGAAGATCTGATCTGTAGGTCAAGCGCGTCCTCTTTTATACATGACTCGTCGAAGGTTCCAAAGTAATCGCTGGTGCCGCATGGCTTCCAGAAAGTACTACAAAATTCGCGTCGTGCACACAGTCAGATTACAAAACGATCGCAAACAATGACAGTGAAAGCAAGCGCGAACGAGACCAAACCAAGCAAACCAAACAAGCGCGAGCTAGAGCTGACGCGAACAAATGATATTACGAAACGAGCTGTCCGGCTGAGACCAGATGCGAGTACGCATCGAGCGGGTCCGCGTGACACGTTTCCTGCTCTGACGTCATTTGAAGGGCCGCTCTCATTGGTCTCCGCCGTTCACGGCTCGCGTCGTTCATATCGCGCTCCGCGTTCGCTCTTTCATCTTTCGCTGTTCTCGTTCGCTCGGTTACGCGGCCGACGCCGACGCTCGCCGCAGGAACGGGAGCTGATACTAGGTGCGCTCTAGGAAGCATCCTATGAAGCACACTTCTTCGCCCCTTGCAGATAATTTTTGTTTTATTTCGGGTTTTACGTGCCAAAACCACTTTCTGATTATGAGGCACGCCGTAGTGGAAGACTCCGGAAATTTTGACCACCTGGGGTTCTTTAACGTGCGCCTAAATCTAAGCACACGGGTGTTTTCGCATTTCGCCTCCATCGAAATGCGGCCGCCGTGGCCGGGATTCGATCCCGCGACCTCGTGCTCAGCAGCCCAACACCATAGCCACTGAGCAACCACGGCGGGTAGATAATTTTTAGAGAGTGATTCAGTGCCGCCAGCACAGACTGTTAATACGCTTGCTTTCTTACTTTAGTGACCGTAGGGGTGCGACTAATTTAGGAGTGTGCTGATAGGTTGGGTGTGAGGATTCACCTCTAGCCTGGCAGTCAGCGCTGAGGGAATCAGAGAAAAGTCAGTTTATGAGGCCTATCAGTGCGGACAACCGGCAGGGAATAAATAAAGGCACATAACTGACGAGGCGCGAGCTAGTACCTTCTCCTCTCTCTAGTATTAAGCACGCGCGATTGCGTTAATATTTTTCGAGTTAAGTTGTGCGTGCACTGATGTACACGCTTTCGGCGTTCCACAAACGCGCCAACGACGCGCAGAATTAAGCCCAGTTGACGTCTACTCAATGCAAAGCATCCTTGGTTTGGTAGATAATGGTTGTTATGAGTGATCACGCGCAAAAGGGGGGGAGCTTTCTTGTTATGCGGCCCAAGACGGCGGCACCCGTGGAAAGAAAGTAAAGGTTTATTGCACCGCGATCGCAGGAGCTGGTGTCCGCCAGCTACGACAACAGCGTGCGGGTGTACGCCGAGCAGCTTGACGACTGGGAGTGCGCGCACACACTGACCGAGCATCAGAGCACCGTGTGGTCGGCGTGCTTCGACGGCCGGGGCCGTCGCCTCGCCGCGGCCAGCGCCGACGGCAGCGTCCGCATCTGGAGCCGTCTCCAGGGGGCGCCGTCGGGAGAGGCCCGCTGGAAGTGCGAAGGCACGATCGGCACGCTGCACCCACGGCCTGTCTACAGCGTCTCTTGGTGAGCGGACTGTAAGCTTGAGTGGTCCTGTGCGACGTGTCCCGTTGCGAAGTCTCTGTGGCCGAGCGTGCGCCTAGGAAACTGCACTGTAGCCTCTGGTCACCTTATAATCGTACGCGCGCTTTCGCTGCCTCTGCAACCAATCGTGGCGGCGAGCGCAACGCATGTCGTCACGTTGGAGTGGTGGTGAAGAAGCGAACATTGTCAAGAGTGTTAGTTAAGGATCGAACTATTTATTGGGCGCACTTGTGTCCAGAAAGACAAGCAACGTTGAAATGACGAAGGTAGCGGCTAACACAGTCGTCGGTCGTTGGATGTGATCTCGCCGGGTCAAGTGCGTCATCAACCAATACATGTATTGCCGTGTATTACAAAGCTTTTGCTGGTGCTCGCGTACATCCGTGAATGTGCTACAACAGTATTCGCGCGCGCAATCTGATTAAACGAGACTCGTCGACAACATTAAGGAAATTTACGACACGGAAGGCGCGTCTTACGCCGACCGACAACTCGATGGCACGCAGTGGTAACACGGTGAAAAACGGCCACCGGCAAAAAGTAAAACAGTTTATTACTTACATATAACGAAATAACGAGGCATTACTACATGAACAGAAGGGAATTCCCAGTGCCACACGCTAAGCTCAATTGAGCTCAAGCGGAGACAAGAGATTGTTGCAAACAAGAACTTATCCAACTCAAACTTTATAAACAAGATATACCTTGAAAGAGAGATACCAATCAATTGCGAGAAGTGTAATGGCATCATTATTCTGGATCACATGCTTTGGCAGTGCCACATGCTTTGGCATGTGGCACTTTCACAGACTGTGACAAGGAGAGAGACTGGTGGCGGCGAGTCCTGCACAATGGAGTTCTTTTCGATCAAGTACCGGCCGTCCAGAAGGCCCATGATACGGCGGTAAAGTTAAACCTTACTGTCCCGACGTGGGAGCCGCCTGCGTCAACCTAAGGGTTGATCTTCAGGACATTAAATAAAGTTCATCATACTGTACCATATAGTTGACAGTATACTATCGCCATAAGATGGTTCTTATCAGTGACATGCACACTTAGCGAAACGGCTTTATAAATTATTGTGTGCTTGCTTTTTTTTGTTAGAACACAAATTTCGCCCCAATATATCTCATCTTCAACCTTCACGAACGTAGATGAAAACACATGGCATCGAGACATGCCTGGCTGATTTGAAGAAAGAAAGAAAGGCTCGCCGTGGTTCATTTATCTCGCCATGAGAGAAATTACTTGCTGCAAACAAGTGGACTGATGCTGCCACTTCGCTTTGGCTAAAATTAATTAAAGAATAAGCACAGCATATCATGGCGCCTTCTACAGGGATAGCATCAGCGCTTGATTGCGCCGGCAATCCAATGTACAAGAGCGATGGATTGGCGCTATGCATTGCTACTGATCGATCAGCCTGTTCATAAGACGATCAGTCAAATCAACCGTCGCCCTTTCAGAGCCGTTCGCCTTATCTTCCCGCTCTGTCGTTCGCAGGTGCCCTCTTACCGGCTTACTGGCCACGGGATGTGGCGACAACGGAGTTCGCGTGTTCGCCGAAGAGCAGTCCGGCTCGGGAGAGCCTCCCTGGCGGCTAGCGTGCCACGAATCGCACGAACAGGACGTCAACTGTGTCGCCTGGAACCCGTCCACGCCGGGTCTCCTCGCTTCGGCAGGCGACGAGGGCCGGGTGCGCATCTGGCAAATCGAGCCGCCGCCGCCGACGACGACAACGGCTGCGCAGTAGTAGAAAGTTCTCTTAATAAATGTATGTTGTAGTGATTTTTTTGTGTGTGCGCGACTCTTACGTGTTTTTTGCCAGCTTCCCTCGGTGAACTCCGCAAGAATTTGCCGCACTTGCACTCCACGGTGTGCATGCGTGCGATATGTTATAAACCCGTGAAGGCGCTTCTCCCGACACCTCGCGTCACCTACCAAGTTGGCTGGCCTCGCGCTAGAATCGTAATCAGGGTTTCAACAAGCGGACTGATGACGTAATTCCTATCGACTTCCATTCCCTGTACCGCCCATACTTTCAAAACGTCCGTAACGGCTTGAGTGGTAGGTCATGGCAGATTGGATGTTTGGGAAAGGCTGCCTACGGAATATTGCATCATAGTTCATTCCAAGTGTGCCGCCGCGGTTCGTGACGCGATTGGCATTAGAATGATTTAGCATATTGTCACGCGTGAAGTACACGAAGACCGCACGGAACCAAGGTTTCTACTAACATCAGCTCAAAAGTCTCGGCTTCTTTTATGACAAGCGCGTGCTCACAAATGATATGTGACAACATAGTGCTACCGTTTACCATTACCCTCTCTCTAATCGTACGGCAACTGACAGGCAGGTGGCCCGGACCATGTACCGCCAATGCGTGCATGCTGATCCGCGCCGCACCTGCCAGGCACGTGCGCCAAGCCACTGTAGCACGTACCCGTCCTGGCAGGTAGCCAGAGTGGTTGCAATCATAGATCCTCGTACTAAGAATCTTACTATGAAGCTAAAATGACGGTGATGGTACAGTAGCATGAAACTTTGTGATGGTACATCATACCTCTATGGCAGGACATTATTTTGCTGCTTGACATCGCCGAAGTGGAACGGGTTTCGACCCGCAGTTTCACTTTGTATTTTTATGCACTAGGTCTGCAGTGTTGCTAACGTAAGGCTTGTATGACAAAGCGCCTTTCAATATGCGATTAATTTCCTCGCCGCTGCATCACAAATCAACATATTCGTTTCCTCAGCGCACTCTGCTCTTTTGTTTCTGTTAAATATCTTTGCTATTGCAGTTTTTGTTAAAACAGCGTCCGTAAGTTGGGAAAGGGAACCTTTCAGCAAATTCGAGACGTGTCCTTGTCATAGCAGTAGCAGAAGCCTTGCATAAACGGTTCTCGTCGGGTGGAATTGTTTCGAGGGTTACCAGGTAAAGTGCTGTATACGCGCGATCTGTGTTACTGTTAAAAGCCCCCGTTAAGACACAGCAAAACGATGGTGTAGATTAGTTTCGGTAACACCACTTTAACCAGAGGGTATGCGACACCCGCATGTACGTTTCTCCACATACCTATATATAATAGTTTGACGAAACAGATGGCGGACCTCGGGCTAGATGTGTAATTGAGGATTCAACGTGCAGGCCGGTGACATAATTTTTGCCGCCGTCCGTTCCCCGTACTGTCCAAGTTTTGAAAACGTGTGTCTCAGCTGTAACAGTGCTGCAGCTAGCGGGAACGCGGCCATGTTGGTTAGGACAAGTGAGATGTGTGACAAAGCCTGCTTACGGAATTTTGCGTATCCTTCAGTAAGCTAAGCATGACGAAAATGGATTATTATTATTATTATTATTATTATTATTATTATTATTATTATTATTATTATTATTATTATTATTGTTATTATTATTATTAAGAAATCACCCTCACCAAAAGAGAAGTGCCTAGAGATTGACATATGCTGAAGGGGACACCACGGCCATTCGCTTAATGAGGGAGGAAGCAAGGGAAAAAGAAGACAAGGCACAGAACACATCCCACACAAGGTGCGAGCGTTACACTGACAAGAGTTGGGTTCCGTAGCTGAAAATGATTTTAGAACAACTTTGTGTGCTTTCCGGATAAAGAAGGAATGACAACGAAGAGTCACAAGTACGGCTGGCGGCTGCTGCAGTAAAATCGTCTGCCAAAGAGCGCTTTCTACAGTACATATAAACTATAGATTACCGACATAAACTCGTAAATATGTCGTAACGTACCCTTGTAGAAAGCACAAGTTCTTTTTCTCTTTCGAAATTTGGTTCTCCTCGGAGAACCACCTTGTGCACTTGTCTCGTCATGAAAGCACACTCTTTACTCAAATCGTGTCTATTCGGATAACAGAAACGCTGCGCATTTGCCATGATTGTTTTCCATTTACAGCTCCGACGCGTGAGTGTCGGTCGGCTCTTACGTCTGCGATAACCGACAGCTCTTATCGTATGCCGCGTGCGTCAATGAAGAACACCTATTGTTCTGTCCTGGAATAGTTCACCGACACGTCCTGATTTTTCCACGTGCAGTTCGGGCTGTGGTACGCCTTTCAGGTTTCAACTCGTGAAGCTTGGGACACCGAATTGCAAAAACCTGGGCGATTGTATAACGGTCCCATTGCCACTGTAGTTAGCGGAACACGGGAATATTGTTTTTTTTTATTGTTTAGCTTTGACGACCTCCAGAAACACCTCATTGAGAGGTGCACAGGAGCGCGCGTGTTGGTGCCAAGCAAGTGACCAGTGCGCAATTCCCGCAGTAATACTGGCATGTCTCGCGAACAAAAACGAACGAGAACGTGCTTAAGAAGCACACTCCAGTGGTAAGGCGACGCGCTGAGACTAAACGTTTGCACCTACCGATGAAGGACGAGTTTTTCCAAGGTATGGAGAATGATACGTGGAATGCGCAATGCATTTCAGCGCGAATTCGGGGCCAGATGTTTAAAAAATAAAGCCATTTGCAGTATTCCAAGTACATGGACGTGCCCGGAACACAACGTTCAGATTCACTTTTGCATCTGTTTTAACGCGCTAGGAGGGAAAGGTGCGAGTACGCAATGTGCACAACAGTGTACATAGTGCCTGAAAGGGTTAAATAATTTTAACTAGCTGTATAGCTACACAGTGATTTATAGAGCGACTAACGCCTGCCTCCTTGAGAAAGCAATTTACTTATCCATATAGAACAATTCGGCTCCGATCTAGAAAGAAGATAACATGTTTTATTCTTAATTTGTGCGCGGAACATGTCACAGTGTCAGTGATTTCCGAATGATTGGCCTTGCACGAGGAGCGGGAACAACTGCGAATACAATGGAATGTGTCGTGTACCACTTAAAGTGATCACTGCCTTTTTTTTTTTTGTCTCTAAATCGAGTGCATGCGTTTTGTTGTTGTTGTTGTCCACAAATTCACAATCCCTGATCGTACCGGAAGGCCATACAGACACTCCTGTGGACGTGATTTTAGCACCAACTATCGAGCAAGGTGAATCGCTAGAGAGGCTTTGTAATATGTGTAATATGTGTATTAAGTGTTGCGCGTTAGGAATATCAGTTACATTACTCGACCGTTGGTTAATCTCACAGGACGTGCAGTCGTCAGACTTTCGTTACTGCTGTGAGGCTGCCAGTGACTTATTACTCGGCCTCTTCGTCGCCGTGCCCGCCTGCAACTAAAAGCGGTCGCCGCGTTGGCGGTCACTTATAGCCCATCGCGTTACAGCAGTAACCAACATCAAGGAATGCTACGGTTCCTTGTTGAGCGCATGCAATGATGCACACATTTTTGCTAGGCAATAAATATAAATTTGTTAAATTGCACTGTCACTTAATAAAAGCAAAACTTTGCGGCAAATGCACCTAGCCTGAATGCACCCGGCACAAGGCGTATGGTTTGTGTGTGTACTCGATATGTATGCTCGTGGCACTGACATTTCCTATGCGCGGGATCGGAACACTCGAGCCACTTTTCGAAACAACTATCCCGAGTTCTCTGGCAAGACAGACGACTTGCGCGAGAAGCGATGAAATCCGCTGAAGGAGCAGCAGCCTAGGCGAGAAGCTGTAAGTATAGATCCTGGTGTTGACAGAGCAAGTCGTAGAAGGGTCACGAGGCGACAAGACGACACCACAAGCGCGTCGCACGCTCTAACGCACGCACCCTCCATAGCGCTTGTGGTATCGTCTTCTCGCCTCGTGTCCTTTCTACGTTTTGCGCTGTTAACACCAAGATGGAAAACCAACAAGCCGAAGCTACTATTCCAGCGTAAGTATAGAGTATTCACTGTGTATACCTGAACTGCCTCATCGTCGTAATCGTCATCATCAGTGTTCTGATCCTGTCTTCTGCCCAATGCGTCATCTTAGTGCAGAGTAATTGACCTGGTGGGGTTTTAAATCATACCTGTGAGTTCTCAATGACAAATGCTTTGTGTCAATATCTTGAGTTTATACCGAGTGTCGTTTTTCTAGACTACACCCAGTTTTAAATTTTGCCTGTGGAACACGGCACAATTCAAATCTTTGAGCTGGATTAATAGAAGAGGCATACATGCACGAAAAATCAGTTTCGTTATTTGTAATTTGCGCCGTAAGTAATTGGTAACAAACTTATAGTGAAACTTTGTTAACCAGTCGATTGCTCATTTTGATTTCTCGCGGAAGTAACCTCCACCTCTTCGTGTAATCCAGTTGACGCTATCTGCCACAGGGGATTTTTAAAAATTCCGTATTTGCAAAAAAAGGAAGAAAAAAGGAACACGCTACATTGTGCCGATACCGTGTGCTTGTGCGCCGAACACGATTATGTCAACAGTCAAGTGCCATTCAGCTGCGCCTCCACCTTGCATGCCGCAAGCCTTAGTTCAGCGAATACAAATAAAAGGGCAAGAAGGGCATATTCGCAACTCAAGTGACACAAAAGCGTAGCGCAACAGCGTGAAGCAGTTTAGATCGCGCGAGTTTGGCATTTCTACGCAAGCGGTTGCGGGCGCCTTCCGCCGACGCGCGCTTTGTTGTCGGTCGCGGGGCGGTCGTTGTTATCGCTGTCGAACAGACAAGTGCGTCAGGCAGAGTTGAGAGGACGCCAGTGCAGAGAGGAGGGCGTTGTTCGGTGACACCTTCCGCCGCCAGTCGGTCACTCTGCGCAAAGTCGCAGCTCGCAAGCCACCAGTGCTGCGCACATCTCCAACGGAGCAAGCATATTGAAAGCCTTGTGCAGCTGCGGCAACTAGCCCTCCACAGCGTTCGCAAACCGCAAGCGCCAGGGAGGGGGCAGCGATGCGTGCAGCAGCTACTCCGTGCTTGCTTGCGGCCTTGGTCGCCGCGCTCTGCTCGCCGGCCTGCGGCACGGCAGCCGGCTTACTGGGTCTGTTGGACGTGCCAACGCACGACGGCGTGATTCGCGTGTGCCGACTGGAGACCAGCCAGGCCCTGGTGCAGGCCGCGGCCGAGACCAGCGGTGCCGTGCTGGTGGTTCGCGTGTCCAGCGACGCCGGGGCGAGGAAACAGCCCTGCGGAGCCGAGGACGCCTTCGAGGTGAGACTGCCGGAGAAGCGTTTTCCAGGGAAAAAGTAGCCACCAGTTGCTCTCGCTTGAGCGGGGCATGCTGAGCGAACGAATAGCGTATCCCGTTCGTCAAACACGCCTTAAGTTCGCATTGCGAGTAATCGTGAACGCGACCTGTCGCGGTGATTAAGGGACTATATATAATGCCGTTATGCTGGCAGACCATAAGGTCTCGGATGATTTTCTACCTCAGTAGCTGCGTGTCGATAGGGCGGGATATTCAAAATGTCTGCGTACGTTAAGTGAAACACCTGAGGTGGTTGGAACTACTATGGGTTCCCTCACTAGGCCGTCGTTCATTGAAACAAATGTAGGCTTGGACAGTAAACCCTAATTTACCGTTACACAAATCACGTCAGATTCTCGCCGTGTGCTCCTGTGTGCAGAGGATATAGGGCAGCGACGAGGTACGAACAGGGATCTGACTTGCTTTAGTTGATGTTCCACTTTAGCGGGCACAGGCGCTATTCACAGCTAATCACTTCGAGAGTCCGCGGCTCATAGCGGGTATTTATTTTGCCGAGAGGTATTATGCATCCGGCAGCAAAGTTGGTGCTTCCTTCGTATGTTTTGCGGAGCTGCAAACAGCGCGAAGCTTGTTACAGGGAGCGCCTGTCCAAGTGCGCTGCCGGATATGCCTATTTGCGTGACGTGTTCTGTGGCCCTATAAATTCGCAGTGGTCGCAGTGGCCCTCTAAACTTCCCACGCGCAGGTTTGTGAATGTGTGTGCAGTCAGTAGTCCTTCTAGCTGCACATTGTAAGGGACACCAGAGTCCTATAGATAAAATCCCTCACCTTTTCTTATATTTTTTTCAGTTTCATTCGCCCAAGAATGTGACACTTAGCTTTTGAGCCGACTGCAGCGAAAGCCAACCGCATGTCAATGACAAGTTGCATTCAGAAAATCAGTACAACGGGAATGCTTGCACGTGCGCTCCCAAAAGAGTATTCTACGGTTTCTCACAATTACTTGCTCCTGATTCACACTGAGATGTTTTCATCCTGGTAAACCCGACATGCCTCGATGCTGCTTTAGTCCTTCCCACATACTATAGGACAGCCATTTTACAATGAGTTGGCACCATTTCACTCACGCGTTTACAAGAAACAACATTCGCTCACGTCGCCCAATCGTTCTCTCCGTGCTACCTTTGAAGCTCCGCGTTTGTTGGAATGCGAGTTTCACTCGCAGCTGCCAGCTTTTGACGAGATTCGCTGACACTGCTTGCCGTTTCCCTTGTACGTTTGACCTCGCACTGCTGTTGTGTGTCTGTATCCTTTCAAAGTTTGACTGCTGCGCACTTCGCGCGTGCCGTCGCTTGTTTGTCGCTCTGCTGTGCTCCTCACTGTAGCTCGACCTCGGAATTCATTCGCGTTTAAACCAATGCCCTACCGAAGTGCGTATACACTTCGCTGAGGCTATAACCTATTTACTACCCAGCCCGGATTTAGTCTAGCCTCCACGTCCCTCCATTACTTATACGTTCTCGGTAAGCCCAAGTGACCCCCATTGTAACGAGCTTTTAAGTGCCTCAGCAGCCTCGTGAGCACGCAAAACCACCAACAGGAACTCCGATGACTCGCTTGTGGCACATTAGGCTGCTGGACTTTTCTGAGCGCTGTCGAAGCGTTCTGATGGTCGTGTAAAATGACAAAGCTCTATTGCAGCGAAAAATCACTTTAGTATCATTATTCCGGTTTTGTTAACGCCACAGGAGCGTGCTTATTGTTACGATAAAGATTAGTCGCACTGTTAAACGACCTTAAAAGCTTCGCAGGAGTGCGAGGAAATGGATTATTGAATTAGCCATTTTCTTTGAACCTGCTGGGCCCTAGACAATTTTCGTTCGTTTCTGTGCTGCACATGCTGCGCGGTAACAGTACTAAGTAGTAAAGTGCTCTCCACGTTCGAGAAGGCGAGCACTGGTGAGAAATAAAACCGCAGAAGCACCGATGAAGCCACGTGAAATTCGCGTTGAACAACGTTGCACTAAACAACAATGAATGGAAGCAGTAGTCTTCACTCAAGGCACCGTATACACTCATGGCACAGAAAGCAGCAAAACATATTTGTTGAAGCGATCCGATGATGCGTAAGGAAGGAAAAAGTGGAGAAGGAAGGCAGGGAGGTTAACCAGTTTTGCCTAACCGGTTTGCTACCCTACACATGGGAGCGGGATGGGGGGATGAAAGATGGGGAGAAGAGATAGAGGGCACATAACACGGCACACACATCGTTGGTTACAGTCTGTCACTCTTGTGCGGTACGTGACATCACTGTCACAGCCGCTTGTCCAAGCCCGTATCCTTCATAAACCGAAGTAGTCCCTTCGTCGCCTTCAGCTGCGATGATTTCAGTCGGCGATATGTGAAAATGGTGGCAAATGACAATGGTCTATTGTCAAAGTGCGCTAGAACGGACGCCATGGACTGTCTCTGAACATTATATTCAGGACAGTCGCACAGAATGTGTTCCAGCGTCTCCTCGCAAAGACAGGCATTGCAGAGAGCGTTGTCGGCCATTCCAATGCGAAACGAGTAAGATTTCGTGAAGGCCACCCCTAGCCATAAGCGATAAAGCAGGGTGGCCTCACTTCGGCGGAGTCCGGTTGGCATACATAGATGCATCAAGGAGGGCAGGTCGTGTTGATGATTGCTGCGGTTGGTCTGGATGCTTGGTGTGCACCATAGAGAGAGCGTGATCTCCCGTGCAAGCACTTGAAGTCTGCTGGCTGCGTCGGACCGTGAAAGTGGTATGGCCTCTTCCTGTGTGTCTTCAAGAGCTGTCCGAGCGGCTTTATCGGCGTCTTCATTTCCGATGACGCCGCAGTGACTTGGCAGCCGCTGAAACGTCACGTGATGTCCTTTCTCATGTGATGTATGGAGTAGGCATCTAATATCGAACACGAGCTGTTCGAATGGCCCGCGACGCAGAGCTGATAGTACAGATTGTAGGGCTGCCTTTGAGTCGCTGAAAATTGACCATTGTCGAGGTGGTTCCCGATTGACAAAACAAAGTGCAGCTCGAAGAGCAGCTAGTTCCGCAGATGTAGATGTCGTTGGGTGGTCAGTTCTAAAGCTGATGGTAATACCTCTTTCTGGGACGACTACAGCACCGGACGAACACTGGATGTTTGTGGAACCGTCAGTATAAATATGTGCACGGTCTGCGTACCGCTCGTGCAGAAGCAGAGAGTTGTTTCAGCACAGGCGACGACAGCTCAGACTTTTTCCCGATTCCTGGCACGTTGAGATGGACTGTGGGGCTGACAAGGCACCAAGGGGGCATCGATGGTTTAGATGCAGCGGTGAAGCCCGAGGGAAGTTTGTCGTTGTACTTGATGATAGCTTTAGAAAATGATGATTGGTGCCTGTCTTAAGGTTGTGCTGCAAGGTGGTGATAGGGGGCCCGTGCCAAATGTCTGATATGCGTTCTCAGGGTTTCCACCGTGATGTGAGTCTGCATTGGATGGTCCCGAGCAATCGCAATAGTTGCCTCAGTTGACGTGCATCTCGGCAAACCAAGACAAACTCTGAGTGCTTGAGCTTGCGCTGCTTGCAGAACACGAATATTTGTCTTGCAGGTGTTAATTGTTCAGTACAGGTAGACTGTATCTTAAAAAACCGAGAAAGAGAGCTCTGTAGAGTCTCAGCATTGCGTCTACTGACATCCCCCACGTCTTTCCTGCCAGGTATTTAAACAACTGGGAGGTTGCTGTTAGGCGTCGTTTCATGTAAGCTACGTGCGGGCTCCAACAGAGGTCTCGGTCGATAATTACGCCAAGAAATCTGTAGGTTCTGACATAGGAAATGGTCCGCCCATTGATTGAGATGACATAAGGCGTCATTGGTTTGCGAGTAAACGCCACTAGGGCGCATTTTTCTGGCGATATGCTGAGACCTTGTTCACACAAGTAGCTCGCTGTCAAAGTAGCCGCTCTCTGAAGCCGTGCACGTATCTGAGGACGTGTGACTGCCGAAGTCCAGAGACAGATGTCGTCTGCGTATATTGAAATTTTGGTGGTAGTTGGCAAGTGTTCAGCAAGCCCAATAAGAGCGAGGTTGAATAGCGTCGGGCTGAGAGCACCGCCTTGAGGAACGCCCTTGCTGGTATAGCGTCGCGTAGTTGGCCCATCGTCAGTTAATACATAGAATGATCTTGCAGAAAGGTAACTTGCAATCCATAAAAATACTCGACCACCTAAGCCAACCGTCACAAGAGCGTCGAGAATAGCCTCATGTAATACGTTATCGTATGCCCCTTTCACATCTAGGAATAAAGCTGCAGATAAACGTTTACGGGACCTTTCGCCGATGATGCGTATAGTGGAGCTTTAGAGCCAACGTTGACTTTCGTGGTGTGGGTTCACTGTCTTAAGTCACTATGGAAGCACACGAATGACGATGCATGTGCTTTTCTGTTTTGCAGACTGCTGCACAGCTGTTGGAAGGAGAGAATTTTAAGTTCTGCGACGTTCCTGAATCCATAGTCAAAGAGACCGTCCCTACCGCGACTGGTACGGCAGATTCATTTAGTCATTTAGTGATTTATTGCTTTGGTTGCATAGTACATGTTGGCTGCTTGCGTCACCGTTTTTCCAGAACTGCCATTGGATGTGCAGATACATTACATATTGCAAAAAAAAAGGACAAGCAATTTCGTGCTAGTTCTCGTATGGTCAGCCGCGAACATGTCGGAATCATTAATGCACCTGCTACTATGTATAAAGGAATGGGCATGCTGTCACACAAAAGCAAAGGTCAGTAGATTAAAAATTAAATTATGGGGTTTGCCAGGTGCCAAAACCACTTTGATTATGAGGCACACCGTAGTGGAGGACTCCGGAAATTTCGACCAGCTGGTGTTCTTTAACGTATACCTAAATCTACGTACACGGGCGTTTTCGCATTTCGCCCCCATCGAAATGTGCCGCCGTGGCCGGAATTAGATCCCGCGACCTCACCATAGCAACCCAACACCATAACCACTGAGCAAACACGGTGGGTAGGCCAGTAGATGTGCTCTGCGACGGTCGTTGGCCTTTCTAGCGATAGGGGTGTTCAGGTAAACTTTCACGGAGTAAAATAATCGTGGCTTTCTTGTGAGTTGCCTTCCAAAATGCACCTCTTGCACATGCTAGCATACGTGCGCATGCTCGGGTGCATAAAACTTAAATTTTGTCATTCGCATCGAATTTTTTGCTTCGAAGCTTTTAGTTTGTGTAGCGCTTGCAAAATCATTGCTGAGAGTTGCACCAGCGTTATTGTTTAATGAATTTCGTGGTGAAACATTTTCACACACTCGAGAAAAGCAGTTTTCCGCGTTAGCGCTGCTATCTTTCTCTACAGTGGCTTTGATAACCAAATATGTCGCCGACATGGTTTACGCACCTCTGCTCTTGGCTCACCTTTTTGTTTTATCTAATCCCAGAACCTTGACTTTGTTAAATGCGTCAATTCTACAGCGCTCTGCGCGACTCCCTTCCCCTAGTAACGTCGAATGCACGCCACTGATAGTAAATCAGTTTGCCTTCACGCAACTGAAGGCTTTGGCTTGCGTCTGTTCCAGTGGGCAGCTGGTTTCTTTTCCGCCAGGGCAGGGCGGTTCCCTACAGCGGCACAAGAACGACATCATCCCTCCTTTCCTGGATCCAAAAGGCAAGTTTTCAAATGTCTCGTTGCAGAGGTGCCTACTGTGTTCGCCATGATACACTCCTTTTACAAAATAAACTTGCAACTCTAGGCATCCCAACCCAGCATATCGGTGATCACAGGCAAAGTGGACAAGGCAGCCTTTGATCACGTACAGGACCTCAAGGTGGTCGGTTTCTTCGTTAATGGCGCCGCAGGTGAGAATTTTGCGAAGCTTATGTAACATGCACAACGAACGCGGAAATATCTAGGAATTGCAGCAGTTATTCTAGCATCAACGCATGTATAGGTTATCACTAATTTTCAACAGAATGGACTTGCCAGCGCTTTTGAGATTGTTCTCAGTTATAAAGTTTTGCAGGTAGCATAAAAACATACAGCTTATAAGTACACCATAGCTTCAGTTCTGCCGCTTGTGTTTGCAATATGACAAGTGCATGTTTTCATCGTCGGACAATAAATACTTGAATGACGTCTTGTATTTCCACTCTCTACAACTACAGAAATAATGTTGCGTTAACTTTCATTTCATATTACCTATATTTTCGAAAGGATTGGAGAAAGTTCTGGCCTGTCGTATAACAGTATTTGCTGAAAGAGACGTTGATTTTTGGTTGCCAGTATGCTTTTCGAAAACATTTGTCCACGGAAGTTGCCCTCCTTGAACGAAAAGAATTCATTCTGAACAACCTGGAAGAATATTTTTCAATCATGGGAGCCTTTGTAGGTTACAATGACATTTCACAGTATAAATCATGTTCTATTGTTTCAAAAATTAACTTATTACGGTATACGGGGCATAGCTCCCGACCTAATCACTTCGTACTTGAAACGCGGAAAGCTGCTAGTGCAACTTGACGCCAGATAACATGTCAGGCCAGTTAAGCTTGATGTTCCGCAAGGAAGCATTCTGGGTTCCCTTCTCTTTAATTTGTACTTAACTGATTTAGTTAATGTTGATCCTAACACAAAATATACAATCTACGCTGACGACACCACTTTGTTATTTAATTAAAACGATGTACATAACCTTTTAACGACAGCCAACTTTGATCTAAGGAAAGTCCACGAATGGTCTCTTGAAAGCGTCCTTAAAGTTACTGCAAACAAAACTAAAGTATTTATTTAAAGCCTGTTTTAATAAAAAAAACTTATTTAAAGTCATTTTCAAGGTAAAAATAAGAAAATTGTGCCAGAAACAAATTCGCTTACAGGAGACTCAAAATTGAAATTGTAAAAACAATAAAAACGCTATCTTTGATAAACATGTCGTGGAATACCCCTTACTACTTCCTCGCTGGAAAACTGTCCCAAGTCGTGGACGCAGTCGTAAACGCTGCCTTAAATATCTTCGACGAAAAATAAAGCAGTATACTAATGTATGTTTTAATCTTAAGTCATTTAAATTACTGCTGTCTAGTATGGAGCGCGGCATCTGAAACTAATATACATTCTCTTTATCTCACAGAAAAAAAGGAACAATACATCTGATATGTAATAAGCCGTATGACACACCGACGCAGCCCCTGTTTACAGCACCTAATATACCTAGATTTAAAAATCTCCTTCAACACCGTGTGGCTCTGGCGTATCGCAGGAAACTCCAGCACGCAGTAAACGGTATTTGAAGTATAGCTTGTCTACATACGCTTGTTGCAGCCTATGACACAAGGACACCTGAACAATGGAACATTCCGCACTCAAAAACGAATTAGGGTCAACAAATCCTTCGGCATACACTTCCGACATTACTCACTAACGTCGCCTTGCGAAAAATAGATCCTCTGTCCTTATGGAGCTTGCAAAACTACTTCCAGTCAAAGTAACTCTTGGTATTTTTTTATTGCCTTGGCACATATGCTACGCTGTATATGACCGCTTTTTTAGTTTGTGCTGCACCGATTATAGTGCCATGTTACATTGTTTTGTCAGTTTACATAACTACAATATTCTTTATACTGCTCATATATAAATTTTATATTTTCTTGTGCACGCAGACTACTCGCTTTCTAATTATTAAAATGTACTACTTCCTGTTTGTGTACACAAATTTTTGTAAATTTACTGCTACCCACCTGTGTACTCGCATGTGAACGCCCACAGCCTCCTGTTGCCTTTGATGGGTTTTTGGGCTTGTCAAGTCTCCTGCACGCAACTTTTTAAGTCACTTAATTTTTCGTTTATGTTCAAAATGTCGGTGCATTTACGGACACAACGTGTTGAGTGGAATGTCGCTGATTCCTGAAGCTTATTTTTCCACTACAATTCCTCCAGACTACAAGTTGTTTGAGGAAGCCTCCATTACTGAAGGCCACCACGCTCGGTTCTATGCAGTCTTCGACAGAAATGTGAGTTCGTCATATTCCCTACCTCCCGTGTGGGAGAAAACATTTTTTTAGACATAGGCACGTCGCTCGTGCCTCGGCATTGCTTGAGCAGAGTGCTGGAGTGGGTAGGATTGCGCTTGTCCCAATTTTGCACCAAGTCACGTGATGTAATCGCGTTTCGTGGTAAGCCGCCTTGCATGTGACGCCTGTGTGAACGCTGCATTTTGTGTATGAGAAGGCTTTCGACTCGACATACAAAAGGGCTAGCTTGAGAGATAGCGTGAAAGTACGAAGTGAAGTATTTCAGTTGGCCTGACAGCGGGTAGCACCACGGTATTAATTCTACAAATTGTATAGCTTAAAAATTGTCCATTTAGGTTTCTAGAGTTATCAGAAACTTCCATACGCACTCAACGTCTTTTATTTTAGACGTCAAGCATGCCCTTGTCGCAGAATGGTCTTGGAGAGACCGTATACTTATTGAGTTCTCTAAGCTTGATGCTTTGCCCCGCTTAATTTGGGAAACATATCTGCGTCTTAGCACAAATATCTGTTCTCATCTGGTTCACAGAACCTGCACGATTCCGCGGGCCCAATTTTATTGAAAGTGATTTCGTGCGTGCAGCAACCAGCCTGGGACCAAAACACTGTTTCCGCGTTCTGCGCTCAGTGTCGTCTGTGTTGTGTGCTCAGTACCGATCTTTGAAACAGGTGAGCCGCTGTTTTTTTTAGGTGGCCAAGCATCTGAAGTTGAGCACGGTCGGTCAGATCGCCCTGTACAGCCCGTTTGTCAAGCAGCCTGTTATCTGCCCCCAGAACGTGAGTCTGTCATTTGGACGCCTTATGAAGTACACCTGTTTGTGAAAGGCAGAAGGCGAAAAAGAAGTTTGATACATTCTGCGAGTTTATATTTTACGGTATTTCCTCTGCCTGTTGCGTTGCGTTTCAGAAAGCTAGATCATGGCGATTGTTAGATGTGGCGCGCAATTTGTAAATTACGCTCTGTGAACAGTTCGTTTCGCCGCGAAGAACAGGTCACATAGACAACTAGAGTACAAGGTGGCTGTGTTGCGGTAGTATAGCATGGTATGTTGTACGATTGCGATAACTGAAAATACTAATTACCTACTCAATAAAAATTCAGGGGACATGTTTCAAGCATGAAACTGAAGCCAGCCAGCATGCACTGCTTGCTAATTCTCTAGCATAAATTAAAAAAACGCATACCTAAAATGTGCTGAATGCGTTGCTGTTCCCGCAATTTTTTTACTTCAATTTGCCCCACTTCCCGATGACCTTTAGAAATTTCCACTGATACTGGCTCCCTTCCGTGTAACTTGACTACTGACCACAACGCGAGTTCTATACCACTGCAGACGTAGCTCAACAAACTTTTGCACGAAATGTAGGTGTAGTTGATGTAAATGCCTAGTTATACAGGGTGTCACAACTGTCATGCACCAAGATTTAAAGATAGGCAAATGCCACGTAGCTGGACCGGACCAAGGTAGTGTTTACCGTCGCTTGGAGATACTCGGATTTTTTTTTGCATTTCGTCGGATTGCATAATTAGTCTTTATTAGATAATCAACTTCTCAAATATTATAATTAGATGAACTGTGAATGAGAAAATTGTAGAGCTACATGAAAAACTCCCGAAACAGCTTTCTCTTGCTCAATACGTACTACATGAGTGTTTTTCCGAGCATGAAAGAAGTCCGCGAATACACGCAAAATTGCCACGCGACTGACTGCTCGCGGCACTTTGCGTGTATTCGCGAGCTTCTTTCACGCTCGGTAAGACTTTTATGTCGCACGCATTGAGTCACAAAAAGCTGTGTTGGACGTTTTTCATGTTGCTGAGCAATTTTCTCATTGGCACTTTTCATCTAATTATAATAATTGAGAAGTTGATTGACTAATTATGTAATTCGTTGGAATTCAAAAAATATCCCCTTCAGTCACGAATTATGTTCGACTGTCGATAAATGTGTAAACTTTACATAATTATGCCAAGGTGCTGGAGGCTCCATAGAAAGCAAGTCAAGGCGGGACGAGAATGATTGTGCATTTTATAGAGAGCTAATCATAATTTCATGGTAATTATATATTCATTTATTGTACAGTCAGTAATGCTACGTGTCTTCATTAAAATATTGAATCATCCGCTCGAATTACATGCACAGGTTAATTATTTGGAACAAGCATTGCAACTAGGGAAAAGCATCTTTCGAAATTACTACCGAAACGCCCCACTTCAAAACGTCCCGTCAAATGCGGCAGTGCCTTCACCAAAGCAGTCGTGTAAAGCGATAAATTTCTCTCAGAAGTGAAGTGGGTGTACTTTAGGAAAGCAGAATGTTCAATTTACTCAATGCTTAATGTTCGTTGTCAATTCCTTGCAACCACGGCACAGTAATGACAAAAAGAAGTTACGTCCACAAACGTGTGCGCCGTGACTGAATGGGACATAATGCATCTCCACGCGACGGCAAACATTACCTTAGTGCTGTCCAGCTACGTGGCATTTGCATATTTTAAGATATCGGTGCATGATACAATGAAACGTTGTGCGACGCGGTGATTTTGCGCCTGTACTCACACTCGACGCAAATGAGACAGCTCGTTGCTCATCCAACAATTATCGTGAAAGGGCCGACAACAAACTTCGCCAAACTTATTGCTTTTTGTCAATACGACGGCATTCAAGTACAACACAAAAGAAAAATAAGCAGGCTGGTATTGTCTTACTTCCTGCTTACTCGAATTCAAAGTAAAGATAGTAAGATGTACTGCTTAGAACATAGACATGAATCTAGTTATTCGTTCTTTGTTGATCTCGTACTCTTAAATGTATTTGGTCGTGTACATTGGAGATAAGGCAGCTATTAGGGTTTTTAAAAATCAAGCTTACAAAAGTCGCTCATGAATATAGATATATGGAAGCTAATAAAAGCGTGTACAAAGAACAAGGTGGCCAAGCGGTCCCTTGTTCTTTATAGTCATTCATATTGGATAATCCGTCGACCAGCCCTCGTCGTACTCAGTCAACTTTATTTCTCTAAACCCTTCACGTATTTCGTGCTCATAACTAACTCGGTAGATCTTATGCACTGGGCTTTGGTTTATTGGCACGAACTTCCAGGATCCCGTTTCACAGCTCTTTAAGACCTCTGAGCACCCTGATTTATAAGATAAGTTATAAGATTGTCTTATTGCCTTTGTTCCATTAGCCGGCAAGCTTGCAAGACATCCGGACTTTCATAGCACAGAACAAGCACGTTGCCCTGACCAAAGTTGACGAACACAACCTGCACGACCCTGAGGTGAGTTACTTAGCACTTTTTGAAGCTTTGAAACTCCTTTTTGGATTTTCAGCGCAAGAGAACTTCAACGTTAGCAGCGTCGCTTGCAGTTTCCGTTAGGATGCTACACTAGTCTTTGAATTTTCCCTGTTTGTGCTAAAGAATAAGGCGGACCCTCCTTGCGCTGTCGTGGTCGTCTTTTATGCGCACAGTTAATGGATGATGGGAGGAAATGCTGTGCTTTAATCCCGCCAATGGCTTGCACATAACTACGACTCTCGAAGAGAATGAAGGCAACTGCTACTACAGCCCTCCGTGATTTCGTGTCATGTAACTCCTCATTAAGGCAAAAAAAAAAAAAGACGCGTGCATCATTATCACTTTTGGCGCCATGGTTTCTAAATAAAACGTCGAAACGTTTTTGCAGTGGTGAAAGCAATATGTACCGAATCCTCACTTCGCACTGATTGTTTCTCGTTTTGCTCGCCATGCTAGTGCAAGTGTCACGCCACTTCCAGCTAAAGGTAACGCTTGCGGGCGATGCTGACCTGGTATGTGTGGCCCGTGTCATATGTGCAGTTCTCGATCGTTGTGTACGTTGTGCGCAGCTGGTGGATCCGAGCCGTGTGACTGTGCTGGCCGTGGCTGACGAGGCGTCACCGCTCGGCGCCTACTTCCTGCGGCTTCTTCATCGCACCCTGCGCAACATTACCAACACCACCGCTCTGGCTGGCACCGTACCCCACTTCAACCTTCTCTGGGTGGACCCCGCTGTTCTGCCCACGGCTCACATGGTACGTGTGCTTAGGCTTCAGCGAGCACTCTGTGGTGTTAGAAAGGCTCAAATTAATTGTCACGTCGCGCTATGATTCCCGTAAGAAAGCGCAGTGTATTTGTGCAGTATCGTATGGCAGTTCGCCCAGCATGAGAGTTGAGAGAACAAGAGGTTAGCAAACAATGAAATGGCAGGAAAGTTAACAATAAAAAATTACGGTTTGTAACCTCACACGGGGGTAAAGCGGCTAAAGGAAATGGCAGATCCAGCGCACTTGAAACCTAAGAAAGCTTTACAGTATGTGCAGTTCGCTACCTCGTACAGGGGAAGTTGATTTAAATAAACAGGAAGGCAGAAAATTATTTAGGGAAACTATTTGTGCACAAAATTTTTAGGTGATTTTTTTCACTATCGCAGCTTATTTCGCAGGTCCGTAGATCCTAGGAAACGAAATTGCGCTATGGCTGCATTTTAGAGCATATACTTCCATTGTGAACACATTCCTATGTGTTCACAATGGAAGTATATGCTCTAAAATGCAGCCATAGCGCAATTTCGTTTCCTAGGATCTACGGACCTACAAAATAAGCTGCGATAGTGAAAACAATCACCTCATAATAGTATATTTTGCTCTGAGTGTGTCCCGCTGCCCAGTGCCTCGAACGTCGTGCACAGTACCGGCCTCTTCGTACTATAGCGTGACCAGAGACACAGATGCGTCATTTTTGTCAGCCCAAACGAAATTGTCACAGGTAGGGCCGTCAACGCATGCATTCATAAGCCAGTAGGACTTGTGCTTCCAAAGTGGTGAGAAACTCTTCTACCGGTGCCGCGTTTACTGTTACGAGGGGAAGAGTATGTGCAGTGAATCTGACGTAAAACCTATCTTCAGATGCTACAGTGGGTTTTGATATTAAGATTTCTGGGACAGATCAGCAATCTTAAATCATCATTAAACGTCGCAGCGCTGCTAGTCGACCGTTTTGATGGCCTTCAGACTACGCCAGCAGATCGCCAGTGGTCACCGAAAAACCTCGCGATAGATTTAATGCCTAGGTAAAGTGTTCAAGCGCAGTAAAAAAACTACGGAAATACGAAGAACAGACAACATACCTCAGCCAACTGAGACAAAAGAAGCGCCGCACATCGAGGTAACCGAAATTGGTCTAAATATTTCAATCGTCGTTGAAAACTGCAGCAACGGAATGGAGACTAGTAACACTTTTGAACCAAGAACTATGACATATGTCGAAGTCTTGTACGTGGGCAAAGATGCAGCCAGAATGGGCCATGATTTGACACCATAGCGCCGCCGCTCGACCATCTTCTTTGTTTTTCGAGTGGTAGTTAAACATTAGAGTACGTTACCTTTTGTTCACCGTTGTGTCATCACACATCAGCGGCGCTAAAGAGTGCACCCTCTTCACGTGCACGCACACGTAGCACACAGAGCGTCTTCAATGTAAATTCGTGGAGTTCACAGTCGGCATTCTCGAGTGATCAGATCATAGATCCGTTGGGCTGCACGTACTTCGTGCAAGCAGGCACGAGCATCGCGGCATCTTGTGTAGTTCAGTAGCGCGACGCGGGGGAATGCTTTCCCCTGAAAACAAGTTTACCCTCGGTGTGGTTCGTCCGATAAAATCTGCAAGTATAATGTCGGTTTATGGCTATATTTAGAATGCGCAGACCTCTTAACAGAATCGCGCATACTAAACGGCTTCATTGCTTTTCTTCTTAATTTTCTTATATCTGGGCAGCCACATTACTGGACGGTGTGCGTGTCACCATATGTTATATAGCTCGAAGTTATGACCGTGAGCGTAGTGCCAATGAGCGCACCTCTGTTCTACCTGATAAAACAGTAAATCGTCACCTAAAGCGTGTAAATATAATCTGGACTTCTAGGTATCCTCTAAAGCACACATACCTAGTCGATAGCGCATGGTAGTCAATGATTTCCGTGTTTTGTTTGAATAATTTATATGTGCACTACTCCATTTTACGGACGCGGTATACAAGCCTTAAATGTATTCACATATAAACGTACTGCTCTGTGCATGCACATCTCATTATTTCCTCGACAAGCAACAAACGTCACTCTAGTCCATGTAAAATCTACGTCGACTATCGTGTGCATCCACCTGATTTATTGTTTGCATTTCGCCTCCAGAACGTTCAACGTTCTGAAGGCGGAGCGTGTGATGCAGTTTCTGGCAACTAAATTTTTTATTACAACTGCGCAAAAGAAACAACTTAGATGGAAACTGGGTTGTGATTCTGAAATTTTCAAGTCTACGGTAACTTTTTGGCCTGGTCTCCTGCAGATTTCCGTTTCACGGAAACTACGTCATCGCCTGTCATGTCGGCATGCAAGCCTGTCCGTTTCAGGCCGAAAGGGTAGCCATTTATGACCCATTTGCTCCCTTTCACGGAAAGTGAAAGATGTTGCGAATTTCCGCTGCCCCTCAACTCACCTGGGCAATAAAATTCGGGCCTTATCTTGGTGCTCTTCTTGAATTTGGTTCTCTATATGGGGCTATGAATGCCTATAGCTTATGGTAACCAAGCAGGCGATTTGCAATGCAACTGGCTTGGATTATCGTTATTGTTGCCTTTACACTGTGGCACGTACCCACGAGGGGTGTTTTAAGACGCTGTCGTTGAGACGTTGCGCATCCTCTTCGACCAGTAATGGCAGAGTCGCTACATGGTGTTTGGAACAGCTCCTTGAGTAAGGGGCGCTCGAAGTACCGGTTTCGGTTCCCACGTACGGATAAGGCACGGCAGCAAGGTGAGCTCCACCTGTAACACATAGTGCAACATAAGGCTACAAATAACCTCCCAAAACGTGATACATGCATTCTTAGATACCAACCGGGGTTGGTTGTTTCATGGCAGCGCTTGAACGCTGAATGCTATGCAGCTGCATTGTTGCGTAGCATAAATGTTTTTTCTACAAAAGGGAGTGAACTACATCTTCTGGTATTTATTAGCAGCAAGCATCTTAACGCCGAAGTTTCAGGTATATACCTAATATATTACCTTGCATTCGGAGATGTTAACCTAAAGACCAAGAAAGCTCACATACTTATCGTTAGGTCTTTATGTTATGGTTGCCCTGAATCATAATTACATGTTCAAACGACATCTGCAGACTAACCAGAGAAAGCGCTAATGCTTTTCATGGTATCGTACGGAGACAGCGCCTTCGTACGTTCGGCTGCATTGGCAGGCAGTCACGCAATGCAATCCCATCCCTTGTGTCCGCTGCCCGTACTACAACAGATCGCAATATTTGCGACTAGGTTGTTTCACTGCGAAGCATTGTTTTCCCCATTATAGGCACGTTGCGGTCGCCATGTAAGTAGATAGGTAGGTAGGTTCCTGTCTCGTTTCCGGTTTCTTTAATAGAAAAGAAATACGTGTCTGGTGGTGGGATAGAACTTCTTGCCTTCCAGCACAACCCGTTGTTAGCTAACTTAACCATTCGGCCGCAATTGCAAATAATTCCCAGGGTCTCTTATGATGTTCCTAAGACGGTTTGAAGGCGAAAGCCCAAGTGCCCATGCATTAAGACGGACACATGTACACATCCCTCTTAATTCGCGTAGTCTACTTCGCTAACTCATCCTCTTAATTCACGTAGTCATTCCCCTTCATTCGCTTAGTCTACTTCTTAGTCATTCCTATTAATTCGCTTACTCATCTTCTTAATTCAATTAGACTTATTTGCTTAGTCATCCTCTTAAATGGCCTAGTCATAAATCTTAATCCTGAGTCATTCATCTTGATTCGCTTAGTCATCCATCAATTGGCCTAGTCATCCACTTAATCCGCTTTGTCATCCTTTTTATCATCCATCTTGCTTGCTTACAGGGTCCGTCTTAGTCACTGATGATGATGATGATGATGAAGATAGTGTTTGTATTTTTCGTGTCGTTGTCGCGTTTTCGTTCACGGAATTCGAAAGTTGACTGAACGGAGAGATATATAATTTCGCCTTAATAAGATGGTTTCGTTCGCGTGATAACAGCAGAGAGTGCTGCCCCAAAGCACTTTAAGTGGCGGGGCTTATCAGTCTACTGCGCCAGAACACGAGTGTTTGAGTTGTTTCACTGTGTGGAAAGTATTTTCAAGTTGTAGAGCGCATGTCTTATCTCTAGCCTCAAGGCTAATAATTAAATATTTTCGTGTAACTTACGGGAATCTTGACTAGTAAAATTGTCGTTATTTACATAGGAAAACTGTTCAAAATCTGAGGACTTAGATTTTAACGCACGCCTGCTACTTGATATGGCCGCCAATGCCTTTCTTGCTCTGTACACTTAGCGGGCTACGTCAGTGAGTGAAACGGGAAGCCGTCCTTGACCTAATATTTGTAAACAATGAAAGGTTTTACGCTATAATTAAGGGGAGCTTCGCAGCCATTTTCTTCTGGCGAAGGCAGGCGTTCGACGGCTTCATATCAAATGTAATAGCAGCGTGTGTCGGAGCCCCGAATTCGCTTTGAAGCGTAATGATCAATTATCATAAACTAAAAAAAAAGATATCTTGTGTGTATCTCATCCGAATAGCCAACACATACGCGCGGCGTTTTAACCATGCAGTATTCCGTGTAATACAGCCTCCGTGTTCGAGGTGAGCTACGAGTTGTTTGCACGGCTGTGGTGGTGGAATTTGACTTCAGGATCTGTCTACGTTGCAGGTCTGTTGATTACACTTCGTTTCTCTTCACATTGAAGTACGATTTCATAAACTCTGCGACGAAATAATACCTTGTATATTCTTCTTCGTCGTGTACTGTGCAGATGCTGAGGCGACTCGGCCAAACCGGACCTGGACCGCACCTCGGAACGCATGATCTCCTCACGGTAATCTCTTGTTACTATTACTGCGCGCTTTTTGTGACCTTCTGCAGTTTTGACATGCGAGACCATGGTCACAAGGTCTTGTCTGACGAAAAAAGGTCTTTCGTCTAGCTGGTTTACAGCAGTGTGGAGGGCAAAGTCTTCGTTGTTCAATGGTGGGCATGAAAGCATCGATGCCTTTATATATACGTCGCTACTGTGTTTCGCCTCTTCAGTGATTACTCAGCGCTCCTCGGTGGCGCATAAAGCACCAACAGCCATTACAGCCTGAGTATCGCGTTTCAATGGCGGAGTACCAGCGCCACTAGCAACAAAGAAAACTACAAGCACTGACATTGTTTTGGGATGTGCTCCGGACGAAACTAGCGGGCGAATACTGCAGCGAATGAAGGTGTTGGGAATCACGAGGTTGTTCTTGACAAGCTGTTTTTTTTGAGACAAGCTCCAAGGGAAATTTTGCCAAGTTGGGCTATCATTAACTTCCTCAGCCGTTCTCTTCCACGGGGCGCCATCGCTGGCCTTCAGTCATAGGGAGGCCTGTATTTCAATCTAAAGCTTAGTGATTGAGAACAAGCGACTACGTTGTTTATTTTCAGAATTATCTATTGCTGAATTGATTTCTTCCTTCATATTGAATTATTTTATCCCGAAATTCATTTGAGCATTTTTCTCATTCCTGCGCTTTTTTCTTACCCAATTTATAATATCTCTTACGGTTTATTTTGGTTTATTATTTAACCCCACAAAACCCAACGTACAAGTTTTGATACGCTTTATTTTATGCCTAAGAACAGATTTAAACGCTGGAAACCATATGTAGTCCTTACTATCGTTTTTATATGCTGGAGGAAGGTCCTAGTTCTGGATAGCTAAAAAATAAATTGATTACTGTAGTAATCTTGAATAAATTATTTAACCGTTTTCATCGCACCAATGTATTTAGTGTGAACAAAATGTTCTAATTTTCTTCGATGTGAAATATTGTTCGGGCTTTCAGGGGTACGCGCACACACCTGTAACGGCCTGCTTCTTGGCCAATCCATTCCCCGTAGCGGGTAAGATAAGTTTTCTTGAACGAAAACGATAACGAAGATATCAATGTCTGCTGCGAGTACCTGCTGTTGTCGCAGCAGCAAGTACGCCCAAAACGAATTCATGACCAGATGAATCGCTGAAGTCTGCTTGCTGTTGAATTATTCCCACCCTGTCGGCTGACTGTCCACCACTGTCCACCCTTTCCGTGGCGCTGCTCATCGCATTCTTTCCTCGGGATAACCTTCTTACTCCTGAAAAAAGCTCGGGGACATATCCACTTTTCAAGTCGGTTCTTATTAGTGGCTGGCTTTCTGGGAACTTAAAGAAAGATTCTTTGTTTACATACCACTGCCAGATGACAGAAGCAGCATCCTTACGTACGTAGAGAAAATAACGATCTCCATGTTGCGTGGGATAAAAACAGCTTTTCTTTGCATAAACACACAGATAAAGATGTAACATAGTGTGACGAGTTGCCACGTTGACGCTGCGTCCTGCTTCCTGCTTTTAGTCGTCTACGACGACGCAGTGGTCTACAATAACTTCGCGTCAACGTTCTCAAAAGCTGGCGGCAAGAACGCGATTTGAATAGCCTTAATACAGTTTCTCATGGACCTGACGTCAAAACCAGCGAGAATGTTACGCGATCGCTTCGTAGTTGCTTTTGAGATGGATTAAGGCGATTTGCTATGTAATGTACGCGGCGTTGAGCTTAGGGCATATTGCCTGCTCCACGATGTAGGAGGCGCTGTCACAAGTGCCTTTCATTATTTCCTTAAACTTCGCAATGTTATTTTTTCTAAAATCCCGTGCGCGCCGCCTTTTCCGTTCCCTCGCTTTTCGTCTGCAGGGCCAGGGCCAGTGGTTTGACGTGTCGACGCTCAACGCTACCGGGGGCCGAGGCTCGGACGAGGAGAACGTACAGAAGCTTCTCGCCTGGTTTGCCTCTTTAGCGGCGCCAGGAGCAGCATCTGCCGCCGATGGAACTGGGGAATCGGGTGAGCACGGGTGGACAGTATATATGTGTACACACTGTGTGCTCTTACGGCTCGCATCATAAACTGTTCTTTTTATTTTTTGTTGCAGGCACGTGGCGCTTCAGTGAGGTTCCAGCCTCCCAGATCGGCGCCGAAGGTGGCACCGCCGAGCTGCGTTGCACCGTGTTGGACCCGGCGGCCGGCGACTGCCTGTGGCTGCGCGATGGCCGCAACGTGGGGGCCAGCCTCTCCCGGCTACCGCATCTGTCGTGGGCCGGAGCTGGTCGCGACGGGGACTGCAGCCTCGTGGTGCGCGGCCTGACCCGGGGCCGCGACGATGGCTCCTGGGTGTGCCAGGTCACTGGGGATGCCCTGCACCCGACGCTTACGTCGCCACCCGCCGTGCTCGTCA
This sequence comes from Dermacentor variabilis, assembly GCF_050947875.1. Taxonomy (NCBI): domain Eukaryota; kingdom Metazoa; phylum Arthropoda; class Arachnida; order Ixodida; family Ixodidae; genus Dermacentor; species Dermacentor variabilis. Next base: position 75,569,922 of record NC_134572.1, read on the forward strand.
TCTCTTCCGGTGGGCACGCGCCGCCTTTCCAGCCTCGAGCCCGAAACTTTAGTCCGGATCGGCAATCGGGAGCTGTAGCTGTGTTTTATGCACTTGTGCACGCGAGAGGTAGCAGGGAAGGTAGCGAGGGCGATCACTGATCAGAATTCTCGCAGAACCAAGAAGACTGGTCAGTAATAGTGTTGAGCGGATCGTGTGGCTTGTACGGTGGGCCTTGGCGTCTCACACGCAGCGCTTCGGCGCAAGCGCGTCGAAGACGCACTAAATACCCGTGGGCGTGGTTATTCTTTTAATGTTATATAGACAGTACCACGAAGCACTGAAACATCACCACCGTCACCATATAAGCACCACCATCATCACCATCATTGTCATATTTACGTTCACTGCAGCGCGAAACCCACCGTGATGGCTTAGGGGCTGTGGTGTTGCGCTGCTAAGCATGAGATCGCGGTATTAAATCCCGGCCGCGGGTGCCGCGTTTCGATGGGGGCGAAATGCAAAAGCGCCCGTGTCCCGTGCAGGGGGTGGGGGGGGGGCACGTTAAGATTCCCTTGGTGGCTAAAATTAATCCGGAGTCCCTCACTACGGGCATGCCTCTTAATCAAATTGTGCGTTTGGCACAGAATTCAACTGCAGAGTGATGGCTTCTCCCAGCGATTTCAAATTACACCTGCCTTGCGCCAACTGACACAAGGCAGGGGTAATCGAACTGAATCGTGCTTAGCTGACTAGATAACTTGTTTGTCACGCCCTCGACGTTTGCAATTTGATGTTTCGGAGTGTGACCTACTCGCTTCATTTTACTTGATATTTTCGTGTGTGGTTCATTTAGGATAGCGTTAATAGCCATGCTGGCGCAACCACACTCACCGACACCATTATGAGCAGGCTCAGTTTTTGTACATCTGCAGGTCCGTTCAGGTGCACATTGAACTATGCAGTCTTGCGCTGAAATCTATCTGCAACTTAAGTCATAGAATAATCACTCTTTTTGTTTACACTTTTTTTATATTTATGAAATACGTGTAAATTAAGCATTGTCATGTGCAGTACACGACGTGGGCACATTTTATCTCGTCCCTGTGGTTCATGCTTGTCTTACTGATGGTAACCAAACCGATGCGAATACTGACTTTGCACGCTAAACGTGATGCCGTGTTCCTGTTGGTTTTGCAACTTTAAGCAGCCATCTTTAAGCAGCCAACTTAAGAGGTATTGTAAGCACTTCGGTCTCGGAAATGTCATGAGTTTGCAGCAATTCTGCTAAACCGTATGTCGTGTACTCTGAGCAGACACTTTCTCATCGTTACAGCAGCTCTCTATAAGCAATGCGTGCAACTTATTTGTGAGCAATAACCTTTTCTTTCTCTTCACTTATTTCCAGGTGCCACAACTGCAAGAACGGAACTGTAGTCCTGCCTTATGGATATTTTAAGTGGACTGTTTACTGTTGCAGATGTCACTCCACAACATATAATTTATTACGCATGTGCATATGGCTGCGATTGTTCTTTATACAAATAAACCTGTTACATATACTTCATAAATCTCCGTGCAAATGTATTTGAATTGACATGCACAAACGTGCCAGCCTTATGAACACAGCCGGGGCATGTATCGACAGGCGAAACATTACGACCTTCGAGGCGCAAGAACGTTCATTTGCGACTGTGTGCTGCCGACGTTGGCACTTGAGCATGCTTGGTCTAACACGTTTCGGCAGCAGCTTGCTGATTGTAATGCCCAGCGTTAGCTCCATGTTTTATCATATCCCTACAACGAGACGTGCCTTTGCAGGCGATTTTACAGCGAAACATTTCTTGCGACTAGAAGCGCTCAAGAAACGTTATATGCGAGTTTTCAGTTTTCTGAAAAAAATTATATCGCTCACAATATTGATATTTTAATGAAAAGTGGGGAATGTTAGGGGAGATGCACAGGCGAATTTTGAAGCCTGTATAACAAGTAGGGGTTACATAAAATTCCTAACCCTTTTTTTTTCTGCCTCTTTGGAGGCGTTATAAACGCTCAAAATGTCAAGTCTTTCCTGGGACAAAAATCAAAAGCGGCAGAAATTTCACATTTACAGGAAATACGGGAAAATTATCAAGAAAATTCTATGCTTGATTACTGAAAGTTCGAAGTGTGTTGATTTATTATGTGGTTTTTAAAGTTACTCAATACTCGTCTCCCAATTGTTATACTTTATACACGTGTAGTTTCTTCCCCTGTTTCCTTGAACTATGCGAAGCAGGGGGTTACATTTCGTTGAGGTTGGAAGAAAGTCGTGCGTGGCGAACGATAAATTCTTCTGTTTAGCTCAATTGTAGCTTTCGTTGAAAGCTTATTCAAGCGTTAGAGTGTCGTATATCCTTTATTTTCTATATTTGCCAAATTCCTCAAGTTGCACAAGATATAAACTTCAAGTTCGGCGAAAATAGCTGAAATGTTTAGCTTAATGTGTGACGAAACTTGCACGTTCCTGACAAATATCAGCTTTGAAAATAATTACTGAACCGTTGTTTTTTTGTTTTCCTGTCTTCATGCGTCGTAAGGGGTTTCTAGTTGGCTTCCCCGAGGTCCTCGGTGAACAAAACAAGGTGCCTTGTTTATATTTGGCGAGATTAGGGAAAATGTTACGAGTTAAGCGTAGGAAGAGTTCGAAACGTGTGTCAATGGCTGCTTCTGCAATAAATTGCGCATGCAAGTGCTCCTGAACCTTGAGTATCTTACAAGTGGCGCAAAATTCAGCCCGCTGCGCTGGTATGACTACACATGCGACCGAGATCACATTTAGCGATCGCGAGATCAATGCTAGGGTGAACTTGTGGACAAAATTTAACGCATGTGGACAAAATATTGCCGTTGTAAAGTATTCCTTGAGAAACTGCTCGAAAGCGTTATATTGCCATTGTACACTGTTTCTGTGTTACGGAGGAACCATGCGTTACACAAGGTTTCTATTTCGCAAGAATGAGTGCAATGTTGAGTTTCGGGCAGGCTGAACCCAAAGTTATTGGTGTAATAATGACCTGTGAGATTACGTATTTGGGCTCTCCTATAGGCGTATATAATTGAGTTTGATGAATGACACAATATGTATACCAAGCAGCCGTGAAATAACAATTGTATTTAATAGGAAACTGATGGGCGTTTATGGCTAATCTCTTTGAAATATGAAATTTATATTCATGTGTATCAAATAGCCTCCGCAAAAAAAAATCTTAAGTGTGAAACTATCATACTGCCGTTATCCGCAATATTTTCCGCAATCCTAAAGTAACTGTACATGCAAGACACAAATTTCAAATTGAGTATTAAGTGGAATTAGAAGCTTACTTTCATCCTATTTTATTGGCGTTTAAGTTTAACCCCTGGCGAAATTTTCAGGTTCTTGACGTAATTAGAATTTAAAATAATTCCTGAACCCTCGTTTCTCTATTTTCACGCGTCATAAGGTGTATAGGCTTACTCGACACCATCATCCGAATTCACTAACACCTTATTTTGCACGGACGGATGTATTCAAGTATTATTTTTTTCCCCGAACTATAACAGACTGCAATAACTCGTTGTCTGTTTCGATTGACTCATTGTGCTACTGTTGTGTCTTGCCACCCTACTTGATTGAATAACGCATTGTATTATTGTTGTTTAACCACCCTGCTTGGACCTGTTCTAGGTCTGCAGTATGAAATAAATAAAAATTAAAAAAACTAAACACCGAGGACACCACTTGAGGACGACACTTGTTTATATTTGGCAAAAATAAGGGGCGCATAAGCAGTGCATGGGCAAAGGTGAAATTGTGTGGATTAATTGGTGCTTTTGTGGTAAATTACGTATGCAAGTGCTATGGAGCGTTGTATTTTTCGAGCGGTGCAAAATTGAGTACGTTGCTCTGGCATAACTACAAATGCCACCAAGACCAAACTTAGCCAAATAAAGCTGTCTGCTATGGCACATCCGTGTGGGAAGATAAATGGATGTAGGTAAAATGCAGATCTTGTAAAAAAAAATAAAATTCTTAAGCAAGTGTTACAAAGTGTCGTGCGGCCGTTTTCAGGCATACGTTTCCCCAATGTGACCGAGAGAACTCTGCGCTACACAAATTTTACATGCAGTAGAAATGGGGTGAATCTTAAATGAAATGTGTCGCGAAAGTTTAACGTTTCTGACTCAATTAGGAGCGTTAGGAACAGTTACTTAGCCCTCGTTATTTGTTTCTGTCGCGCGTTGCACGGGGTGATAATTTTAAGATTTCCCGAATTTCTTAAAAGCCACCTGTAGCAGATAGCATAATTCTTCACTTTGAGCTGGATTATTCGAAAAGGCGGTCATTACTGGCACGAGAAATCGAAACGCATTGAACTAATTAAATGTCACTACGTAACTCCATTACTTAACGGTACATACTGAAATTTACGCATTGCAAACGGTGAGCTTGCAAGATGTGTCCACTTGGAATGAATTTCCAGGATGAAACCAGTTTCGAGATATTTTATAAATTGTTAGAATAAATATATGGGAGTTCCAGTTACTTTCCAGCATTATTTAAAGAAGTGAAGCAACGGTGCATTATTGCGTCGAGTTTGATGGCACGCATATCTCCGGATTGGCGTTTTTCTGGAAATTCACTCCGAGAGGATACGCCTTGCAAACTCACCGGCTACAATTTAGTAAACTTCAATATATGCTGTAAAGTAATTCAGCAGTTAATTTGCTAATTCTTAATTAGTTGATTGTTTTGATTTTTCTGCCTCACTGAATAATCTAACTCGAGGAGTAAAATTATGTTATCGTCAACAGACAAATTTTAGAAATTCCGGAAAACATAAAAATCACCCCGTATGACCTGCCGGCATCTTCGGTGAACTAAACGAGATATATTGTCTGTTATGTAAATGTAAGGAGCAGGTAATGGGTGATGTGTAAGCAAAGCTTTAAATATGTGGGTTAATTGTGCCCTTCGTAGTAAGTTACGTATGCAAGCGCTCCGGAGAGTTATCAGTGTGTCTCATACGAGCGGCGCAGAATTTACCCCGCTTCCATGGCAATACTACTATGGCCACTGAGATCAAGCTTATAGCGAAAATTCAGGGAGCGCTACGGCAAATCTCTCTATATTAAATGCGCGTGTATAATCTGCAGCGTTTAAAACGATTCCTGACCAAGTGTTCCAGAAGTGTCGCACAGTAATATTCAGCTATGTTGGCCAAGGTCCCACGATAACTTACACCAGGTCTTTATCTTGTGGAAATGGGCTACGACAAGTGCTTTGCGTGGCGAAACTTTTGCGCTTCTGGCCTGGTTAGAAGTGTTGCAAATAATCGTAACCCCGTTTTTCCTTTTTTTATGCGTTATACAAGGCTGGCAGTACATTTCTCCAGTGTCCTCGATGAAGTAAGCAATGTGCCTTGTTCATAAGTGTTAAAATTGAGAACAGGTTGTAGCGTATCTATAGGTGACGTTCAAAATGTGTGGACTAATACGGTTCTCGTCGTAAATTACATGCGTAAGCATTCAGGAGCGTTGTGCGTGCATCTTACAAATAAAGCAAAATATATCCCGTTGCTTTACGAGAACTGTGAATGAAACCGAGATAAAATGTTTCGAAAATAAGGGATGTTTGACCCTACATTGAAGCTAGCTTAGCAGGACTCTTTGAGGAACTATCAGGCATAGTTTGGGTTATCATTGGCCTTAAGGAGGTTAGAAGAACTGGTGAGGCTTATACAGTGCTGACTAACGGCCGTGTCCTCTGCTATAGAGGACTCCCAGATAAGAAGAAATGCGGGGTAGGATTCCTAATCCACAATGACATAGCGGGCAACATTGACGAACTCTACAGCATTCTCTCACAATTCGCTCATTAATGCTGTAGAATTCGAGGTATAGAATAAAGGTAGTACAAGCCTATGCTCCAACCTCCAGTCATAGTGATGATAAAATAGATCAGTTTTTTGGAGATGTTGAATTAGCGATGGGGGAGAAAAGCGCAAACTCGGCATACTGTAGTAATGGGTGGCTTCATTGCAAAAGTGGCAAAAAATCAGGCTGGTGAACAAGCAATTGGCAACTACGGCGCCGATTCCAGGAACGCGGAGGAGAGATGCTGGCAGAATTCGCGGAAGCAACAGCAACAGAAGCTACAGCGTAGCAACAGAAAGTGAACCTGGAAAAGGCCTAATGGTGAAACAAATGAAATAATTTCATACTTTCTGCCGATCCCAGCATAGTGCAGGCTGTTGAAGTGTTAGGTAGGGTAACGTGCAGTGATCATAGGTTAGTGAGGTCTAGGATTCATTTCAGTTTGAAGAGAGAAAGGGTAAATTTAGTCAGGAAGAAACTGGCCAACCTAGACGCAGTAAGGGTAAAAGCAAACCAATTCAGGCTGGTACTTGCAAACAAATAGGCAGCCTTAGAACAGAGAGATGATGACATAGAGGGGGAGGGGGTAATGAATGAAACTAACTATAGGCTGGCTTCAGAAGCAGCAGTTGAAGTGGGACGTAAGGCACCAAGGCGACCAGTAGGTAAGCTCTCCCAAGTAACAAAGGACCTAATAAAGAAGCGACGAAGAATGAAAATGTCAAACTCAAGAGATCAGATAGAATCCGTGGAACTAGCAAAACTAATCAACAGGGAGAAAATAAGGGATATTCGAAGCTATAACGTGAAAAAGAGTGAGGAAGCAGTAAAGAATGGGCGCAGCATGAAATCAGTGAGAAGGAAACTTGGCATCGATAAAAATAAGCAGGGTAAGATCATCAGCAATCTCGAAGATATAGTAAAAGAAGCGGAAGAATTGTATACTTACGTGTACACAACCCACAGGAGTCAGGATACCTCCATTAGAAACTGTAATGAACAGGATACAGAAACTCCTCCTATAACTATCGATGAGGTCAGAAGGGCCTTGCAAGACATGAAATGAGGAAGAGCGGCAGGAGAAGATGGAATATCAGTCGATTTATTCAAAGGAGACATAATGCTAGGAAAACTGACGGCTCTTTATACGGAGTGCCTGTCGACTTCAAGGGTCCCAGGAAACTGGAAGAACGAAACATTATGTTAATCCACAAAAAGGGAGACGTTAAAGAATTGAAAAATTATAGGCCTATTAGCTTACTTCCAAGATTATATAAAATATTCACCAAGATAACTCCCAATACAATAAGGGCAACACTGGACTTCAGTCCACCAAGGGAACAGGCTGCCTTCAGGGACGGACATTCTACAATGGATCACATCTATGTCATCAATCAAGTAATCGAGAAATCCGCAACGTACAATCAGCCTCTCTATACGGCTTTCATAGATTACGAAAAGCATTTGATTCCGTAGAGATACCAGCGGTCAGAGGTATCACAAAATCAAGGAGTACCGTACGCTTACGTAATTATCTTAGAAAATATCCACAGATATTCTACAGCTAGCTTAATTCTCCACAAGTAGGAAGACACCTATAACGAAAGGGGTCAGACAAGGATACACAATCTCTCCTAAGCTACTCACTGCGTGTTTGGAAGAAGTATTCAAGCTATTGAACTGCGAAGGCTTAGGAGTGGGGATCAACGGCGAATATCTCGGCAACCTTCGGTTTGCAGATGACATTGTCCTGTTCAGCAACACTGGGGATGAGTTACAACGAAATATTGAGGACATTAACAAAGAGAGTGCAAGAGTGGTGTTGATTAATATTCAGATGACAAAGATACGGATCAATAGCCGGGCAAGGGAACAAGATTTCAGGATCGCCAATCACCCTCTAGAGCCTGTGAAGGAGTACGTTTACCTAGGTCAATTACTCGCAGGGGACCCTGATTATGAGAAGGAAATTTACGGAAGAATAAAGATGGATTGGAGCGCATACGCCAGACATTTTCAGATCCTGACTGGAAGCTTACCATTATCATTGAAAGGTGTACAATAAGTGCATTTTACAGGTGCTAACATAAGAGCAGACACTTGGAGACTGACAAAGAAGCTTGAGAACAAGTTAAGGACCGCGCAAGGAGCTATGGAACGAAGAATGTTAGGCGTAACGTTAAGAGACAGAAAGGCTGACAAAGAAACTTGAGAACAAGTTAAGGACCGCGCAAAGAGCTGTGGAACGACCAATGTTAGGCGTAACGTTAAGAGACAGAAAAAGCGCTTTGTGGATCAGACAGCAAACGGAGATAGCCGATATTTTAACTGACATTAAGAGAAAAAAATGGAGCTGGGCAGGTCATGTAATGTGCAGGTTAGATAACCAGCGGACCATTAGGGTTGCAGAATAGGTGCCAAGAGAAGGGAAGCGCAGTGGAGGACGGCAGAAGACTAGGTGGGGCGATGAAATCAGAATATTCGCAGGCGCTAGCCGGTGTCTCACATTGATTGACATGAATGTGGTGAAATGTTGCAACAGACGTCAGCGAAAGCATACTGGAAGAAAGCCGCCGCAGTCGCTGAGTTGCTGGAAAACTTGTACCCTTCTGCAACGCGCTTTCTTTTATGCGTATGCTTTATAAAAGACGAGCAGTGACGTCGTCGCGCAGCCACGTTAGCCGTAGATGATTGGCTCATTGATATTGACCCCAACGGTGCTCAAATGAGAACATTATGAGAAGAGAGAGAGAGAGAGATAAGTCATAAGGGAAAGGCAGAGAGGTTAACCAGGCTTAGTCCTGTAGGCTCCTTTCCACTTGCCCTTCACAGGAGAAGGGGAAAGGGGATTGAAAGAGAAGGGCGAGAGAAGCTTTCACTTTTCATTGTTACACACACAAAAGCATTCATCACTGAGTGACTGAGTTTGAGACGCTTGTCATAGCGCAGTAAATAGTCTACCCTCCGCGGTCGTCCAGTGGCTATGGCATTGCCCTGGTGAGCTCGACTTCACGGGTGCGATCCCGGTTGCGGCGGCCGCATTTCGATGGGGGCTAAAAGGAACGAACGCTGGCGTACCTAAATTTACCTGCACGTTAAATAAGCCCAACTGGTCAAAATTATTTCGGAGTTTCCGACTACGGCGTGCATCATAATCAGATCGTGGTTTTGGCACGTGACACCCCAGAATTTAGGCATATGGCCTCAGCTGCCGATGCGCCACTAAGGGAACACACACACGCGCGTAAGATGGAACAGGTTGGCCGGGGCAGTGCATCAGAAGAGATGTGAACGGAGCTAAAAATAGAACATGGCGGAGACGGTAAGGTTAGAACGACAGAAAGCTGAGCTAGTTGGTAAGGATTCATTATGCAAAAAATAAGTGAGGCGTGCAGACAGGACACAAGAGTAGAGAAGTGGACAACACGAGAACACGAGAAGCGTTCGTGTTGTCCACATCTCTACTCTTGTGTCCTGTCTGCACGCCTCACTTCTTTTTTGCATAATGACGGTAAGGTTAATGTCTCCTCATGTGCCCCCTCCCGTCCCACCGCGATTTGAACAAAAACAGTAAATACACGTGTAAGGTTGTGTACATTATGACAGCAAACGGTTTGATACGGTTGAATGAGAGCATACTGAATGTGTGCCTTCACAACCAAGAACATAACGTCAGTTCCAAACGCAAGGTGTAAAAATGCAAGCGTGACATGTACATACTATAGCTGACATTTCATTTGTGAATGGCACAGTACTTTTTTGCTTCTGCATATGCACGATTGTGCAACACCAGAAAATATATATCAATCCGCGCTTACGCTCAAGGATGAAACGGGAAAGAGTACAGAAATTGAAGCGATCGTACGGGAAACAATACCATATACTGCTAAAAATAGCCGCAAAGCTTCAATTCTGACTTGCAACGCAGTACTCTGGTAAAAATGGGCGACTTCATCACCGCTCGGTCGCAGGTCGGCGAAAATCGACCCTTTCCTTCTACCCGACACGCACCGTAGCACAGAGTCATGAAAAATATGTGATCCGTATCCAGAGTTTCCGCTCCAGGCAGGCGGTTATAATCGTCGTCCCGCTGTAGTGCAGCGTGAGCTACTTCCATCGCGGCCATGTCGGGAAACTCGTCTCTGTAGAAAAAGCCGTCAGAACATCGTTTCAATAGGCCTTTGCCCTTGTAAACGGGCGATGGTTGCACGGCCGTATTTTCGTCTTCTGGAGTGAAGAGGCCTTCGGATTCATAGTCTAGCGCTTGTACAAGAGTCTTCGCGTACCAGAAGCCGATGCCCCCATAAAACATCGCCTTTGATCCCTCCGGATAGTAGTACGGAGGGGTCAACGCCGCGTGGTTTAAGATGACAGTCTTCGAGAAGGGCTCGTAACGAATCAAAGTGTTAGGTGTTGTCCTCCGCTGTACATACGAAAGCCGGTATCTTTGCGCACTTTTCAGAGAGAGCGCATACTCGCGTATAGCCAGCCAGTACTTCAAGAATGGTCCATCAGCAGCAGGAAAGTCGGCGAACACAGGAAGCGACTCGTTCTCTTCTTTTAAGTTGTCAACATCACTCCAGAGTTCTGTCTTCAGGCTCTTAAGATGCACTGTGATGTTTTCCTTGGCACTGTCTTCGAGGTAGACAAGGCGGCCAATCCCTTGTACAAGAGTATTCCTGATGTTTTCCAGCGCCTTCCGTATGCTGTCGAGCTGCTCTTCTTCGAAGTTCTCTTTGTCAGCCCTGTTGAGTGCGAGGCCGTATGTGGCTTCCACTTCAGTCGTGCACACGAGGGTTATCATCTCGTTGATGTCTCTGTCGCTGGCGTGCTGTCTTGTGGAATTGGAGTCTGCAAGAAATCCTACGATGACCAACACCCACCAGCGCACGAATGCGATCAGAGCGTCGGCACCGTGCGAGTCCACAAGGGCTGCGAGAGTAACCAGGAGCCTACGGTGTGACACGAAAATCACGTCGTTTTCATCTATCTCGGGGCTAACCACGAAGGTTTGACGGAATGCTTGCACTAAGTTCTTTCCTGGTGGAAGGCCGAGGATCTTGCCTAGCTTGCCGATGGTAACGACCGCGGAAGCTTCAGGTTCAAATTCAGTGACTTTGTGCAAGGAGGATAACACGTCCTCCGCTATGTCCGCGCCGTTGTCTAAGTCGAAGTGCGTGGTCCGTCCTATGGTGGCACGGGATATGTACGTCCACGTGGAGTCGTACGTGCCGCGTTGGCGCTGCTCGGTGACGACCTTCAACCATACTGGGACCAGTTCGGAGGGAAACAGGACGATGATCCTTCCGGTTGGCGGGCCGTGGACAGCCAACAGGGCCACGTTGAAAAGCAGCGGTAGCATCCAGTTGACGGCGTAGTCAACGACTTCCGCCATCAGACTAGCCACAGCAGGGTAGGGCTGGTCGCTACCGGTGCGGCGATCGGACATCGCCCTTGTCTCCCGAATGCGTCTGTCGAGGAAATCCAGCATTACCTGTGTGCTTTCGGTGGCGTTCTCTCGGGACCTGTCCAGGCAGGAGACGATGGCGTGCACGGCTTTCCTGGCTTCCGGTGGGTAATATACCTGCGAATTCGTGGCGGCAAAAACGACGATAGCGTGCGTAATCGATAATAATAATTAGAAAATAAAGAAGAGAGCAGAAAGAAAGTCTAGGTTCTCGGCGCTAGCGTTCTGCAAGCTTCGTAGCCGGAGTTGAATACTTGAATATCTCACCAAGGACAGTGTTTAAGAATAAATCTAGAGTGTTCGTTTAGAATAGAAAAAGTGTCTGGTGAAAAACTGAAGCCGTTTGCGGCGGAGGATGGGCAAAACGTTCAACACGCTCACGTTTCGCGTATAGCAACTTCCCTATCGGAGGTATGCACGGAGCAACATTCTTGGCATGAACGCACTTTGGTATCCAGAAACACTTATCTACGTTCGCATGATATGAACATAGCGCGTTGAATCTGGTAAGTTACCTTATGTAAGGCGCCGTGCTTTTTTTATGCTTAGCCACTATTCTAATGTAATTTTAGCTATGCAAATGGGCATTGCCGGTTTCCAGTGCTCGGGGTTTGCCCGTAGGTGGTAGCGAACGTATGCTGACCTTCACACAGTTCCATGTGTTTTCATCAGTGCGACATGCGAGCCATTCAATGTGATTGGTTGAAGGCGAGTTCTGCATTTCTGACTACCCCGTGCTCTATGAGTTATGGTGCCTCTATATAGTTTACATGAATTCGATTCGATTGGAAGATGACCATTTGATATATTGTGTGAATAAGAAATTATTACAGTCGTATAACGCCTTCTTTGCAGTTGGCTTTCAACCATCGTAGTCAGCCGGCTGACGCCGTTCTCAGCCGACAGAAGATACTAGCTTTTGCAGAGCCTTGAGCAACGCAGGTTCGCCAAGTACTGCGAAACATAAGACTCGGATATCGTGACACAACCACTTTATCTGCGCGCGCACACACACACACACACACACACACACACACACACACACACACACACACACACACACACCTTTATATATATATATATATATATATATATATATATATATAGTGCATCTCTGCTAAGCATAACGTATTACACTGACACACGCAGGACCTTTCTTATAAACTATACCTCCATGACCCTTCCGTTACCTTATATTCCTCAGAGGTGCACTTTCTTGAGGCCAACTTGTTGCATTACAAGCTAGTGTAGTAAAGATATGTACTTCTTGTGTTGAGCGCGCATAAAGTGTGTCCTACAATCTGTCCTTCGAATAAAGCATTAAACCGGTTAGCAGTTGGTGTATTTCTGTTTTGTGTGCGTGTGTCCTTTCACGTCTCTTCCTGTACCTAAAGTGAGGCGATGGAATGCAGTCCAAGCCATTTAAGCGAAGCTTGCGTTTTACCCGCGGCCACTTACCTGCTCGGGCACCACGCTTGCCATGCGGCTCGACCAGTGCATGGCGGCGTCATCCAGCGCACTGTCGGCGCCCGCGTGCTCGTTCTCCCACGCCGAGCACACGAAGCGCGACCAGTCGTCGCAAGGACTGGCGGCGCCCACCAGGCGACGGGTCAGTTCGGTCGCGTGCCGTTGGCAATCGGTCGTGCGGCAAACGTGCACACGACTGGCCGACCAGTGGCCGGTCACCAGGGCCGCGGTCACGACCAGCGCGGAGAAGAGCAGAACGACCACAGAACACGTGAACAGCTGCTGCTCCATGCTCGCCCTTGTCACTTTTTTCGGCCGGCGGCCTTCATCGACAGACTCGGGCTCCGCCTTGGCGAGAAAGGGGAACAATCGGGGAGGAAGTTCAGAGATATCCCGTCAAAATCAGGTCGGCAGAGTCAGCCTGTCGCGTGCACGGGAACGCTAAGTGGTCGGGACGAGCAAGTTATCATGTTCATCTTGTAATGCGCTCAGCACGACGGAGTTAAACTGCGATGACTGCGATAGGACTAGGACCCACCAAATAAAGGCGACAGGACGCTCTATCATCCTTACCTGGTGTGCCCTATTGCGGTTATTAGTTTTCCTCAGCTGCAGTCAGCACAATGCGAGATGAATGAAGACGAAATTGCCCAATGTCCCGATTTATAAATTCAATTATCATTGGCACGGGGCTGCAGGAACACGTCTGCACGGCGAAAGTTGGCCCGCGGTGTCGGTCCACTCGGAAGAGTACATTTACAGCTTAGATGTAATCCTAGCGATGAAGGCACGTCTATTGTGGCCTAACTTGAACAAACGCGGTCTTTGAAGATAAAAAAATTCGCCGACGATTACGATACTCCCTGACGCGAAATTTGAACGCAGCTGTATACGTGTTTAATTTCGCAATATGCTGAAGCCGATAATTTGAAAGGGACATGTAGCAGAGTCGGCAATCGTAGAAAATCTGATTTGCGGGTAAAGCACGTCGGCTTTTATACACGATTCGCCGAGGGTTCCAGTGTAATCGCTGGTGCCGTGATTCGCAAGTCGTAAGCAATCTTAAACCATGACAGTCGAAACAAGCGCGAACGAGGCCAAGCAAACCAAACAAATGCGAGCGAGAGCTGACGCGAGCAGGCGCTCAGTCGAAATGAGCGGTCCTGGTGAGACCAGATACGAGTACGCATGAGTGGTCGGTCGGGTTCGCATGAAACGAGTTTTCCGTGCGCACGTCACTGAAGGGGCCGCTCTCATTGGTCTCCGCCGTTCTCGCGGCTCGCGCCTTTCATCTGCCGCTCCGCGTTCGCTCTTTCATCTTTCACTGTGGTGCTCGTTCGCTCGGTTACGCTGCCGCCGCCGCCGCCACTCGCCGCTGGGACGGACCATTAAGAGCTGCGCTCTAAAAATGACAGCAAACTTGCGCGACCTTGCAGAATCACAACCCAATTTCGCGCAACGCTGTTTCTTTCGAGCAGTTGCAATAATAATTTCGGTTGCCTGCATTTAAATTGCATTACTTTAAAGCGCTGCCCGCATATATGACCAGCTAGATTGAAACCTTGCCAGCGTATAACGCCTTCGGGCTCTTTAAGTGAATTTTTACAAAGGCAGTGATTCATACAGACACTTATTTCGCCAGAACATTGGCCATAATGTTCCCCGCGGCCCGTTTTCGCTAAGTGTGATCTCGGTTGCACTCATACTTCTCCCAGGGCAGCGGGGTAAATTCTGCGTTGTTCTTAAAATGCACTTAAAACGCTCCTGATCGCTTGCGTACGTAATTCAGTGCCGAGTCCGTAGTTATTGCACAGACTTTGAAGTCGCCATACATATTATCCATAACCTGCGCTTCATCTTTTACCGAGTGGACCGGGGAAACCCACTGCGAACCTCTTATAACGCACAACGAATGAGAAAAACAAAACGACGGTTCATTAATTCTTTGCAACACTTCTAATTAGGCAACGAACGCTAAAGTTTCGTCACGCATTGCAGTTAACGAGACCACCATTTCCGCAAAATATCAAGTGATGTAATGGGGAGTTATCTCGGGACATTGGGAAGCAAAGCTGATAATGGCGGTATGACACTTGCGAATACTTGTTTGAGATTTTTTTCTTTTCAAAGGCTCTTGGCTTATCTACACGCATTTAGCGTCTCACGCGGAATAGCCATAGCGTTCTCCACATTTTTTCTATACATAACCTTGGAGGTATTTGTAATGACGCCTGGGCAACGGGCTAAATTCTGCGCCACTCTTAAAACACACTCATGCACTCCGGTGCATTTGTACACATAATTTATTGCCGAGGCTGCAATTAATCCACCTACTTTGGCGACACATTGCCTATTACCTGACCCTTTCACCCAACATAAACAAAGCGCCTTGCAAAGTGGCCACCGGTGTCCATCGAGGACACCGGTGCCCACCTCGTATGACGCATAATAATACCGAAATACCGAGGGTTCAATAATTGTTTGTAGTGCTTCTAGTTATAAGCCAGAAACAATAAAGTGTTGCGGCACTTTGCACTTACAATGCCCCGAACTTTTGTTAATTTTAAGCTTTCTGCCGCCTAGAGTTCCCTCGTGACACTGGGGCACATAGAGTAAAATGGCCATATAACGTTTTTGAGCGCATACTAAAGGAAGTTCTCACAAAGACTGTGTATTTGATCCACATGCATTTAATTTCGCACACAAATTTTACACAGCGTTGCTCCCATGCTCGCTAAACTCGATCTCGGTGGCATTTGCAGTTATGCGAGTGCCGCGGCCTAAATATTGCGCCGCTTGTAAAACGCAGTCATAATGCCCCGGAGCACTTGCACACGCAATTTATTGCAGAAGCCACAATCAGTCCACATGAGTGGAACTTTGCCTACACATTACCCACCCATAGCGTGCCTCTTAATTTCGATCGATATAAACAAGGCGCCGTGTTTAATTGACCAAGTGCACCGGTGAAAGCAATTACGAAACTCGTACGGCTCACGGAAATATGTGGAAAACGAAGGTTCAGTAATCATTTGCGATGCTCTTCAATAAGCCAGCAGTGTGAAAGTTTCGCCGCACATTACAATTATTATTGCCCCTCCTTTTGCCGAATTGGAACTTTGTGTCTTGTACAGTTGTTTTTAGGATTCTTGGAAACATTGCGGATAACGGCACTATGACACTCTGGAACACTTATATCAGCAACTTTCTACAAAGGCTGTAATTAACCTACACGTATTAAACATGGTTCGTCAATCACAACATGCTGCTTACTCAACGATTGTATAGCACATAAAAATGGGGGGAAGACGAATCTTTAGTAAATATTTTCAAACCACCTAATTAACCTACACACTTCATACTTTACGTACAAGTCACGCATAGAGTGGCCTCCATTTCGTTTAAAAATAAAAGCTCACCTTTTTTGTTCGTTCCGAAGAAGCGGGGAACTTTGTAAGCGATTCATATAACGCCTCTAAATGGGCCGTAAACGAGAGTTTAGCAGTTTTTATTTTACGCCTAATTGACGCACACACTTCAAAATTTGCCAGCATATATTCCCCTAAATTTCCTCAAAACTAAACTTCAAGAATGATCAATATTTAAAAAAAAGAAAACCTGAAAACTCTTATGTGACGTTTGTGAGCTTTTCTTGTCGCATTAACAGCTTCGCTGTAAAATCGAATGGTTTGGGTGGAAAACGCGTTAAAAGCTAGCACATTCAAGACACCTCAAGCAGAAATATCCAGTACCCTGCGCCGGAGAAACATAAAAGCGCTGAAGGCATGTCGGGTTAAGTATGACGGTGACTGGATACAGTCGGATAAGGCGGGCGGTTAGCGGACGGCCGAGAAACGCGGGCCGCTACGTTATTTTTAACTGCTCGAAAAGCAGACATCACACAGAGAACACGACACACAAAGCTGCTATCAATTTCTGGTGTTAGGAACGAGTTCGCGTAAATTCTTGCCGGATGAACCGCCCCATGCGAGTGTCACATGGGTATTTTCAGTCGGTACCTAGTTTCCGTGCAAGACGCTGTGGAAGAAAGGCAACCACAACCGAGAAATTAAGTCCCGACCGGGCTCGATCGTGATCGGAAGACCCTGCCCTGTGTGACTGGGGTGTCAGACTGCCTTCCGATTCAACATAAGCGGCTAGTGCTTATGAAAACGAACCAATTGACATGAGTAACATCGCTTTGCGAGGCATTCATTCTCAGTAGTTTGGTTTCGGTGATAATAACTTTCGCGAGATTTCGCGGGACTAGCACTGGACGCGCCGGTGGCTACCAGCGGAAGTATTCCTGACACAGCTACTCGCGTGAAATCTCGCGAAAGTAATTGCATTCCTGAAAGCGGGGGACCAAGAATATCGCCCTTTGTCGCAGTTGGTTCCAATTACGGGACAGGGTCGTTGATTTGGCTTGTTTCATTTGTTCTTGATGTTGTTGCTGTAGCTTCATAAAGTTGGTACGGGCCATCAGCATAAACTGAAACGCGGGAAGCAATGTCTGACTGGAACAGCTGTTCGTCGTAATTGCACCGGAGTGCAACGAGCAAGTACTGTGGCGCCGGTTTCTAAGTATACACTCTACGATTGGGGATACGCGTACTGTGCATCCATGTTATTTCCACATGCTTGGCCTTCCATAAGATCGATACACATATCCGCAAATAAATTCAAGTGCTAGAATGGCAGACGACAGTAACGCTTGCTGTTTTGTACATAGGATTGAGGACAGCTAAGCAGGTTAGCCTGGTGAAATGATGGAACAGTGCCAAAAACGAGCGTGTAGGGAAGAAATGACAGGATGGATCGGCTGAGTTCTGCACTGTGGTCGATATGACGGTCGTTGTAGCAGAGGATTACGAGTAATTGCGCTTAATAGAGTAACAACCGTGATGTAGCAGGAATGAGCAGTTCTGAATGTTTTGCATGTCCAACCTTTCACCTGTGTTTTTGTGCGCAGTAGTTAAAGCGAATGCTTCAATTGGAGCATAATAGGTTAAGAATTAATACTCACACTCGCTTTTATTGAACTGCTTAAGCCCAGATTTGCCCAACGGCTGCTGTATATCCTGCTAAGCAAGCCATTTAAGCGGGCGAGAAATCACCGAAGACATATTACTTACAGTTTGTTCAATGTTGACGCTGACCTGCAGGTCCATGATGGCATCCCTTGCTTGCTTGTTCCTCCACCTGTGGCGCTTACCCACTACGGGGAATTGGCCAAGAAGCCGGCGGTTAATGGATAAAGGGAAGAAGGAGAAAGAAAAACTTGAACGAAAAATTACGCCAACGTAAGGTGGAACGTTTATAATAATTTCGATATACATTTGCCTGGCAGATACAGAAATAAAAATCCCTGTAATGTTATATAAGCAGCAAATTTTGTTGTATTTTTGTTTGCTTGCTGCTTTAAAAAGATGGCGCTTACCGACTGCAGGGAATTGACCCAGTAGCCGGAGGTAGACGCGTAGGGGAGGGGGGTAGGGGGGGGGGGGGATGGAGTATGGAGGCTTCAGAATTCGGCTTAATATCGAAGGTAAGAGGGGGAAACGGCAAACATTTTGGGGAATTGGTCAAGAAATGGGTGGATTATTCCATGATCCATTGAAAAATAAAATCTCAGAATTTCTGTCAACTAAGTGCTGTAAAAGGTGTTATAATGGAAGGAATAATAGTAGCGGGAATCAATAATAAATAATTAAAATTTATGCACATAAAAAGAAAGGAAAAGAAAAAGTGCAACTTTAATAGGGCATTTGGTTGGATACAATAAGAAATTTCCGGACAGTGGAGAATCATATAAGAAATTTCCTTTTTTATTTTTTTGCTGGTGCTCAATGAGGCACTTACCATTCCATGCATATTGGCAGGAATGTGGACAGATATTGGAGTGTTCTTGCATGGGGAAGTTTTTAGTGTCAAGAAAACTGCACCTGAGAGATTCGAAAGAAAAAATGACCAGCTGATTAGAATGAAACGCCTTATAGATTAAGCTATGGCTCATAACGATGCTGCTCGCTTTGTAGATGGCGGGTACGCCCATCGTTACACCACAGCAGGGAAGTAAAGGCATTGGTAACTATATAAAACAGAGTCACTTGTGCTCTGAACACGCGCACCAAGCCAACTTTCCACCCAATTCGCCCGCTGATAAGGCCGAAAAAGTTGGTAATCACGTTCGGAAATAGCACCATCTAGGCCAAAGCACAGGCTATTGCAGCGTGAACTTTCACGGCTTCTCCAGCTCTTGGGTGTTTTTGCAGACATGGTGAAGGGTCTGGCCAAGTTTAAGTAAGCTGGATGGGATTCACCAGGTCTTGGTTCACGCAGCCGTCATTTTCCTGCCCCTGTCACCGTCACGGCACTGGGGTATACTATGAACACTGTCGAATTCTACCATATTGCCGAATTCTGTAATGGCGGCATTTCAAACCAATCAGAGAGGCCGCAGCCTCCGGCCCTGCAGGCCAATTGGAGCTGACTAGATGGCTAATTCGACATTATGGCGGAAGTTGACAGTGTGCAGAGTATACAGCAGCCCCGGCCTCTATCAGAAGGTTTTCCTCACCCTTGTCTACTCAAACACGGAGCACCGGAAACGTTAAAGAGCATCGGCCGAATTTTCGGTGTCCAGGCTTATAGCGATAAATTGCAGGAATGCTCGAAGCGCAAGCTGCCGTCGTGGTGCAGGCATGGCCTGCGCGTCGACACAATTGGTTGTGGGTCAGGGCTTCAGACATGCATAGCGTAATAATAATAATAATAATAATAATAATAATAATAATAATAATAATAATAATAATAATAATAATAATAATAATAATAATAATAATAATAATAATAATAATAATAATAATAATAATAAACTTTGCAGATGCATGCCAATCAATCCGAGCTACTCGTGCGTCGAGGACAGCAAAGCTCTGTAAATGCGTTCTCAGATCCTTCGGAAGTTCTAGGGGTCTGTTATGCCAATAATAATAATGTAACCCAGCTTATGCAAACGCTTGTTATATCCGGTGCAATTCCTTCACTATAGCTAAGCATTTTCATATGCTTTTCATATGAGACCGGTGCTTTTTTTCGTTAAGATTACGAAAGAAAATAACGCCTTCATCGCCAATAATTTCTTCACTCTTTATGATTTCGTCGATGGACGTCGTGTGCCCGTGCACATCAAATGCAAAATACTGCTCCTTGGAGGGTATTGCGGGTACAGGTCAATACGCTATCCTGGCAGGCCCCCAACGAGGGCCAGCGATCATGGGCTGAAGAAAGCAGGATCTCCGGCAGAACCATGGACGCCGAACCAAATGTCGATGAGGTGCAGACGTGATCGCTGGTCATGCGGGAACACCAACGCTGACATGCTTGAGGCGCTAATAATGTCTTGGTGAGTTTCATCATCATCATCATCATCACCATCATCATCATCATCATCGTCGTCGTCGTCGCAGTGATTATCTTCTTATTCCTCCCAGCGGCCCCAGTTGCACATACTCAGTTCCATACAACGAGTGGCGCTCATTCAGTACCTCTAGGGGCACATACCTTGCGGCTCATACCTTGCGGCCCCAGTGGCACTCATATTTAGACTGTGCTATATTCGGGATAGGCCCAAGAAAGAGGCTGGAAACAGGTTAGACAAAGACCTAGCTGATACGGAAAAATGGGGGTAACTCGCCAAAGAAGACGTTGTCTTAAAACGGCCGCAAGATTTTTCTCGATTTGGTCTCCTCGCTGACTTCAAAAGGAGAGCCAGTTGAGCACGAAGACAAACAAAAATTGCAAATTACCGGTTAAGATGAACAGAAAGAGAAGTTGTCGATTCTAGCAAGGTATACGAAAGGCAACTGTACAACTTTTTCTTTTTAATTACGTTTCAAAGCAAATTGGGGGCTCCGATGCAGTCTGCGGTGCTGGCTCTTTGATTGGGCATTTGATGCCGAGCATGCCGCCAGCCTTCCCTATCGCCGCCGACAACAGTCTTGCAAGTTCACTAAACAGTTTCGTTGTAAAAGAAATGTAGCATGCGCCCATCATGTGCCGCTATATCCACCAGTAAGGATTGCGATCAGGAGTTCCTGCGCAGGAGAGGCAGGCAAGAAAGTTAAAAAGAATGAACTGCCTACCCCGCCAGTTTCGTGATAGCTGCAGTTCGTTGCTGGATCTGTCGGTGTACGTCTGGTCGGCTGGCAGCTTACCGAACCCTCCTTCCCTCCCACTTCCTCTCGCGCTATGGCGGCTGTGGGATCGGAAGAAGGCGTCCACAAATCGCGCCGCTGTATGTGGCCACCGGCCTGCAGATGTTTCGCGCAATTGCGCGGTGAAATAACAAAGATTAACTATTCTCCCTTCGACAAACGTCATGGTGTTGGAAGAGCGAATAAAAGCTCCGTGCCGAGCACAAAATGCCTCCGGCTATGCTGCGAAACGTGTCGCCTAACGTGAACGTCCACGTTCACGTTCGGCACACGTAACTAGTAACTTGTAGCTAGTAACCTTATTCAACGATGTGTGGCCGATCGGGCCCTGTTTCAATGAAAAGCATTATAAACGAAAAAAGAATTGCCGCTCTTCCTAACGCTGCATGTTTCGCAACTTTTGTGAACGATTCTTCGCCGCGCTCTCGCGTAACGATAACACCGTGAACATTGCTTTGGTCGTCCAATCCAGGCAATGCAGGCAGCACCTGTGTCCTAACTTAGGAGTGGTGCACAACGGAAACAGTGATGGCCTCTCGCAGATAGACGAACAGTGATTTTAATTGAGCGATTCCTTAGAACGTGTACCGCGCTCTATGCAAACAAAAAACAACGAAAAAGAAAAAGAAGACGATCACGCAGCCTAGTTGCAATTAACAGGAGTTTTCGTTGCAATTAAATATGTACATTACATCTTATCTTGCAAAATAGCAACCACGTATTGTGTAGCAGACTTGAAAAAAAAAACAGCCTTCAATGTTACTGGTCTTCGAAGGAATCAGTAAGAGGCGATCGTTGGAAGTCGATGATCATGAAAAAAGGAAAGCGAAGAATCACAGAGCAAATGGCACGGGATGAGCGTGCTCTAGTGCCAGGAGCATCGCAGCCGTCAACAGGAGGTCCGATTCGAGTGCCAGGCCCGAGCACTGGCGGCCAGAGGCATTCGTGCACTGAGTTGGCATGGTGTCACAGTGGGGGGAGAGTGGAGAAAGCCGTAGTGACGTTGCGCTCTTCTGGGCGATCGACTCGAGTCCACAGGTAGCAGGGCTTTGTGCCGGTGCAGGAGCGCGTGCCGGCCGTGCGCAGCAGGTAGTCGACGAGGAGAAGCAGCGAGCCCGCGATGGACGCCACCACCACTCCCATGACTGCGGCGGCGGCACCAACCGGTAATGGAAGAGAGAGAGCAGACAGACGGGTAAGCTGTTACCCGGTCCCACCTTTCGGGTCTAACAACTGTAAACGGAGTGTTATGATGGAACGCATGTAAAAGAATAAATGACAACTCTGGGGTTCTTACGTGCCAAAACCACGATCTGATTATGAGACACGCCGTAGTGGGGGACTATGGATTTAATTTTTATTGCCTGAAGTTCTTTAACGTGCCCCTACTGCAGGGGACACGGGCGTGTTTGTGTAAGGCGAGCTATTGCCCGACTCGATGTTGTGTATGACGACAGCAGCAAAGCGACAAGAGGCACGCTGACTCATATCGCGCTCTGTCAAAGAAGTCTAAAGATACAACAATTCCGTTACGACTTGGGGCGATACCGAAGCAGCTACAGTACGAAGAAAATTGGCACTATTTCGTTTTAATATAGGCAACTTGTTGCAGTGCGGCGCGATGCACGCCAAGGTCAGTCGTGTAGGGTTGAAGATTATTTGCACGATCCATTCCTGCGTCCGAGGCGCGCACGTCCGCGCGTACGATCGCTTTTATTGAAGTAAATCGCTGTTATTCGGCGCAAGGTGCGCTCCGATCGTCCGAAAGCGCTAGTTAGCGTTCCAAATGTTGCAGCACCTGTGGATGGCTGGCAGCCTATGCAGGAACGAAGCTACGAGGGAAACACCTTGAGCTATCTGAGTCAAGCGTGGAGCAACTCGAGCAGTTTTACCATTCCACACTACACATGTGTGTGCATGTTGGAAGAACAAAGAATTAACCAGGAAACGAAACCGAGTAGAACGTCGGGTTCTTTGTGCCGAAGAACCCTGGTTGGATACCGCCATTGACACTTACGTATATATATATGTATTTTTTGAAGACAGGATCGTATACCTATAAGCGACCTATCGAGAAGTGCCTGGTGTGATGCAAAGAATGCTTCGCGCCATTTTTTTTTTAGTAAGCAAATAATTTGACTCACGAGAGGCTAGCAAAGAGCAGGCTTTTTGCACTCACAAGCATGCAGACCAGAAGTGGTAGATTTCGTACGTACAGGCTATTTGCGACGCTGTGAGGTTCTGATCGTCGCCGGCTTCAGGGTGCATCATCTCCTTCCTAGTTTTCTTCTTCCTCTTCGATACCTACAGGACGCACAAGCACGAACCCGCTCGGCGTGCTTGAACGACGTGAAAAAAAAAAAAAAAACGCATGCTGGCGCAACACTGTTCAGTGTGGCGAAGATGGCCATACAGGCACGTGCGGCCACTCTTTCCCTTTTCTATAAAGTGTTCCTGTTAGATTAGTAAAAACTGTGGGCACTAATGGCTACGCGTTGCTGCAGAGTCAACGCTATAGCGATGGAGGGAGGCCGTGGACATCACCATAATTTTCAAAACGACGCTTTAGTGTTGCCTTGGCTGCTGGCTCCCGGATCTTCGTGACGTGGCCCACTGCGCTATACTTTCCTTAGCCGATCATGAGCTGTAATTTCCAATTTCTTGCAAGACCCCTCTGATAGAGTTTAAGCGGAGTCGTTAGGGTGTCAGAGATCACTAGTAATCGTGCTCTTCTCCTCGCCATGGTTAACTAATGCGTATGAACCTCCTCAATTTGTTGTCGACCAAATAAGTACCAAGATGTAAGACTAAATGAAATATGGTTTCACCTTAATTTTAATCACAAAAATGCTCGTTGCGTTGAGGTAACCGATTTGACTCTTTTTTTTCAAACATTGCCAAGTGGCAAAGATTCTCGCAATGACTCCGTTGCAAAAACAAACGCGTGATGCGTGTTTTGTGGCTCAACACTTCTTTAAACTTCGCAGATTGGAATCCTTGGTAGGCACTTCGTGACACATCGTCAGTCGCTGTCATTTTCCTGCCATGCCTCCCGTTGTCTCAGACAAGCGCATCCTATAGCACACACACAATTCTTGTCTGTGCGCGCACGTCGTCGAAAGTGAGCTAACGGGATGCGATTAGTCATCGCGTACTATGGCTTCTACACTTGCGTGATTATTTCTTAATCGCCATTTCCTAGTAAGTTCGCGGCTTGCTTGTAATAAAATGTCCGGATCTCTCTCTATATTGGTATAAGTGAGCGAGAAAAAAAATAAAACGGTGACATGCGCCTCTGCGCGTAAATGTGTAACGCAAACCTATGTGGTGGGACTTCTAAAAGTTCACTGATTGCATATACATGTTACATATATCACACGCATTTGTCTGCCTTCCTGATGACAACGAAACACAGGCGGACGGCAGCTCCTTCCTTTGCTCGTGCGCACTTTCTCTGGGTATTTCTTCTGCCTTTTTTTTTTCGCCGCAGATGTGTGAGCAAAATTATTAGCTCGCACATCTGTAAAACAAAGGAAAGATGAATGACCAGAGGATAGGGCTAACACGATTGAAGAATTGTCTTTCCACACATGCACGCCTAGCACGCTCGATCAAGTGCGCGATCGATAAGCCGTATACAAAGCCTGTTTGCTTGTAATGCGCGCATGACGTACAGGTAGCGGATTCCATCCAAGGCGAATTTCGACACACTGCGGAGCTAAATCCAGCATTATTGATTCGGTTACTTTTACTACGCAGAAGATGGCGGATTGTCACCTGGTTGTCGCCTTGCTTGATTGATGAACCCGTTGAAGGACGCAGTTGGTGAGAGAGCCGTCGAACAGGTGGAGCATCGTGATGGCGCACGGCGCGCGTGCAGTAGCTGCAACGGCTACAAGAGAATCGTGTAGCTGGCGGAATGTTTGATCACGTGGCACTACGCGGGGGGTGGGGAGAGGTGGGGGGTGATATGAGGCCAGCGCTCGAAGATGACGACGAGTAGATAGCCTCTCATGAATATTCGGTACAGCGCGACGACAAGTCGTTTGATGTCGACTCGCCGTTGCATACAGAACGCACCATGCTTGAAGACAATAAGCGCAGATGTGCCGTCGTGACCGCGAGAAGGGGTGGTGCCCAAGAATGCTATGCACACCAATGTAGAACCAGCTGGAGAAAATGGAATGGTAGTGGGGCAGGTGGATGCGCAGGTGGGCAATTTAAGAAAAAAAAATGCGATACCGAGGCATGCTGTTAATTAATTTACTCTTGGCGGTGGCTTAGCGGCTATGGCGTTGCGCTGCTAAGCACAAGGTCGCGGGATCAAAACCCGGCCGCGGCGGCCGCATTTCGATGGGGGTGAATTGCGAAAACGCACGTGTCCCGTGCCCAGGGGGCAGGGTAAAGATCCCCTGGTGGTCAAAATCAATCCGGGGTCCCCAGCTACGGTGTGCCTCATAATCAAATCGTGGTTTTGGCACGACGCCAGAATTAAATTCAGGCTGTCAATTAAAACAAAAAAACTGCTGCGCGCAGTTGGTGCTATTCGCGGTGGAAGCGAGTCAGAAAAGTGTGGATTCCTTTTTTTTTTCAACGAAACCTCAACTCGACTCAAACCTAAGCCAATTCATCGCGTTTTTACATTCAAGTGGGCCGAACCCAGTACCGACAGTTCCTTCAGTTCATGCCGTTTATACTGAAAAACCATACTTGTGCCAGCTGATCCTATACGAAGGTGCTCTGTTACTTGCGGCTGCGTAGTTGTGTTTGTGAGAACTGTTGTAGGGCAAGGCGTAACCCGTAAGTACGAAGCTAAAGGGAACAAAGGAACGTGGTTCAGTATTTCACTTGGCAGTCAGTAGCTTCTCTTGTCTGCAAGGCAGTTAACAGGCTTGAGTCGGTCTGGTCGTTTGAAAGCGCCGAATGGGCCCCATACTTTCCCTTCCCCCTCCACATTTCATGTTTTCCCCGCAGAATTCAAGGAAAAAAGAAGGCTGTTAATCAATATTCTGGTACAGTTTTGAAAGGAGCGTAGCCGTACGAGAAAAGAAGAAAGACGACATCGGTAACCACGCAATTCCGCGTCAGCCGTGATAGTCACTGATTCGTTATCATTGTGCTCATCCCTTACTGCTTCTAGTAATTTTCGCGTGATGAGGACATTTCATTCATTGGTACCTGGTTACTTGAGAAGCGTGCGTTTGATTAAGGTGCCTGGCCATAAAGGACTAATCATTAATGAAATTGCAGACTCTCTAGCCAAGGCATCGATAAGTGGCCCGATTCTCCCTTGCAGCCCTTTGACTGCTTATGTTACTGCTGCTAGATTTCGCAGGAGTGTCATACAGACAGTATCAGGCTCCGCAGTTACTAACTCTGTGGATTACGGACATCTCCTACACCCTTGGAACAGATATTTTTGCCGAACACGGAAAATTGAAGTGTGCATCACGAGGCTGCGCTGCCGTATACCTGCATTGAACTTCTACCTCCACAGGTCTGGTCTGGTCCCCTCACCATTATGCTCATTCTGTGGCGAAGCGGAGACAATAGACCATTTCTTGTTGTCTTGCAGACGTTTTTCTATTATAAGAAAACGACTACTCGAAATCCCGCTTCGCTCTATTGGTCTAACTTTATCAGTGCCTATGATCCTATCTTTTGGAGCCTCCATTATTGGGTTCAGCCACAGAAATGTTTGCTTGGCAATCCAAAATTACCTCGTTGAAACCAATCAATTTCCATGTTAGATTGATCATTCTCCTTCCCAACCATAGCTTTTATTTATTTCTCATCTATTATTATTATTATTATTATTATTATTATTATTATTATTATTATTATTATTATTATTATTATTATTATTATTATGTTATACCCGGTTATCATCTGATTATTTCCTTTTTTCTCCAGACACGAAACGTTTAGTTTTAAACTCCAACGCTCAAATTGCTAACTCCCTTGTTATGATTATCATTTTTATGCACCTAGTTGAACCAGGCAATTCTTGGCCAATCCCCCACTGTGGGTATGTGCCACGGCCACTCAGGAAAACAACAACAACAACAATTCCGCGCTTAGCATTCGAGCAGCTATATTACGACGTCTGTTTCGACATGCGATCGCGTTTATTATTCGCAAACTGTCGGTAACGGTAAGAAGCCATCGCTTCCTCTATCGTCCCATCCGTCGATGCTTGTTCATTGCGGCCTCTTCTGTGTGTCTGTAAAGTACAATTTTAATTCGTTTTATCAGCCCATGCAATTGAATGCATTCGTCTCGCCTTGCCTCTGCACGCGCGAGGCCCTTTGAGTCATGTTGACGATAAAGGTGAGGACTATGGCGCGAGTTCTGCGTCACGTGTTCTTCATGCGCTAAGAAAACGCAGAAGAAGAAAATGCACGACGGAACGAGAAGCGCGTACGACAGTCCGATGACAATTCGGGAGCGATTTTGTAAGCACTGCTCTTTTGTGTTACGCTCGCCACTCGCGTATAAAGGCGAAGAGATGCCCTTCGTTTTCTAGCAGGTTTGGGTCACTAAATTTTTACTTATCCGCATGTTGTTCAAGAGCCCACCAGACTATGCTCGATTTTGCAATGAAAACAATACCGTGCATCAATTTTTTTCCGTTTCCTCTCAAAGGATGATCTCCGCTTTAAGCAAATTGACATTGGAAACGCCGTTTCGGTGATTTGCCCATCACTTAAGAAGGTGAATAAATAAAATTTGGGCTTTTACCAGCCAGAACCGCAGTCTGATTATGAGGCACGCCGGCCTAAGGGGCTCTTGATTAATTTTGACCACTTTGAGTTCTTGAACGTCCGCTCAGTGTACGGCGCACGGGCGTTTTCGCATTCTCTCCTCGTCGTGATGCGGCGGCAGCGGCGGGGACACGAACCCGCGACCTGCGACCTTCATTTAACTATTTCTGTACTCAGCGGTTGCATGTAACTCTCAGTGGGTGTTTGCATGCTATAAGACTTAGCGGCTACGGCGTTGCGCTGCTAAGCACAAGGTCGCGGGATCAAAACCCGGCCGCGGCGGCCGCATTTCGATGGGGGTGATGGGGGCAGATTCGCTCAGCTGTTTAGGATTTGGCTTCTGCTTCCAGTCGATCAAGTGCCTAAGTTCGCCATTTGTTCTAATTTTAAATTTTACTTGATCAATCCATACTAAATTATTTCATTTTTAATGCCACCCAGGAAATGCTGAAACTGTCGTGGTATTTTTTTTATGTTTGTTTTGCTTTCCTCCGTCGACGCACTCGTCTCGTAGCACTTCATCCGCTTCACAGGTATCGGCGTCACACTGACGGCCATCTTGGGCACGCTGCTACTGCTCATTGATTACCTGGTGCGCAGCAGCGTTCCGCGAGCCCGAGGGGCCCACCAGGCTTTGCACGACTGGGGCACCCACCCCGTGATGAGCTCGCACGCGAACGCCACTCCAACTGCTCTGTGACACCTCGACCGTGCCGGGACTCGACCTCGGTGCAGTGCGTGGAACGACGCATTTCGTCGACGTGATGGAACCGGCTCGGCTTCGCCAACCAAATAATAACGCACGTCTTAATTCCCGATGGACTTCCTAGTGGTCTCACTCTATTTAGTATATGCGGAATGAAACGTTCTAGCGATTACCCGGAAAACGTAGCGAATCGTGTGTTCATCTCGATGGTACACCTGCGCGTAAAAGTAAAATACTAAACCCGGTATTTTTCTTTTAAACTTAAGGTTTGGACTCACTGGCCATTACTCAAGTATCACTCCCTTTTTACGTACCGACGAAAGTTCGCTTGTGGACTCATTTTTCACAGATGCATCGTACGCCATCTGTCAAGAATGATTTTTTGTTCACTTTTTGAAGGAGAACTTTATGAAGAGTATATCCTCCTGGATTGTTTCTAGACAATCAGTGACAACATTTAGGGAATTCTGAATCCACGTAGGCGCGCCTTTGCGCCGAGCGATAACTTTGTAACAGCGGTTAGCCGGTGGAAAACGTCCACCGGGAAGAGCTAGGCCAGTGTAATATAGCGATTCCTTCCACTCGGTTCTATGCCAGTTATCACCCGCGCTTCACGGCCGGCTGATCCCACTGATAACGCTGGCGGATCTCCGCACTGCCAACTACGTACGAAGAAAAATGGCATTGAAATAGAACTGAAGTAGAATTGAATTCGGATTAACGTAGAATCAGCGATGAATAATGTATATACGCTTGTCAATATGTCTGCATCTAAAGCTAATACGAATATTCTTTTGCTTAGTTCGGAACAGTGCCACGCTGGGTGTCGCTACGTTGGCCTTAGCCTGGTACAGGGTTGGCAGAGCACTTGACGAGCAGAGGGAGTGCAAATACCTTGAAAGCACCGTGTCACTGCTGTTAGCTTTGCAGGTACCTTCTCACTGAGTTGAATTGGTGTCTTCATCTTAACTCATTATCATCATCTATATCATCATTAATGCAGGACGAAGGTCTGTTCCCGTGATCAGCAACTACCTCTGTCTTGTGCCAGCTGGCCCGACCTTATGCATGTAGATTTTCTAACTGCACCCCACCACCTACTTCACTATCGTTTTCGCCTGCACTTCCATTCTCTCGGCACCCATTATTTAACTCGAATAAATCCCAGATTACCCTCACAGCGCATAACATGGCCTGCCTATATCCATTTTGTCCTTTTAATGTAAAGAATATCTTAACACTGAATAAATATTAAGTAACACAGCACCAAGAGAGACACGAAGTGGAATGAAAGAAGCAACAGGACAGACGGACTCTGAACTCGGACGTTTAGCAGAAGCAAAACAACTTTTATGTACACAGTGAAGTGGCATGCGCACTGGAAATACGGATTCCCCGAAAAGAAGAAACATAGAAAACGAGAAAGTTGTACCGCGCGCACGCACGCACGCACGCGCGCACGCACGCACGCACGCACGCACGCACGCACGCACGCACGCACGCACGCACGCAAGCTGGCGCGCAGGCACATCTTTAGCTTTATGCGTGTAGATATTGATAACTGCAGCTAACCAGCTTACTTATTTCGCACCGACATGCGTGTCTGAAGCTGGATGTCGCGTAGGACGCGATCTCGCAAATAAATTGTGGGTGGCTTACGTTGCACTATGACGTAGCATGTCAGCGGTTGCATACACGCCGGTAAAAAAATCTGTTTTCTAATAAATAGCTTTTTTTCTCTCTCTCTCGGCTCTATGATAAGGTGAGGAACAAGAAGACAGCAGAAGAGAGAATCGACACCTTGACGCCGAAATTCCTTCATTCTAAAAAAAAAAAATCAGGTAGTTTTTCTCGATTAAACACGTTGTCGAATACCTTCCTTAAGCTCTTACAAGCTCAGAGCTAGTCTGGCTCCTCACAGTTCCCATTCTAGGGAAACGAGGTGATAGATATTTTTTCTTACTCTGTCATCGTTTCGCTGTGAAGGAAGAGCATTTTAGAAACAGCATTTAGACAAATTTTAGTGAATTTTTCAATTCCAGATATTCTTTCTCTGAGAGCCTCCTCCCTTGGACACAGCCACATAGCGATGGCTGCTCAGCCTTTGAATAACTTCTGATTGATTCAAGGAGATATTGTTACAACATTTCTAGTAAGTTATGTTATGTTTGATTGTTTGAAATTCTCTACGAGTATCTCAGTTGTTTTCCAGCCAATAACAAGCTCTTTCCTATAATTCCAGCCGAATCTCGGTCAGTCCGCCATAGTGGGTATGAGCCATCAGCAGAGGGAAAACAAAACAATGCATCGCCGAGCCAAAGTACCGAGAGGCGGTCCCTTCACGCTCCTGCAGAAGGCATGTACGTAACTGCCTCCTAGAACGACTGAAGGTCGAGCAAGTTGGTTGGTGTTCATTGTGCGCAAAGGCAGGCGTGCAAACACGGACACAAGGAACGAAGAGGACAATGGAAATGGCCGGCGTTGGTGTTGACCTTTTCTTCCGACCTGTGTTCGGTTTTACAGACCTGCGCTTCCGCACCATAAATCAGTTTTTTTTTTAATTACGCGCCAACCATCGTGTTCATTTCGGTAAAGCACTGTCATCCAGCGGCACAAGTTGACAGAGATGTACGCGCACGAGCAATAGTTTGAGACCGCGCCACCAACAAAAAAATTATTTCTTTAAGCACAGCCACGCAACGGGGAATTGCCTCAATGCATCACATTGGTTGAAAAGGTGCACGTGGGCTGCAACACTTGATTTCAGCCAGCGTCGGTAGGCTGCAACAAAAAACAAACAAAAACAATATGCGGCATATGTGGTAACCAAACTTTTGCTCGCGAGTGTGCACTCTTTGTCACAAGGTAGACGGGCCACGTTGCCTGTTACCGCTATGCTGTCTTCAGGCTGAAAGTGGGAAAGCGGGTGACTTTCCCTTCCTGAAAGCGGGAAAGTCACCAGATACTCCCAGCAGCTATAGACCTATAGCACTAACAAGTTGCCTGGCAAAAGCATATGAAAGCATAATAAATATAAGATTAATATGCGTTCTCGAAACAGGTAACTTACTAGATACTCACCAGTGTGGTTACAAGAAAGGCTACTCAACAATTGACCATCTTGTTTGTCTTGAACATGCCATACGTGAGGCATTCCTTCTCAAACAACACTGCAGTCTTTTTAGACTTGGAGAAAGCATGCGACACCACATGGAGGTATGGTATTTTGCGAGATTTAGCAACACTAGAAATACGTGGCAGAATGCTCAACTACTTGGATAGTTTTCTATCAAACCGCACATTTCAAGTCCGTCTGTGGGTTCAACATTGTCCCAAGTTTTTGTCCAGGAAAGTGGCATACCACAGGGTTGCGTATTATGCTTAACGCGGTTCGTGATGAAGATCAGTCAGTCAGTCAGCCAGTCAGTCAGTCAGTCAGTCAGTCAGTCAGTCAGTCAGTCAGTCAGTCAGTCAGTCAGTCAGTCAGTCAGTCAGTCAGTCAGTCAGTCAGTCAGTCAGTCAGTCAGTCAGTCAGTCAGTCAGTCAGTCAGTCAGTCAGTCAGTCAGTCAGTCAGTCAGTCAGTCAGTCAGTCAGTCAGTCAGTCAGTCAGTCAGTCAGTCAGTCAGTCAGTCAGTCAGTCAGTCAGTCAGTCAGTCAGTCAGTCAGTCAGTCAGTCAGTCAGTCAGTCAGTCAGTCAGTCAGTCAGTCAGTCAGTCAGTCAGTCAGTCAGTCAGTCAGTCAGTCAGTCAGTCAGTCAGTCAGTCAGTCAGTCAGTCAGTCAGTCAGTCAGTCAGTCAGTCAGTCAGTCAGTCAGTCAGTCAGTCAGTCAGTCAGTCAGTCAGTCAGTCAGTCAGTCAGTCAGTCAGTCAGTCAGTCAGTCAGTCAGTCAGTCAGTCAGTCAGTCAGTCAGTCAGTCAGTCAGTCAGTCAGTCAGTCAGTCAGTCAGTCAGTCAGTCAGTCAGTCAGTCAGTCAGTCAGTCAGTCAGTCAGTCAGTCAGTCAGTCAGTCAGTCAGTCAGTCAGTCAGTCAGTCAGTCAGTCAGTCAGTCAGTCAGTCAGTCAGTCAGTCAGTCAGTCAGTCAGTCAGTCAGTCAGTCAGTCAGTCAGTCAGTCAGTCAGTCAGTCAGTCAGTCAGTCAGTCAGTCAGTCAGTCAGTCAGTCAGTCAGTCAGTCAGTCAGTCAGTCAGTCAGTCAGTCAGTCAGTCAGTCAGTCAGTCAGTCAGTCAGTCAGTCAGTCAGTCAGTCAGTCAGTCAGTCAGTCAGTCAGTCAGTCAGTCAGTCAGTCAGTCAGTCAGTCAGTCAGTCAGTCAGTCAGTCAGTCAGTCAGTCAGTCAGTCAGTCAGTCAGTCAGTCAGTCAGTCAGTCAGTCAGTCAGTCAGTCAGTCAGTCAGTCAGTCAGTCAGTCAGTCAGTCAGTCAGTCAGTCAGTCAGTCAGTCAGTCAGTCAGTCAGTCAGTCAGTCAGTCAGTCAGTCAGTCAGTCAGTCAGTCAGTCAGTCAGTCAGTCAGTCAGTCAGTCAGTCAGTCAGTCAGTCAGTCAGTCAGTCAGTCAGTCAGTCAGTCAGTCAGTCAGTCAGTCAGTCAGTCAGTCAGTCAGTCAGTCAGTCAGTCAGTCAGTCAGTCAGTCAGTCAGTCAGTCAGTCAGTCAGTCAGTCAGTCAGTCAGTCAGTCAGTCAGTCAGTCAGTCAGTCAGTCAGTCAGTCAGTCAGTCAGTCAGTCAGTCAGTCAGTCAGTCAGTCAGTCAGTCAGTCAGTCAGTCAGTCAGTCAGTCAGTCAGTCAGTCAGTCAGTCAGTCAGTCAGTCAGTCAGTCAGTCAGTCAGTCAGTCAGTCAGTCAGTCAGTCAGTCAGTCAGTCAGTCAGTCAGTCAGTCAGTCAGTCAGTCAGTCAGTCAGTCAGTCAGTCAGTCAGTCAGTCAGTCAGTCAGTCAGTCAGTCAGTCAGTCAGTCAGTCAGTCAGTCAGTCAGTCAGTCAGTCAGTCAGTCAGTCAGTCAGTCAGTCAGTCAGTCAGTCAGTCAGTCAGTCAGTCAGTCAGTCAGTCAGTCAGTCAGTCAGTCAGTCAGTCAGTCAGTCAGTCAGTCAGTCAGTCAGTCAGTCAGTCAGTCAGTCAGTCAGTCAGTCAGTCAGTCAGTCAGTCAGTCAGTCAGTCAGTCAGTCAGTCAGTCAGTCAGTCAGTCAGTCAGTCAGTCAGTCAGTCAGTCAGTCAGTCAGTCAGTCAGTCAGTCAGTCAGTCAGTCAGTCAGTCAGTCAGTCAGTCAGTCAGTCAGTCAGTCAGTCAGTCAGTCAGTCAGTCAGTCAGTCAGTCAGTCAGTCAGTCAGTCAGTCAGTCAGTCAGTCAGTCAGTCAGTCAGTCAGTCAGTCAGTCAGTCAGTCAGTCAGTCAGTCAGTCAGTCAGTCAGTCAGTCAGTCAGTCAGTCAGTCAGTCAGTCAGTCAGTCAGTCAGTCAGTCAGTCAGTCAGTCAGTCAGTCAGTCAGTCAGTCAGTCAGTCAGTCAGTCAGTCAGTCAGTCAGTCAGTCAGTCAGTCAGTCAGTCAGTCAGTCAGTCAGTCAGTCAGTCAGTCAGTCAGTCAGTCAGTCAGTCAGTCAGTCAGTCAGTCAGTCAGTCAGTCAGTCAGTCAGTCAGTCAGTCAGTCAGTCAGTCAGTCAGTCAGTCAGTCAGTCAGTCAGTCAGTCAGTCAGTCAGTCAGTCAGTCAGTCAGTCAGTCAGTCAGTCAGTCAGTCAGTCAGTCAGTCAGTCAGTCAGTCAGTCAGTCAGTCAGTCAGTCAGTCAGTCAGTCAGTCAGTCAGTCAGTCAGTCAGTCAGTCAGTCAGTCAGTCAGTCAGTCAGTCAGTCAGTCAGTCAGTCAGTCAGTCAGTCAGTCAGTCAGTCAGTCAGTCAGTCAGTCAGTCAGTCAGTCAGTCAGTCAGTCAGTCAGTCAGTCAGTCAGTCAGTCAGTCAGTCAGTCAGTCAGTCAGTCAGTCAGTCAGTCAGTCAGTCAGTCAGTCAGTCAGTCAGTCAGTCAGTCAGTCAGTCAGTCAGTCAGTCAGTCAGTCAGTCAGTCAGTCAGTCAGTCAGTCAGTCAGTCAGTCAGTCAGTCAGTCAGTCAGTCAGTCAGTCAGTCAGTCAGTCAGTCAGTCAGTCAGTCAGTCAGTCAGTCAGTCAGTCAGTCAGTCAGTCAGTCAGTCAGTCAGTCAGTCAGTCAGTCAGTCAGTCAGTCAGTCAGTCAGTCAGTCAGTCAGTCAGTCAGTCAGTCAGTCAGTCAGTCAGTCAGTCAGTCAGTCAGTCAGTCAGTCAGTCAGTCAGTCAGTCAGTCAGTCAGTCAGTCAGTCAGTCAGTCAGTCAGTCAGTCAGTCAGTCAGTCAGTCAGTCAGTCAGTCAGTCAGTCAGTCAGTCAGTCAGTCAGTCAGTCAGTCAGTCAGTCAGTCAGTCAGTCAGTCAGTCAGTCAGTCAGTCAGTCAGTCAGTCAGTCAGTCAGTCAGTCAGTCAGTCAGTCAGTCAGTCAGTCAGTCAGTCAGTCAGTCAGTCAGTCAGTCAGTCAGTCAGTCAGTCAGTCAGTCAGTCAGTCAGTCAGTCAGTCAGTCAGTCAGTCAGTCAGTCAGTCAGTCAGTCAGTCAGTCAGTCAGTCAGTCAGTCAGTCAGTCAGTCAGTCAGTCAGTCAGTCAGTCAGTCAGTCAGTCAGTCAGTCAGTCAGTCAGTCAGTCAGTCAGTCAGTCAGTCAGTCAGTCAGTCAGTCAGTCAGTCAGTCAGTCAGTCAGTCAGTCAGTCAGTCAGTCAGTCAGTCAGTCAGTCAGTCAGTCAGTCAGTCAGTCAGTCAGTCAGTCAGTCAGTCAGTCAGTCAGTCAGTCAGTCAGTCAGTCAGTCAGTCAGTCAGTCAGTCAGTCAGTCAGTCAGTCAGTCAGTCAGTCAGTCAGTCAGTCAGTCAGTCAGTCAGTCAGTCAGTCAGTCAGTCAGTCAGTCAGTCAGTCAGTCAGTCAGTCAGTCAGTCAGTCAGTCAGTCAGTCAGTCAGTCAGTCAGTCAGTCAGTCAGTCAGTCAGTCAGTCAGTCAGTCAGTCAGTCAGTCAGTCAGTCAGTCAGTCAGTCAGTCAGTCAGTCAGTCAGTCAGTCAGTCAGTCAGTCAGTCAGTCAGTCAGTCAGTCAGTCAGTCAGTCAGTCAGTCAGTCAGTCAGTCAGTCAGTCAGTCAGTCAGTCAGTCAGTCAGTCAGTCAGTCAGTCAGTCAGTCAGTCAGTCAGTCAGTCAGTCAGTCAGTCAGTCAGTCAGTCAGTCAGTCAGTCAGTCAGTCAGTCAGTCAGTCAGTCAGTCAGTCAGTCAGTCAGTCAGTCAGTCAGTCAGTCAGTCAGTCAGTCAGTCAGTCAGTCAGTCAGTCAGTCAGTCAGTCAGTCAGTCAGTCAGTCAGTCAGTCAGTCAGTCAGTCAGTCAGTCAGTCAGTCAGTCAGTCAGTCAGTCAGTCAGTCAGTCAGTCAGTCAGTCAGTCAGTCAGTCAGTCAGTCAGTCAGTCAGTCAGTCAGTCAGTCAGTCAGTCAGTCAGTCAGTCAGTCAGTCAGTCAGTCAGTCAGTCAGTCAGTCAGTCAGTCAGTCAGTCAGTCAGTCAGTCAGTCAGTCAGTCAGTCAGTCAGTCAGTCAGTCAGTCAGTCAGTCAGTCAGTCAGTCAGTCAGTCAGTCAGTCAGTCAGTCAGTCAGTCAGTCAGTCAGTCAGTCAGTCAGTCAGTCAGTCAGTCAGTCAGTCAGTCAGTCAGTCAGTCAGTCAGTCAGTCAGTCAGTCAGTCAGTCAGTCAGTCAGTCAGTCAGTCAGTCAGTCAGTCAGTCAGTCAGTCAGTCAGTCAGTCAGTCAGTCAGTCAGTCAGTCAGTCAGTCAGTCAGTCAGTCAGTCAGTCAGTCAGTCAGTCAGTCAGTCAGTCAGTCAGTCAGTCAGTCAGTCAGTCAGTCAGTCAGTCAGTCAGTCAGTCAGTCAGTCAGTCAGTCAGTCAGTCAGTCAGTCAGTCAGTCAGTCAGTCAGTCAGTCAGTCAGTCAGTCAGTCAGTCAGTCAGTCAGTCAGTCAGTCAGTCAGTCAGTCAGTCAGTCAGTCAGTCAGTCAGTCAGTCAGTCAGTCAGTCAGTCAGTCAGTCAGTCAGTCAGTCAGTCAGTCAGTCAGTCAGTCAGTCAGTCAGTCAGTCAGTCAGTCAGTCAGTCAGTCAGTCAGTCAGTCAGTCAGTCAGTCAGTCAGTCAGTCAGTCAGTCAGTCAGTCAGTCAGTCAGTCAGTCAGTCAGTCAGTCAGTCAGTCAGTCAGTCAGTCAGTCAGTCAGTCAGTCAGTCAGTCAGTCAGTCAGTCAGTCAGTCAGTCAGTCAGTCAGTCAGTCAGTCAGTCAGTCAGTCAGTCAGTCAGTCAGTCAGTCAGTCAGTCAGTCAGTCAGTCAGTCAGTCAGTCAGTCAGTCAGTCAGTCAGTCAGTCAGTCAGTCAGTCAGTCAGTCAGTCAGTCAGTCAGTCAGTCAGTCAGTCAGTCAGTCAGTCAGTCAGTCAGTCAGTCAGTCAGTCAGTCAGTCAGTCAGTCAGTCAGTCAGTCAGTCAGTCAGTCAGTCAGTCAGTCAGTCAGTCAGTCAGTCAGTCAGTCAGTCAGTCAGTCAGTCAGTCAGTCAGTCAGTCAGTCAGTCAGTCAGTCAGTCAGTCAGTCAGTCAGTCAGTCAGTCAGTCAGTCAGTCAGTCAGTCAGTCAGTCAGTCAGTCAGTCAGTCAGTCAGTCAGTCAGTCAGTCAGTCAGTCAGTCAGTCAGTCAGTCAGTCAGTCAGTCAGTCAGTCAGTCAGTCAGTCAGTCAGTCAGTCAGTCAGTCAGTCAGTCAGTCAGTCAGTCAGTCAGTCAGTCAGTCAGTCAGTCAGTCAGTCAGTCAGTCAGTCAGTCAGTCAGTCAGTCAGTCAGTCAGTCAGTCAGTCAGTCAGTCAGTCAGTCAGTCAGTCAGTCAGTCAGTCAGTCAGTCAGTCAGTCAGTCAGTCAGTCAGTCAGTCAGTCAGTCAGTCAGTCAGTCAGTCAGTCAGTCAGTCAGTCAGTCAGTCAGTCAGTCAGTCAGTCAGTCAGTCAGTCAGTCAGTCAGTCAGTCAGTCAGTCAGTCAGTCAGTCAGTCAGTCAGTCAGTCAGTCAGTCAGTCAGTCAGTCAGTCAGTCAGTCAGTCAGTCAGTCAGTCAGTCAGTCAGTCAGTCAGTCAGTTTTTATTTGCAGGAAAATCACATCATCCTGCGGGTGGCAGAGACTAAAGGCATGATTGCCTGACGAGGTCTCTGCCCCAGATGAACTGCATAAATCCAGTTATACCGTGCAACATTATGCACTCTTTATACGTCGATGACCTTCAAATTGCATGCCGCGCCTCGAGTATGTCTATATGCGAAAGGCAAATCCAGGTAACAATAAACAGGTCGACACAATGGGCCGTTAAAAATGGATACATTTTTCTACACAAGAATACGGGGGCAGTCGTGTTTTCATAAAGAAGGGGGTTAGCTCAGGCCTCGGAATCCAGACATGGGCAGTCCAGCAAGCCCGTGAGGTGGCTTTGAGGTAGGGCCTTGACGTTCTCCCGTGGGAGAGCTGAGCCCGGGTCGCGTTAAACCTTGCCGGACGTACAATAAGGTTCTATCCATCCATCCATACACCTGGACCCAGCTCTCAATTTAAATCAGAGTTCACTACCAGTTAAGCGCGAACAAAAGTTTTTAAGAATAATTTTTTTATTATAAACTAAATTTCATCGCCCACATTAACAGCGTAAAAACTAAGGCAAACAAAACACTTAACATCCTGAAGGTCCTATCACGTAAGCATTGGGGTGTCGACCGAACATGACTGTTGCGTATTTACCGCTCTGTCATGAGCAGCATTCTTGGCTACTACTGCATAGTTTACGGGTCAGCAAGCCGGTCGTACATCAAACGTCTTGATCCCACACACAATCGCGGTCTACGCTTAGCAAATGGTGCGTACCGGACCTCACCAGCAGAAAGCCCATATGGTGGCAGTAACGAACCCTGTTTTGAGCACCGAAGAGCCTTGCTCACAATTTCATACTTACTCAGAATCACTGCTCTACATAATCACTTATACCACACTCTTGTCGCTTACACTACGAACAGAATAGACTATATGAACAAGTCACATAGCGTGAAACCACTTATCCTTCGTTTCGAAGGAATGTGTCGCAACTACAATGTTCCGAGCGAGGCTCTCAGGGTCGCCGAAAAACCGAACAGACTGCCCCCGTGGTATGATATTGCACATTTTTGTTATTTCGTTCTTACACATCACAAAAAAAAAAACCGCGTGACCACATAAGACAAGATTTTTCAGAATTACAGGAAAAATACATTGACTACACCGAGTTTTACACTGACGGGTTCAAGACAAATGAACATGTCGGAAGTGCAGTCATATCGGAAAACTGGGACAATTGTCTTAGGTTGCCACCGTTTGCTTCAGTTTTCACAGTCGCAGTAGGTGCCCTGCTTGTGGCCTTGAAAAAAAAATAGTAGCAGGAGATTAGAAAAAAGAAACAGTGGCCTACACAGATTCTCCCAGTTCACTTAATTCCCTCCATAGAAATCAGAGTGCGAACCTCTTTTCGGTGATATGCTGAGAATGCTTGGTGAAAGAGAAAATCATGGTAGATTAATTCGTCTCTTTTGGTTTCCAAGCCACGTCTGAATCCCGGGATATGAAAAGGTGGACCAATATGCAGCAATGACAGCCCATGAAAGACTAACAGAAATAAATCTTCCATTCAAGGACTGTGTCCGAGTAGTCCGCGCTGCGATCACCTCAAAGTGGCAAAAGGATCGGGGCTGTCAAGTTAAGAGCAATCCACAAATAGTAAAGCCCGTACTGCAAGGGTGAAAGACATCATACCACCAAAAACGTTTCATGGACGTTATCCTATGTTGCGTTCGTGTTGGACACACACATCTCCCATATACATTTTTATTGAAAAATGAAGAACAAGTTATTCGTAATAAGTGCCAACAATTTCTAACTATGAATCCCCTTTTATTAACATGTCCGGTGTTGGAGGAAGAAAGACAAATACTTTATTAACTTTACAAAACACTTACACCACCTCCTCCCTCCCTGATATTATCTGAAAACGCACTTTTATCTCTAGACGATATTTTTAAGTTTCTAGATGAAACAGGTTTCTTAAAAAAACTCTAAAGTAATCATTTTTGTTGCTTGAAGCACTTTCATCAAATTATATATTTTCATCTTTTGCCTGGCGCATCATAGCCGCAGCTGCTGCTGCGCCATAAAACCCTACATAACTAAGTAACCCTACGAAATGGTTCCCGACAGTCGAATTGGGTGTATGTGCTGCAAGCAGCCAATTCGCATCTCTATGAGGGTCACACTTCGAGAACAGTTCACCAAGTTTTATTGCACAAGTATGGCGAATCGGGCAAGTTGGTAGTTATCCACGGTAGCAGCGCAAGGAAAAAATGAAGACAACAAAAGAAACTGATGGGACAAGCACTGTCTTGTCTGTTTATTTCCATGACTTCGTTTACCGTGCACTGCTATCATGAAATTTTTATTGCTTCTTGTGAAAACATTAAAGAACAATACAAGAAGGCGAAAAAAAAAACCAAATATACAACCTCCGAAATCAGTTCCTTGTTGAAAACACCCCCTAAAGTTACTAGTTAAGTCTTGTACCTATATTATGATAAGGAGAGAAACGGGGTGCATCTGTGTTATTAGACCATGCAAAGGTACATTGGTGTACGACAAGGATCATTTGTGTATTTCAACCAAGTGTACATAACAACGGGCAGCGTCTTCACTGCGAGTTGACATTACGGTTACCGGTCATTGCTTCGGACTGAGGACTCTCAGCGTACTTTGTTTTTCGTTCGTATAACGACGTGTTCTCGCGGTATCCGCGTCGTTCACAACGACTTTGCTTTTCTTGCCAGGCATCATGGTCACCGTGGCGATCATTGTGGTGTCCCTGGTACTTGTGTTTGGTCTGCTTTGGCGCACGGGCATGGTTTCCAAGCCCAGTGACAAGCAGGCACTGCGAGCTACCCCGCTCTCTGGAAGTCCGCCGGACGACGACATGTTTACCATGAACTGCACTCATGACTGCGTTCCATAGATACCAAAAGAAAAAGAAAAGAGAACCCGTTACTAGAAGCACACGAATGTGAGAAAAATCTTCCTGGTGCGACCGTCTTTTGTCTTGCTATAATAAAGTGCAGAAAGAGCACGGACTGCGCGACGAGTTAAATGTAGTGGATATGGTGGTGGAAGGCCATCAGGTAAACTTCGTGTCTGTATTCTATAACAAGTGAGGGCCTTCTGTCCACAAGCCTACTAACCCTTGCAATGACTTTTGCTGTTTGAATATTTTTTTCAATAGCCGAAGTGATGATCGGCGAGTCCTTTTATCTGCTTATCAACAAAACTACGTTACGTTAGAAGAACTCATCAGAGCAAGTGTTGGAAGTTGTAAAGCTGGAAAAACACAGCGGAGTGTACGGTGGTAGAGTGTAATTGCGTACATGGTTGATTCAAAGTGGTTCTCTCGTGCTACCTTTTCTTTTCGTCTGCTGCATGATCATTGCGGATTAGCTCAGAAGACACACCATGCTGAAGGTGTCTCTGTCACTGTACCTGCGACCATTTTTTTTTCACTAAGCTCACGCGTGCCTTGATAAGTGATCGAGACGCCGCCGCGGCTGCTTCGAACTTCGATTCACATCGGCATTATAACTTTCCTAAGCAAAATTGAACGTGAAGGCGTAGACACTGTGCTCACTGTTAGAACGCACTGAAATCGGGGTCACATCGAACTGCCTTGCTTCAAACAGAGCTCATCTCCGAGTTTCGTCCTGCCACTCCTCTGTTCATTGCTATTCATCATAATGAAATAAGGCTAACCTGTATCAACTTTCTCGTTCGGATATGTCCGAACTAGTGAAAGAAGACTGTCCACTTTGTGTAAAATACAAATATTCATGGGCTGCTCATTGTATGTATGTATGTGTGATCGCGTACAACTCCGCCGCAGTCTCTCAGTGCACACTTCATCACCTTCTCCGCTTTCTTTATTAGACCTGATGCACTCACTACAACGCCGAATTCCGCTTTATATCGCGTGAAAATCTGCGTGTGGTTCTTGTAATTATGAAAAACTCACGGGCTGCACGAGAAAATGAAAAAAAAGGAAAACGAGAAAATCACTGCTTGTACGTTTAAATAAATACTACGTCATTTCTTAGATTAAAAATGTCAAGTTGTCCATGAGCCTTACGACCACTCGTGTTGGTGCTTCAGATTGTGAAGAGCTGTGGGCAGGGAATCACATGAAATACCCGAACATGCAATTCGCGTGCACTCTAGTAACATTATTACACTTTGACAACAAAACTATGCACGCTCAGTGTGCGACGCGCTTTGCACAGTTCGTTTGGGAAATCTGTGAGATTTTAAGCCACAGCTTCCCAACTGTTGACGCATCACTGTTCTCGCTTCCTGAGAATCCACTGAACGAGCTCACGCCTGACAAGTTTTCCGAGATTGTTGCGTGGAATCTTGTCGACAAATGTGACGCCGCCTTCCAAGTGGCAACCCTTCGGTGCATTAACTGTAAGCAGAGAGAAAAAATACAAAATAAAGGAGAGAAAGAGCATTCACGTTGTCTAAGATAATCCTAGGAATCTCTCAGTTACATGCTGTTTGCTGCTATAATTTCAACGCCTGTTTTAGTCGAAGGAAATAAGTCTGCACAGCGTGCTTTGCTGCTTTCCAGCAAATATGCACTATAAATGTGCACTATACTTACAACGGAACGTAAAGTGTGCGCACGCCAGTATTAAAGAAAAAGGCAGTCTTGCCCGAAGGCGAAGCATTGAAAGCATGTATTTGGTGCTCCTCTGAAGATGTCTCGGAAAGCTTGCTTGATGGATAACGCCGTCAGCAGCGTTGAG
The DNA here is from genome assembly GCF_050947875.1 of Dermacentor variabilis. Classification (NCBI taxonomy): domain Eukaryota; kingdom Metazoa; phylum Arthropoda; class Arachnida; order Ixodida; family Ixodidae; genus Dermacentor; species Dermacentor variabilis. Next base: position 75,612,337 of record NC_134572.1, read on the forward strand.
GGTCTGATACATCGACGGCCCACGAGATAAGACCAAACGATAACCATCGGTGTTTGTCAACCCTCGAAGGTCGGATGAGATAGATGTAATTAGCTTGACATTTCACTGTCCGTTCTGCTCAGATCAATGTGTGCACCATGTTGTGATATACACAGACTGCTGTTCAGAAGAGGCGCTAATGTGTGAGCGCACAATGCTTGTGTCAGCAAGACAGCCCGAACGGTGACCTTGTTCCAGCAAAGCCGATTGAGTGGACCTTGCTAACTCGCTGTGGGAAACTATGAGCTTCTAAGGAATTACGCCACAGAGTTTACAGGCGCAGAGTTCACCATCTGGTGAAAAAGATTGTGCAATGAGCTGGCGTTCGGGTGGTGTTTTGTGCCCCTTTCAAGTTAGTCAGCATTGAAAAGCTAACCAGGGCACTAAACAAACAGTCCGACATTGGCAATGTTAAGCACAGGAACAGCTTCATGGAGTGTGCGCGTGGGGTGGTTTGTTAAATACCTCTGTCGTGCGGTGCAGTTCACGTGAGTCAGAGCGGAAGACGTCTGAACGCCCGCCAACGAGAACGCGTGAACAATTTCCTCAATGGCAAAGATGGCTTTCTTGCGCAACATTGCAGTTTACGAAGACGCGAGATTATTGCGTAAACACTGGGGCGACCGCGCTCGCATGGTAGTGGAAGGTGCTCAGATGACACGCGAGCACGGCTTATCTGTGAGCAAGCCGTCTGCTTCTCTTTCTGGCGATGCCGTAAGCTTTCTGGGAGGTGCCCACGCGCGCACCTTGGCATAGTTCGGATTTTGCTGCGTTTTTCTTAGCTTCATCTCTTGTTCATCAGCTGTATTTCGTTCGTGTACTTACTTTCGGGCTCTGGCACAATAAATCTCAGTTGGAAGTTAGCGCTTGTTGTCGTCTGCCACATTATGAACGCGTCCTTTGCTTAGGACTATAGTTATCGCTAATTATTACATACCAAGTAGCCCAGACCGCTGCCCTTTTAAGCTCATTAAGCAGTTGGGTTGGTGTGTGAAGTTAAGCTGACGCTGCCAAAAAGCAGATAACTTTCTGTATGATGAGGACGTCGCACGTAGTAAGCTTAAAAGAGGAACAAGAAAAAAAGTTAGCAGCCATTCCACTCTGTGAAGTTGGATTAGCAGCGAAGCTGTATAGCACATGACACAGAGGCGTCAAATAATTTTGAACAATGGTACGAGCACATTAATTATCCTGATCGGTGGTCATCGTGCTGATAGATAAAGTCGAGTGCAAAAGCTTTGAGACCACGGCCTATGCAGAAAAAAAAAGTTATTTCTTCCAGCATAGCTGTGCAACGGGGAGTTGTATAAAAGCATGGCGCAGGTCAAGCATGCGCCCGTGGGCAGTACACTTGAATTCAGCCTTTGTGCATAGGCTGAGAATAAATAAAGAATTTAGAGGCAACTCCGAAATATAAACTTTTGCACTCGACTGTATGTGCACACATTCTCGTACCGGCTCTCTTATTAAATGCGTAAGCATTTTTGTCAGTTTATGAATAAGCCGCTAGTCAGAATTCTTATAAAAAGTCTTCGCGAAGTCGACATATATCGCATCAATCTGATGCAAAGAATGAACGGAGTGATGCAAGTCACTAGTTCAAACAGTTGCGTTTTGCAAGATCGATCATGGAAAAATCCGTGCTTATTGATGGATCGGCCCAGTATTGTACCATCTTCAAAATCGGCCCACGTATGGGGAGTGCTTAACGCCTGTGTCACCTCCGCCACGGGTCGGCCCGGCATTGCACTATCTTCGGGATTTTTTTTTCTACATGCGGACACGATAGTGGACAAAGTAAGCCCTTAACAGCGTTGCTGTAAAGAGAAATGCTGACCTTCAACAAATTGCGTGACATGATCGGCGCTCAGTGTTCTTGCTTCCGGCTCGGGCACAACCAGAGCGTGCGCCACTTCTCCAGCTTCGGGATGTGGTATTCCTACGACGGCGCAGTCATGAACCCCTGGACACTTGAACAGCACGGCTTCGACTTCGGCCGGCCAATACTTGCTCCCACGGCAGCAGTAGTAGTCGCTCAGCCGCGCAACTAGGTACAGCCAGCCGTCATTGTCGTAGTAGCAGTGGTCACCTGCGGGCCCGCCCAAGTAAAGCGCCTTAACTGCTGCCCTCCAGCTTGGTGCGGTTGCCCAGTCGGAAGCTTTCTGAAGTTGCTATCCTGTAGGTTTGTTATGGATTGGGCCATTTGGAAATTTTCTGTGCTACTAAGGTTACAGCGTGAAAGCAAAACACAGCACAACGTTGAAACCGACAAGGACAGTGACGCCTTTAATTTTATACCGTATCCTAATCTGTGCTGTAACTCCAGTGCCATAATAAGTTATTCGGGTCTGGTGGCCGGCACAACCATGTGCTTGCTAAGAGATTAGCCGCTATATGGAGTTTTCCATGAATTGTGGTTTAGATGAACGACTGTAATGAATGCTTGCATTGACCATCTGCTCCAACGCATCTACTATCACAGTCATCATGGAATTTACCCTTCCTGCCCGTTTATTCCTCTTCTCCAAGGCTGCACAGCACGACATATTTCAGACAACCTCACAAGTCTTCCCTCATGACAATCCTTTATCTTATCGCTTTAAACGCACAGATGTGATCGTCCACGCCTAGTTGTTTGCTCTACCAGCTTAATTTGGTAAGCCTAAACACAGGCGCCTTGTACGGGCATGGACTAGTACAGATGTTGCATGAAAAAAGCAAAGGTTGTGCAAAATCTGTTCACGCTATAACACAAAAAGAGTGCTAGTGAAGGCATTCAGTGTGTTTACTCGCACTAAATGTAGCGGAAAAAAAGGTTTAGAAAAAATTTCGAGATGCTTGCATTGTTTTGTGGGAAGTCTCACATTGTTCCTGAACAAGGTTGTCAACTACAGATTGATAATTAAATAAAGAAACGCAGAGACAACGATACAATTGTCCACCGTGTTTTATGCGTGAAGAAGTACCATTTAATTCGTAAGCGTAACTGCTTATTTCACTGGGCGCGCATTTGAGAAGTACCATTCTCTAAACGGTTTATCAAAGCACGTTGTTCGTGCACGTTCCACGTACACTCCTACCTGTGCTGTACCAGCCTTCTTCGTCGGTGATGGGCTCATGCAGTCTCCCCCAGTATCCACGCATCAGGCTTGGACTTCGCAACACGAGCTCTCCCCGTTGCCATGGTCCCAGAGGCTTTTTCGTTTCTGTGTCTCTCACCTGTGTGAAAGCCACAACGGATATATTAGGAGCAGTAAAACAGCGCTAAACAACAGGACGAGGAGAGGAACACAGGCACCAGCGCTGACTAACAACCAAGTGGATTGGTTGCTAGTCAGCGCTGGTGTCTGTGTCCCTGTCCTCGTCCTGTTGTTTAGCGCTGTTTTACTGCTCATACTCATGAACCAACCAGCCCAAATGTGTACTCTTCTGCAGGATATATGTTTTTTTCCCACCAAGCTGTAGTATATCTAAACGTAGGTAATCGGGAAAAGATTTTGTTCCTTAGACGAGCGGAAGGCTGGGACGGACGAGCATGTTTCTGGCTCTCTGCCACACGCTAGAAAACGTAGACAAGAAGAGGTAGCAAAAACAAAAGAAGATAAGAGGTGGTAACGCGATAATACTATCAGCGTCGGCATTTAGACCAGTATGCTATATAATATGCATAGATTTCATTTGTCTTCAGAACATCTGGGCATAAGTAGAACCACGTGGCGATCAGAAACGTTGCACTGAAAAGTTGTGCCGCCTACACTTAGGAGGGTTTTCCACTGCGATAGGATAGACGCACGTGGTTCTTCCCATTGTATAGCTGAGCCCAATCTCAACGTAAATAAACAAACTCAAAAACAGAACGGAGGACGTCCTTTAGCCAGGCAAGACAAACCGCCCGTTATAATAAACTTCGCAAATCCTTACTTCTTTGAAGAAACAAGCACTAATTATTTTCACTTGGTCTCGTTATTTAGTCAGCAACAATAACAAACCATCACTTTGACCAAAAACAAAAGTGGATTTGGTTATGACAGCGATTGAGTATAGTCTTGTTAAATCCTACTCGATATCTTCATATTGAGCGTCCGTGTAACAGTCGTGATGTGACTGTTACACAAAGCTTTTGCACGCCGCTGTACGCAAGAAATTTTAAATATGTGATTTATAGTAGGGTGAGGGAACGAAACCTATACAGACGGCACGAATTAGGCACCACCTGTTCCTGCTAGATGAATCTGTCACGTGCAGCTGGTGTCGCTTTGAGAAGACAGAAATAATGGCATTCTTACCATTGCTTCGACGCGAACTGCCAAACAACCGATGGACTTGTATTTGCTTGGTCCGTTGTAAAGACCCGCTGAGATGAAAGGTATCTCCGACTGACCGTACACTGCCGAAATGAAAAAAGCAAGAGCCGAAACAAAGTGAACTGTCAACCTTCAGAAAAATCGGCACTTTCGCGAATCACTCGTAACACCAGTCCACTACGTTTGTCCAAACCACAGTGACAATTAGTGAACTAAGGTGCAGGAGATAATCTGTCATAGAAAGCGACAACGAAGACAATGATTTAGATTAAGCAATTACTTGGGGATACACCCGTTAATCTAATGTGGTAACAAATGCTTTACAGTTACTGGCTTTAAGAAGAAAAGAATTGAGCCTTGACTTTCTTCGGCACTTATTGGTAATAAATAAATTAGAGAGCCGTCAATTTATAACAAATCTTTAACAACTAGACACCTCAGGAACTACCAACGTGTTTAACCCCATAGTTCTCACGTGCTGAAGTGTTCAAGTATTCGCTTTTCCCACGAACTATATACGACTGGAACTCGGTGCCATCCCCAATTGTGCCTACTACTGAATGCCATGTGCTACTTATTTCTTGCGTCTATCCAAATGTTTTTGTAAACATCCCGCTTGGACCCGTACAAGTTCCGCAGTATTGTAGAAATAACTATAAAAATAATAACTGATTACGAAAGGAAAATTAAACCTTTTTTGAACGTGATGTCAGCTAAATAAATAAATGTGTTCATAATTGCAACGCGAAACACTTACACTGTATAAACGACTTGAGGTTAAATTCTTTGACCAGTGTCTTCACAATGTCTTCTCCAATGCTCGTGGTCGCTGTAGTGACGTATTTGAGGCTATGAAGGTCATAACCGTTGCGCCGGTCGTTGTCCAACAGGCATCTCACAGTGTAGGGCGTTGTACTTATGGCTGTGACCTGTTGCGAACATAAAGGTTAAGCCTGCAGCCGTCGCCAACGTACCAAGAACAGCACTGCAAAAGATGTCACATAATGGCAATGGGCACGTCTCAGAAATTGAGAGCATTGGTAGTTTCATTGGCTCTTGAAACTTTTCTTTACCCAATCTCCTGGTGCCTGTTATCTCGCGCCTCTAGGCGCAATCCCACCGTCGTTTGCCGAGCGACATCGCCTGACGCAGTGGCAATGGGAAGGAAAAATCTAAGTCCTTAGCAAGACAGTTACTTCCTCACTTTCGTATAGAGCACCCTCGTGGGATGAATGTGGCGTATCAGTGCGATAGCATGAAGGGTTCCATATCGCAGAAAATCCGGCGTCGCCATCCCGAATGCAACGTCGAGCGTAGTTTCCGTAAAAATTATTCTGAACTACGCATGCGCAACCACCTGGTCCCTCCGTGTAGCGCAAATAAGTTACTGAACTACTATATTTCTTAAAGTAAAATACGTTAGAAAAATTGCGAAGCACGACTTACGCACAACCCACCAACATGATGTCGAATTGTAATTTGAATATACGAGAAAACATAATTCCCTTACGCGGAAACTCAAGCGCAAACCCCTTTTCCAGCGTTTCTACGATGCATAAACCGGCCACGGCGTTTAAAATATGGGGGCGTTGGCGCAAGAAAATCTCGGAGGCCACGGAGCGGCGCGCCCAGTTCCTTGCAACAACTTCAGATGGCGCTCGCCTCCGCCGCATCGTGGCCCACACAAGAGGCGGCGTTTCTACCAGAAAGCTCGCCTTCGTGCATAGCGTTCGCCGCCAGCGTTTCCTGGTAAACATTACGGTTACATAAGTTGCAGTTGCTGGAAAGCGTGACAAGCGCTCTGAGATTTGAGTACCAACAAATAGCGCGTAGAGGATGAGACAGTAAAAACCAGACACACACGAACAGTGCGAGCGCTAACTTCCAACATATTTTATTTTTCCCGTACATAACTCTTTTATGCGGTGGAAGAACGTATCACTTAGACAACTGGTATCAGCGTCTCAGAGCCCTTTATCGCAGGGAAAAATAGAAGGTGCGCTCACACATGTGCGTCCTGCTCTGCTTATCTCTTTAGCATGAACGATCTCTCGAGTTACCCTGTCTTTGCTTCTTCCTATGACAAGAAGTTTATCAAGAAACAGCTTGCACGTTTTTGTCTAGCAGGAAAAGATGTGATCAGCAAGTGCTCCTCTCTCCCGTACCTTATTGCAAGTATGTTCCATAAGGCGTTCGTTTAAGACCGTTTAAGATTTAGTGGTTTCCGCATCACAAAAGAATCTCGTGCACGACGCCTTCATCGCAAGTGACGTATAGAGACTGTTATCTGACCATGATAGCGCTCGTACTGTGCGTGCGTGTTTAGTTTTTACAGTCTCGTCCTATGCGCGGTATTCGTTGCTATTCAAATCATGCACCAAAAAGCCCAAAAAGCTATGCACTCAGGGATCTTTGAATGCTATCGCGTTCCAGACTTAAAGGCGAAGCTTAAGATTCCTCCGAATTTTTTTCGAACTCTTCCGATTAGGTACCACGACTACGAGTGCCATCAAAATGCGGTGACCCACCGCGGTTGATCAGTGCCTATAGCGCTGCGTTGTTGAGCGTGAGGTGGTGGGTGCGATCCCGGCTACGGTGGCCGCATTCCTATGTATGGGGGTGGAATAGAAAACTGGTAATGTATCGTGCATTGGGTACTCGTTAAAGAACGCAGCTGGTCAAAATTACCCCAATATATTCGACGATTGCGTTCCTCATAATACGGTTGTGGTATTAGGGCGTAAAAGCCCAGCATTTAATCATAGTGTCGCTCAATGGCGCCGATGACCAGCCACTCAGATGCACTTTATGTTGTATTCCATTGCCCGTGGCGGTCCCCTGGTACTTCTAAAAGATTAGGCTTTAGGTTTCACGTAATTTCAGGCTTTATCTTGAAAACGACGCATAGATTTCATACATTTCCGGCAAAGAAGTCTCGCGGGCCTCCGAATCTGCATAATCAAATAAAGGTCACCGCCAAAGGCTTCTTCTCTGCGCAAATCAGGAAGAAAAATTAATAGTAGAGAAATACAATTAAGGTTAATGCAGCATATGGCGGCTGCTTCACTAATTAGAACATTTACTTCCTAGATAGGGCATTGCATGTGCGCTATAAAGGCCATAATATGATCCCGAATCCAAGCCTCGAGTGGCTTGAATCTTTTTTTTTTTTTTTCCGAGAGGTACTGGGTCAACTCGAGTTTGAATTCTGTTCTTCAGTTACTTCCATATTGACCACAGCTTGATAGTGAGTGCACAGTGACTCAAATTTTTTGTTGCGTTAACTGCGACAATTTCTTGAGCCCCTCTACACCAGGCAAACGTTTCGAGCATGATGTGTGTGTTATGATAAACGCAGCAATTAAAGGGAAACAGTGTCACACGCCTGTGAGTGCTGCACGAAGCTACAAAGGAAACCTATACAAGTTTCTCAAAAAAAAAGAAAGGAAACTTGTATAAGTTTCCTCTGTAACATCGCGCTACTGTTGAGCAGACGACAATTTTTCCATTTGGTATAACCTCCTCCGCCTTGGAGATTCCAACTTTGCAGTCTTGCCGAAATGCAGCAGTGCAGCAATGCAGGTGAAGCATGCGACAAATATTGGATAAAGTATAAACAACATTAAGGTACCAGTAAAGTAACGTAACTACAAAAATAACGACAAGTTTCTTGATGTGATAGCATCAACTTCCCGTTACAATCTGTGTATCCATCCAGATCCTCGATGTGGCCATCCATGTCACCCAGCAGACTAATATCGGCACCTTCTCCAAACTGCTTTATATCGTCATTGAGACATTTCACTAAATACTTGTTTCTTGTCTGCATTTGTCCCCTGCCCCTAAATAAACTACTACTAGCCATGTCTTTTTACCGGCAACTGTACCTGATAACCAGACATGTTCTTTCCAAGTTGACTTTATTCTTTGCCAATTTGTTCCTTGATGTATCCGCATACGCAGGACAGATGTTGAAATGAATGGACTGGGGGCTTCCCGTAAAGTGAAAGAAATATTTTTAAAAAGATCTGTCCACATGCACACAGGGAGATGAATGGCATATTGTTCGCAGTCGTATTCACCTGCTTGAACTATTTTTATTTAATTTTCATTACTTAGCTAATCGGTTTGGTTAAACCAGGCAAACTTATGCAAAATGAAGTTGTGTCCATGATATTTTTCTTTCCGGGCTCTGAAGAAAGAAAAGTGCACTTCAAGAATAGTCTGATTAACACAAGACGGGTGCAAACATTGTGCCAGCGGTCGCAATCATCTCTGATGTATGCAACTTTTTTTCATTTTTGAAGGTTGTTCTTTCACACGATGAACATATTTTATGTGCTTCGGACGCACCTGGGCACTTGTATTTCCGAGGGCAAGAGACAGCTGGCTTCCTACTACGCAAATAATGGAATGTCTGAGCCGACTATACCAGATATATTAATTATTCGTTATTGTACTTTGTTGAGCAAGTAATTATACTTAGATTTAGCCCAATAGCTTCAATGGCGGGGGAAAGGTCTTCAGCCCAACTTACAGCAAGTAATGTACTAGGGTTGCTATGAAGGTGTTGACATGACTAACCTGACCTCAGGATTGACGAGACGAGATTGCTGAACGCGGCCTCTTGCGCAATCTACCCAACGTGCGCAGAACCTTTTCGCAGAGAAGCATTTGTAGCTATGCCAAAAATGTGTAAAGTATGCTAGGCTATGAGACATTACAGCTTTACCAACATGATGAAGGTTAGAACTAGCAACGTATCAATGAAAAAAGCCTGGTATTGGATTCAATGGTCTCTCAAGGATCGGTTATGTTTCTGCGTGACTTGTATATTGAACTCGTTTCATTCATTAGGGATATATTGATAACCACTGATAACACGGGAAACATTGGACGTAGAATGTGGCATAGCATTTACTCATACGGACGGTGATGATTTTTTAGATCAAGAGAATATATGTGGAGGCAGCGTGGAAGGAGGGACAAGGTCGGACAACACAAACGCAGTCCCGTATCGCTCTAGCACTAAAGTGAAGTGAGGCATTTATCCTCGCATTAAAAAAAAAAAAACTCTCTAAACTGCGGAAAAAGCTGTAATGATGGGCTTGTGTTGGTGCCTTTGAGCGTCGACACAATTCAGTGTACCTGTTGTCGGAAATTCAGGTTGAGCAGCATGGCCTGTGGCGGAATACTCTTTCCGGTTATTTGGGGATGATGTGCTGTCCCAGTTTTCTCTATTATTCTTTTTATATGTATTCCCTACATTTATCTCTTGCTAAATTAGCAAACCGAACATTTTTTCCATTCACTTTGTCATCCCTGCCGTCATCGTTTTATTTGATGCCTGTCCTTTTCTGCAGGCGTTTTCACCTACTTATCACGCTTACCCTGTGCTTGTGAATCGCCTCAAGTATAGCGCTGTCATCCGCGGTCTCCATAAAGGCGGCCGATGCTCCCTGGGCGATAGCCTTGCAGACCCCGTCGAAAAGCGCGTACACGTGGCCTAATGACGTTGTGGAGAGGGACACATCTTCTGGGCCAAGACCCATGTGACCAGGGTGGCTGGAAAGCGGCAAAGAGAAAATGTATGTTTTTTTTTTTCGGTTCGGTGGACATATCTCCGCAGCGCAGCAAATGTATGGCTAGCGTCAAGTAACGAGAACCATTTAAGAAGCGTTTGGGTGCGAGCTAATTTGTACGGGTCATACATGTTAAACAGCGCCAAAAAACACACAAAAAAGGAAGAGCACAGAACCAGCGCTGACTGCCTGACTACTACTGACTGAATAGCATATATTTGTGTGGGCTTTAATAAAGATGTCGTCGGCAGTCAGCGCTGGCCCTGACATGAAAAAAAATCGAACCTGTTAGATTGAACGATGGACATGAGGGACTCGTGACAATGCACAACCAGCTTCGGTTTCCCAGTCGTGCCACTTGTAGATGTCATGTAACAGATCTGGTTTTCTCTATACTCAGGAGATGGTGGCAGTGGGCCTGCTTCTTCGCGGCCCTTCTTCAGCAGCTCGTTCCATGTGATTACGCTGTTCGCCGCGCCGTTCGTTTTCTGCACCGGTTCGTCCAGTGCTATGACGTGCTGCAAAAATTCAATGAACAGACAGAGGCTGAGAATGTGCATCACAAAATATGAGCGGAAGAATTTTCTTGCGCCGTTTAATGCAAGACATTTGTCAAAACATTAGGGGATTACTTTTCAGTTATGAGAAGGGATGAGGGTAAGCAAAAGAAACTTAGCAAGGTCTGAGATTACAACCTCGTAACCAGGCGTTGAAATAGATTGATTACACAATTCTAGAAACTTTATCTATTGCATAGTTTAAACGTTCACTTTTAATAGGCTGGTTTATACAAGTAACAAGTAACACTACAGTTCTTACGCGTTTACAAAAAATATTTCTGAAGCTTAAAAATTTTATAACCAATAAGCTGGCTGTAAAGCATTGATGTACTTTAAAACTCTCTATGTGATTTATTATGAATACTTGATTTTATTTATTGATTCATGGGGCTTAACGTTCCAAAGCAGTAAAAATTCTGTTTGCTTTACATGACCAAAAGTGCTGACCTGGTTCTGTGGCCCCTCACAACAAAATTGTATGCGTTTGCTCAGAGTTTCGTTAGAAATCTAGTGAAAGTTTGCAGTTTGTTACATCTGGATGGAACTTTGTATACACGTGCTTGGTGGTCCGGCGGAAAAAAAAAGAGCCCTTCCATTATGTGAAGATGGGAGACCAGAGGAGCTGTACTGCTAAATAGCTTCATTAAGTTCTATATGGTGGTTATGGTATATTGTTTGAATGAAGGCACAAATATGTAACTTCATTGTTTGTTTCATCTATTATTTATGTTATTTTAATGCTTATTCTTATATATTAAGAATTTTTATTTGATTTTATTTTTTGTTTCCTTATTTTTATGTTTTTATTTTCTTAATTCCTAATATTTTTTTTAACGTTACACATATACACCGACGTTTCGACACGCATCGTCATAGACTAGCGAGCCCACAGGGGTATGTGCCATTGAGCTTGGATCCTTTGTGCACTATTACCAGGATCGGCGCACATGACGATTTGTTTTTGTCAACATCTCGGGACACATTCTTTTCTCCCAGATCCCAGCAATAGACAGCTTCGCTGTAAAACCGTGCTAACGTTATCTTTAGCGCCAATACTATATTTCGCGCTATAGGGAACGAACGTTGGCCAGGAGGCGCTGCGGTAGTTTGGGTGCCTTAGTAAAATACTGTGACGCCATTCGATAAGGACACCACGAAAACGACGCCATATCAGGGGGGGGACACTCCCCGGTTCCGGTGGCACAGGAAATTGGCGCCATCTCTGTAATGGGCGACGCGAAAATCCGTTTCCCTTGCACGGCCTCGTAGATTGTCGCGCGCACGCGCGCCGATCCAGGTGGCCAAGCCCTTCCCCCCGCTCAACTCCTCTCCCTACGCCCTCTCTCGTAATACCCTCCAACTCCCTCTCCTTCGACTGTCTACGCGCCCGCGCCGCCGTGCCATCCCCGCCGGCCCGGCTGCTGCTTAGTCCGCTACGTAACGCTTTATTTTTGTTATCTACTGTCATCGAGATGCGTGCGCTGCTGTGCGTTGACCGACGTGGCTAGTTTCGTCAGTTCTGTGGTCCTCGGTAGCTGTGTGCTTGTGCTCCGCGATGTTTCACCCGTTTCACGACTCGTACCGCTCGTGCATCGTGCAGTGGTGCACAAATACCTCAAAAACAAGTCCTGCAAGGTTGTTCCGGGTGCTTAAAGACAACAGGTGAGCGCTCAGACCCAAGGACATCAGAAGGCGTATGTACACGAATACAGCCCTGTCCATTTGTGTACTCCATGAGGCTCCGGACGTCGTTGCGCCTTGATTGTGCTACACCAATTGCCTCTTCCCGGTAGAGAAAGCTGACAAATAGATGTTCCTCCTCATTGTCACCTGGTCTGTGACTTGTGTTTTTCTGTGCCAAGTCTCATTCTGCAACTTCAGTAACTTGCCCAGCTTTCCATACCGCCCTCAGTGCTTTTTCTGTGTATCACGTTCTACAAACCAACTAACAGCTGAAAAATTACTGTTAGTGTTTGTGTACTATCTCAGTAACCCCCGATGGGAAAACCGCGCGAACAACCTTCATGTGTAGGCATGATACGCTTTTTTTTCCTCTGGAAAGCATGAGCATTGCAAGTGTCCTACATGCAGATTTTTGCAGTGCGTGTTTATTATACAAGGGAGAGCCCAGTAGGTACGACTTAGTGCCTTAAGGGACGTAATTTTATTGCTAAGCATTGCATTCGGGTAGAAAGAAAAGTCGTGTTGGCCTGTTTTACCTGGTCTTTGATTGAGGAATAAGCCTTTCTGCGAATGTTTTCTATGTGCTGCTGCAAAAGCCGACTATCTTCTGTTCCCCTTGCCACCGTTACTCAAGTTGTGGCCAAGTGCAAAATAATGTGATAATGTGTGTTTGTTTTTAGTACAATGTTATTTTTTTCTGCCATGTTTTTTTTTTCAATTTGTTCAGCAGCAATGAACATGTCAAGCATTTCATATACTTTCGTGCAGATTTATAAGTAAGCTTTCTTTTGGTATGGCTCTCAATCAAACAATGTTAGCATTTTATTCTATCTTTCAGGTATTTTGCGTGTCATTGTTTTTGCCATTACTAGTGAGTTTTCCCTTTTTATAGTTGTCATGACTATGTCATACACATCGTCCAATTTTGTGCAATATCTTAGTGCACATATCAGGAGCTCGTCTACATTTAGATCTTGAGGACGTTATATAAAAATCTTTTTTATATGTGTGTACATGAAATGGCCTTCGTGTTTTCTAGCACTTTCTTTTATTATTTCACCATCTGTGAACTCTTGTGTTTAGTACTCTTGCACATGTCATGCACCTCTCACTTTTGCTCATTTTTTGAGCGTGTATCACACCACGTTGTAAGAAAAATCTCTTTTCGGAAACGAAGTCAATAAAGCGAGACTAAACATCTGTTGTGTTGGAAGTGGAATTTTTTTTATGTCCCGGCACATGCTGGTATAATATAAGTATGGGCAAGACTGCGTGCGTGCCAACGCATAGCCCACGGCGCACCACGCGCCAGCTCGCAAGCAATGCCAATGCGCGGCGTAGCGCGCGCATTGCTTGCGAGCTGGCACGTGGCGCGCGGTAACAAGCGCGCTATAAAAAAGAAAAAACGCGCCGCTTACGGGTAAAAACAAAAAAAAAGTGAGCGGCGCGCGCGGCATGGGGGAAAGGGAGTGGAGCGGGTCGGCATAATAAAAACAAAAAGGAAAGAAAAACGTTTGGGAGAGGAGGTGCCGCGAAGCTGCTGTTGCTGTTGCCATGACAACGTAAACAATCATGTGCGCCGCCATTTTGCTTAATGCGTCGCCCATTGGTTAGGGCCGTAACTGAAGGGGACCTTGGCGCTAGCGTCGAAAGAGCGTCTGCTCGAAAACGGCCAATGGGATGTATACGGAGTGTCCCCCCCCTGGCCATATCGCGAGCGTTGAAAGACGCGCGTCCGTACAAGCGCTCAGTAGCACCGCGCGCGTCTGGCCGTGATCTTAACGCGATAGCGTTAAGGAGCTCGTGTCGCTGAAAAGCCGGTGTCGTCGGCGTCGGTGTCGGCGTCCGCGGCGTTGGCCGTGAGCGATAAATCACGGCAGGCACTTCATAAATAAAAATTGGAGGACGCTTAAGCTTCGCCTTCAAGAGTGGAACGCGACAGCGTTCCCGTCGACCCGCCAAGGGGTGTAAGACAATGGGCTACGGCGCAGCGACTACGCGCCCCGCATCGGACGCGGTGAGCGTCGAGCAACGCAGCGTTCGGCGCGACAACGAAATGTGCGCCTGAGCAAGCGACGCACGCCTGAGCCTTAGAAACAACTCGTTTCTAAGGCAACACCGCGTTCACTAGAGGCGCTTTTGTACCGCTTTGAAGCATCGAACTCGTGGCTCAGTGGTAACGTCTCCGTCTCACACTCCGGAGACCCTGGTTCGATTCCCACCCAGCCCATCTTGGAAGTTGCTTTTTATTTATGAAGTGCCTGCCGTGATTTATCGCTCACGGCCAACGCCGCGGACGCCGACGCCGACACCGGCTTTTCTGCGACACGAGCTCCTTAACGCTATCGCGTTAAAAAGCAACTTCCAAGATGGGCTGGGTGGGAATCGAACCAGGGTCTCCGGAGTGTGAGACGGAGACGTTACGACTGAGCCACGAGTTTTTTTTTTTTTTTCTTTATGACTGAGCCACGAGTTCGATGCTTCAAAGCGGTACAAAAGCGCCTCTAGTGAACGCGGTGTTGCCTTAGAAACGAGCTGTTTCTAAGGCTCAGGCGTGCGTCGCTTGCTCAGGCGCACATTTCGTTGTCGCGCCGAACGCTGCGTTGCTCGACGCTCACCGCGTCCGATGCGGGGCGCGTAGTAGCTGCGCCGTAGCCAATTGTCTTACACCCCTTGGCGGGTCGACGGGAACGCTGTCGCGTTCCACTCTTGAAGGCGAAGCTTAAGCGTCCTCCAATTTTTTCTGTGGCGATGCGCGCTCCGAAGAGCGCACGAGCTCCCGCGTTCAAGCACGCCGGCCGCCCAGTCAGGTTAGACGATGGACACGTGCCTCAAGGTGAGCGGCGAACTTGCTTACACGGAATTGAAGCACGTCCCGCATAGACATTTTTCTCAGCCAGCTATGAGCTATGCGCTACTGCTGTTGGCGCGCGAAGTTTCAGCGTTGGTTGCCAACGAACGCAGTTATAGACGCTCTGCCGTGTCAACCAAAGAAGCCGCTTTTATCGGGGAAG
This sequence comes from Dermacentor variabilis, assembly GCF_050947875.1. NCBI lineage: Eukaryota > Metazoa > Arthropoda > Arachnida > Ixodida > Ixodidae > Dermacentor > Dermacentor variabilis. Next base: position 75,627,519 of record NC_134572.1, read on the forward strand.
CGTGCCGCACATCCTATGCGACGAACCAGGGATATTGTAAGGGTATAGTCGCAAACAAGAAGGATAACTAGGAAAAAAATCTCGTAACAACATGCAGAGAAAGGAACAGGAAGGGTGCTGGAAGAAGTAGAGCTTACAACACGCCTTAAGCGTAAGGTGTTAAGATCCCGTGACCGTTGCCTTTTACGAGTCGTCAAACATGCTAACTGGCTGCTCCTTGCGGGAAAAGGTATAACAGGTGAAGCCAATTTGTCTTGCGTTGACAGCGACTTCCTTCCAGTACTAACACTATCTTTGTTGAGTTATAAAGTTGTTCATATCGGTAGTCGTGAGATTGTTTTATATTTAGGACGGTTTACGCCCTTTACATTTTTGCTTAAACTTGGAACGTCTAAGGAACCCACCAGTAACTACGGTTTGCCGCATGCTGGGAAATCGCTTCATGGCGAACCGGAGAGGCCGCCGAAGGCCGAATATTGGTAACACTGCGTTATCGGGCTCCGCTCATGGAAGTAGTTAAGCAGCCATATTACGATGGCGAATTGAAATAAAAATTAAAACAGGGTTGATCTCGTTTTCACAGGAGTTGGCCATAACACTAAAGCGCAACGTGTATTCTAAGTAGCAGTGGCAGTTTTGTCGCACATTTGCTAATACAAGTCTATAAACGTGCACCGTCTGTTATTGATTACAGTTTCGCTCGAAGGCCGAACCAATGGCATCGATAGCAAGCACGCGAGGCCTGTGCTGCTGCTCAGCGTAAACAGCACCCATGGAAGGTACCAGGCATCATAGGCAACGTGACGGTGAACGCTTGTGTGGCGAAACTGAGTCTGTATAGAGCTCTGGTGGCATTGCGCGCGCACACACACACACACATCTGCAAAGGTGAGCAGACACTCGTTCGGTGAGTGCGATTATCGAGTGACGTCTCTGGCTGAAGGCGAGCATGCGGTGAAAACCGAGTGACCTTGTCGGGGTGAGCGGGCCGTTTGCCTCCGCCCTCCACATTCCAACCGCTCCTCCCGACCTTTTGCGAGTGACCCGTCCCTGACGTCCTACCGTCCTACTGACGTCCTAATGACGTCCTACCTGCAGTTACTGCATAGGCTCCGTTTATTGAGCCCTTGATATTCCACCACCTAATAAAACTTCAAAGCAGCATCATATCTTTGCAATGCTACAAAAATTATGTGAAGATTGCGTGCCGCAGGTGCATGGCACAGATTTTCGCTGGAGCTCGGCAGAGAGCTGTAACGCAGTAGTACATGTGCTGCCGGGCCATTCGGTTCTACTTTGTTTGGCGATAGGTATTATTGTCTGAAATTGCACGGCAAGAACACTAAAGTCAACAAAACATGCGTTATCCTTGTGAAAAAATCGTACGTAATATTGAATGTGCAAGGAAAGGGTTTCTGCAATGGATAATATGCCAGAGGCCATTTACATAACAAGTAGTGTTCGATTGAGTGTTTATAGAACAGAATAATACTGTGGTATTGCGGTAGGAGCCTATCTTACATGCATTTGAATGTACGACTTGTTCGTTTTGAGCCGCAGCAACAGCAAGAGGTTCCTTTAGAAGTATTCTTCTAAGCTAACTGTAATTTGGAAATGCATCTCTAATCTTAAAAATCATAAGAGAACATATGTAAACACATGAACAGCACTGAACCATATTTCGAAGAATTGAAAACAGAATAGCAGTCGTGTTTACGACTAATTCTCACTCCGATATACCTTAGCTTTCTTCTAATGCCAGGAAATTTGCGTGATGATGATTGCATGACGTAGGTACATGGGACAGATTTTCGCTGCAGCTCGACAGAGTAAACTTTCATGTTAAAAGATGCCTGTCGGTTCAAAGCTGTAAGCACTTATTAAAGAAAATGACCTGTCAAATTAAATTTAAAGAAACACATACGAATAATAATTTGTTACACATTTCTTGTTACATTGGTTCTAAGCATATCAGAAATGTAATTTGCATTCATTTTACGTACAACATAGTTTTATGTTTATTAAAAAAGGATACGTACAAAAGCAAAAAAAATCTGATTGTCAAAAGTCGTAGCGCCATAGTTGGCAGAATGACAGTTTAGAATTCATTCTCTTCAGAAATAATTGAAGTTCTTTTTGTTCGCCGAGGAAATGTAAATAGAGTTTATAAATAATAATAAGTCTCGACGGACTTCGCGCTCCCATTTATCGTCTTTTCAATAAATTTTGACATTGCTTCCAAAGATCTGTGCCCCCCTCCCACTTCTCTCCCTTCATTTTATTTGTTGTTGCGGTGACGACACTAATGAGTTTACATGTCTACTTCTATCTGGAGCTTTACCTTCTGTGCAAAAATTCTTTCATGGAAGTTCCAAGCACCAATCAAAAGCAGAGGTGTGAAATATAGTTTAACATGACCAGTATTTTGGGCGCATACCTTTATAGAAACCAGTCTTCGCTGCAGTTCGAGGGCATCTTGAACACGGTCTGGCTCACAGCAGACGGAGGCCAGGGACAGGCTTTGCATTGCGTCAGCCAGGACATCTACATCAGGGCATAATTCGCTGTCGATGAGCACATTCGTTGTTGGCGTAGGCTGTTGGCGAGCACCAGAAAATTGGCACAATATGCGAATGCGTTTAGGATTTTTAGAAAAGAAAACCCAGTGGAAACAATCTGTTGTTCCAAAATTAACCTTAGCAGTTGTGGCAAGAACATCACTCTCTTGAGCGATGATTCATACCTGTTCGAGCGCGATCTGCTAGACAAGAAATTTCTGCAGGACAGTTGTGCATTGGCTTTGCCAGAGTTAATCCTTGCCCCCCCTCTCCCCCCCCCCCCAAGTTTTGAAGCGAAAGCTTTGCAGCTGGCAAGAGTAGGGCTGTACTAACGTCATTGAAGCTGCTAAAACCTCGGAGGACAAAAGAAGAACATATGAGTGAATTAGTTCATCATTAGTTTCTTTTCACTTGTGCTGTTTGGAAGACCAGGCCAATTTCGAAAACCTTTGCAAGAATATAAAAAAAAAACATGCATGACGACAAAATTTTGACTTCTTAGTTGAAGGGGAATAAAGTTGGAGAATAAGGTGATCGGTGCTTTCGGTAATCAGTGCAGACATATGGTGAATTCGCAGGTTAAGGTCTACATTGACGAGCTTTATTGCATTAGCATAGTGCCAATACTGCACTCCTTGGGGAATAGTGTTTGCTGCGGCGAGCCACTCTGGAGCTATCTTGGATGAACTCTCTGACGGCGGCTACCTCCGACATTTCGGTGTAAACCTCTGCTTCCTTTAGCGCTTTTTCGTTTTCATTGCGGTAGAAATTATATGGACATTCAAGGCGCATCCTTGCCATCGCCTTCGTCGCCGTGATGTTCCTTACAAAATGCAAGAGCGGTAAGCAGTCACCACGCGCTGTATGCTGCATGTGCAAGTGAGAGCGTGCGTAGGTGAGCCCATGATCGCAGCTCAATCTCGCACGCTTTAGGAAGGAAAGGGAGGAGGAAGCGCGCCGTGTTCCGTCGCCCGCACGGAACCGGGAGAAGGGGAGGTAGAGAGGTAAGGGGGGCGCTCTGCATCGGCAGGAACGCGCTGCCACGTGCGGTCACGTGGGCTTTATCTAGAAAGCGATCTGCTTTGGTGGCAGAGCAAGGTCAATGTAAATAGGTCGCGAAGCTTGGAACGAAAAGCATGCCAAAAGCTATCGCCAAAGATATCCGTTAGTGGCGCACGATTGAAGCGCGACTAGGCGAGGGGGGACAAACACTGAAACTAGAAAACCTATGCGAAAAAAGAATTTCGAAAATTTTAAATCAGAATACTGTGATACGAGTAAATATTCCGTTTTAAGTACTTTTGCTTTACTAAAGCAACACATGTTAATTTCTTCATTTTCACAATTTATTACTTCGTTCTTGCTGACCCCTACCAACGAGTGATTCTGGCCCATGACTTGGGCCTTGGCAAGGCTGTGCAAACCAGCTACTGTGTCGTGCGGAATGGCGCGTTGCTTCCTTGAACGCGGCAGCTTCTTCCGAGTTTTCTTATTTTCTTGCATGCTTGTTCAAAGTCTGGCGTGTGCTCCACTTCAACTTTAGAGTGACCTAGCGCACGGCATTCATTGGCGAAACATGTGAGTGCAGTTTTTTTTTTTTATCGTGCATGTTCACGCTGCGGTATCCGACGCGCTTGTCTCGTCGTGACGATAAATGCGGAACGCTCCGCGAAGAAACGTCGCGCTATGTTCGTTTGCTCTCCGTAACACGTCTCTGAGTGTCCGACGGGCAGCAGAATTAGTAAGTCGAATGTTTCCTAATTGATAATGTGTGGCCATGCTGTCTTGACGGATCATTGTTGCATATGAGTAGATAATTACGAATGATTCTAGGAAAAGGATTCCCATGTGCTGCTAAACATTAGGACTGTCTGCCGTCCATAGTGCTTTTCATGCATCGAAACATGTTTTGTTTGGTCAATTATAATGGTTGCATTATTCTAGACGAATAAGAGTGAAGTTGCTTTTGAAACCTCTGTGGCAGTGTCATTTGTTTCCAACCTCTTCGCTCGCTTTTCTAAGGAAGCTATACTGGAGCAATTGCCGTCAATAAAAGCCTAATTATGTTCACATTAAGACATACGCAACTCCTATGGTTAAAAGACACGTTGACGTTTCAGCTGAGGTGAGTCGCAAGCTCTCTGCAGCCTCAAAAAGAAAATAAGAAAGCTGCTGGCGTAGCGGTCGAAATTGCGGACGCTAAAGAAATTCACATTCGCGCCAACCAGCATAAGATCTTGACGTCATTGCCATTTCCGGTTCTGACGTCACTTTTATATATTTAATTCTTCCTTTTGCTTGCTCTTAGTTTTCCCCACGATACGTAGATGACGATGGTTGCAACGAGCCGCCATTTTCTTGACATGTGGGCTTGTATGGAAGCTTCGCTAACAGTTTAAACGTACCTTGCGCAGAGTATAGATGGGCCAACTGGTTGTGCCTTTGCGTGTGCTGTGTTCTCGTCGCTCAGTTTGCGTTGAAGCGATCGACAGCACGAAGGTCACTTCGCTCGCTGTTACGGCCGCGCTTCCTCTCGCCAGCGTTTTGACAGCGTGTCCGCGGTCATCAAGTGTGATATGCACATGTTGGCCTGTGCGCGGGGACGCCATGCTTGCTACTTTAGTCAGTAAGCTTGTGCTTACGACTTTATACGGTTGATAAAACTACTAACCTTACTTCGTATGGCTGTCTACCAATTTGCTATTGCAAGCGATGCTTCACCTTCCAGACGAAACTGCAATTTCTTTACACTTTTCTTTCTATCCTCATCGGAATAGCACACAGTGTAGGACTCGGACAATGTGAGGCAATAAACTGGAAGCAACAATTTGAACTTGTTATCGCTAGTAAATTTATGGGCGATTGCACATTTCGGAGGCACGACACACAAGTCTTCAGACAAGAGGCTCCCCGAACCAGTGCAAGGATTATGCAAACACTACTATCGCAATCAAACACGCCTGGAAAGAACAACTAGCGCAGAATTTTCTTAAGGACACCATTTCATTCCACTACGATGTCTCTCACAGCTGATATGTAGCTTCGGGATGGTAAACTCAACAAATTTTCAGCCTATTCACGGCAGCTCATCTTCACTAAATCTAGCTTGTTGAATTCATTTACTGTGGAAGCAAGAATAAATCTCAAGAAATGTTAGGTGCTAACTACTGTTAATGGCGATTTCTGAAGCCAAAAAAATTCCAAGTCATAGATCGCAATATAATAGCTATATTTAAAAACAAACAAACAAAATGCTTATTTTTACTTTGTTAATATTGCGTGTGAATAATTCACTGGGTGCGCCAGTAGAATAACAATTAGAAATGATAATCCAAATGGCATTAGAACGTTTTGGTAGGAAGCTAGAAGCAGCATATGGGAAAAAATATACGCGTGATAGGGCTCACGTACCCTAAAAAAATAAAAATAAAAACGAACGAAACTCACACGCAATTCTCACTCTGAGACCACATTTCTTACATGCTGTTTGACATACTGCTGGCAACTTGATTATAGGGTTACCCTTCGTCGTTAGCTAGAACATGGTCGTAAGCTTCTAGAGCAATAAAAAAAAAGAGTGGAGAGAGAAAGAGGACACAAGATAGATAGCAATTCACGAGTGGACAATTCATGCCCACCTTGCTCCCTGCATGTTAGTTTATTATTTTATTGCGTTGTAAGCAAGTGACTGCATGCAATCGCGCTTTCGTCGTTCTCAGTCATGGCGGAAATTACTTCAACATGCCATTTTCTGACATACGTTGGTGGGGCTGACGATTATGGTGTCTCTTCAAGCAGGGTTAGTGGTGATCTTGCGTGGAAAATATTGCACCTTAGCATCCCTTTACTGGTAACAAAGTTGTGTGACCACTTCTCCGTTGATTCAGTGTCTCGCAGAAAAAAAAAAAAAGAACTAGCAGAGTGCACTCAGCCTGTTTCGACGCTTAAGATGTTTAGCTGTAGTAGGGTGCGGAGTTGTACCAGTTTATGTAAAGTGTGTTTTTTGCACCGATGTGTAAGCGTCCGTGGAGGATACGAAGAGGACGGTTGTCCAATCTATCGAAGGCTAAAATCACTGCCTTTTTTTTGCTGAACCATTTAGCCTAGCTGGATAAAGTGCATTGCTTTAGCGCCATAGCGTTGAGGGCCCCATGTCGATGAAAATCCGGCGTCAACGCCGGCGTCAACGTCGGCGTCCAGCGTTGGACGTCGTTTTGGTGAAAAGACTTTCGGACCACCCATACCTAGGCCCTCTACGTGACCCAAGAAAATTACTGAACTAATTGAATTGCACAAGCTAAAATACGTAGAAAGATCGTAAAGTGCAACTTACACACTACCTGGACATGATAGAGTCGGATTGAAATTTTAATATACGAGAAAGCATAATTTTGTTACGCGAGAACTCAAATAAACCCCTTTTATAATTTTTCTACCATGCATAGACCGGCCATGACGTTCGCCATTCTCGTGCGCCGGCGCGCCAATATCTTGGAGGCCACAGAGCGGCACGCCCGCTTTCTTGCAACACCTCTAGATGGTGCTCGCCTCCGCCGCATCGCGGCCTACACAGAAGGCCGCGTTTCTGCCAGAAAGCCCGCCCTCTTGCGTGACGTTCGCCGCCAGCGTTTGCCGTTAAACATAACGGTTACATACGCTGCAGTTGCTCAGATGCTTGAAAAGCAGTCTGGGATCTTGAATGCTAGCGCGTTGCACTCTTAAAGGTGAAGCTTAAGCATTCTCCATTTTTTTTAAAGCTTAATAGCTGCAGAAAGCTGGTCCGCTTTCTGAATAGAATTCTTGGAAGTTACCTTTGGCGAATGCTTGTACATCAGCCTTTTAAAGGCTCGATCCACTCCGATGTTTAGTGAAACGTAATCTATGAGACCGACTCTGACCGCGCGCAGCTGTGACCCCCACACAAGTTACTACCTGGAGAGCCGGAGCGATCTCTCCGACCACTACAAGTCAACACATTCCACAACTCAACAAGAAATCGCGTGGTAGCCCATACTGAATTATCTCCACAATGCCGCTTCTGCGCAGAACCCGGGTCCCTCAGGCACACAGTACGATGCTGCAGACAGTCACCGTTAGATCCTCCGAACCTTTCAAACCAACGAGCTATGTGAGAGAGCCTTAGCCAGCTCCGATCTTGAGGATCAGCAACGGCTGATTGCGAGGGCCCCGGACGTCGCCCGAGTTTAAGGCATTTTGGATGAGGACGCCTCTCCAAAGCTTCCTTTATGAAATAAAAATCTTTATTCTCTCTCTCTTTTCTTCTCTGACCCTTTCATTCTCATAACCAGCTTCCTACGCCTGTAGGGTGAAGCAAATGAGATGAGCTCCCTTTTACTCTATCTTTCATTTCGCTTTTCTCTGTTCAATGTCCCTGCCACTCCTTCTCTCTTTCTTTATCTCGACGTTTCGCATTTGTTCATTGCATGACACAATAAGGTAACTAGGCTGCTATTACTTAGCCTTCGCTGAGTCGTTTTTGCATCCATTGACCATGCTTTGTTGTAACTTTGAATATTCCAAATCTCTTCGACCGTCTACGCTCGGATGGTGAAGAATGTTGTTTGCATACTCACCGACACTGAAGCCTGGGCTTTCACTGACGGACGCCACGTTGGCACACGCTGCACCCAGAAACATCGGCAGCAGTTGCGTCCGGTTTGCGCTGAGGAGCAGGATCTTGTCTCCCGCTTCATGACCCAGTCGCCATAGCGCTATCCGCACGGCATCCACCTGCTCTGCTACTTCACCATAAGTGAAGACTTCGTCGGTTGTACCGTTGATCTGATTAGCGAAGTATATGAGCAGACAGAAAACTCATTCACACATTGGCAAATGATGGAACTTGTTTTGTTCTAAAAAACAGAGTGTTTGATAAAGTAATGCTTCCTGAAAAGGTTTTTCAGGGGAAATAGCGCTAGGTTGCATTGAGTAAAAAGGCGCTCAAACTGTGTGTTGAGATGATTCGGTACTTTTTGAAAGACAGCTAATTTGGAATTTCACCCGTCGCGACAGCTCAGTTACTATGGTGTTGTGCTACTAAGCACGACATCGTGGGTGCGGTTTCCGGCCGTGCCGGATGCACTCCAACGGGGTGCACGGAACACTTGGAGTCACCTTTCTGAAGCATCATGGTATGCCAATTTAATCGTCAACTCTCGAGTGGTATGAGCCGACCGAAAAGTCCGGGAGAACAAGCCGGTAGTGAAGTATACGACGCCACAAATCCCCCGTCGTGAACAGTTATGAAGTGAACACACCGAGATAAGGCTTTGGAAAAGGGGAAGTCAGCATGACTATGACTGTCTTATCGGGAGAAGTAGAGCGGACAACAAATCAGCCTCAAAATGACCGCCATGAGGTCTTTCACTGACGCACATTTTTTTTCCTCGCCTTTTTTCGTCATATCGAGCACGTGCTAGATAGAATCCGATGTCGCAGCGTCTACTCTGCCACTAATACGTGATTCATTGAAGCCTTCTTCACAAAATTTCTAAACCAGAAGAGCTTTTTTCCCGAGTCCCTAAGTGCTGCGAATACCATCCACGGCTAAGTGTACGTTTCCAGGTTCATCTAGCTCGCTCTCAAGGATCTGCCTGTGAAAGCCTGGACATAGCGGCTCTTCCAATACGATGGTATCATGAATCGAATACCGTGATAGTCACGGAACGCATGTTTTCAGTTTGGTGCAGTCGTCTGCGCTGTTAAAGATGATATTTACAAACGAACTAGCCCAATTTCATATTCCTGTCCTATCGTGTGCTAAGATCTCTAATTTTCAATTAAATGTTTGCCTTCGTTTTTTTTCGCGAGGTATGCCTCAGTTTCCAGTACAACGCTGTAACCGCTTATGTTGTTCACGCAAATTTTAATGATCCGGTTAGTTTCTTATTTCTACAAAGACGTGTTCACAAAGTGTTCAAGCTCACAGATCAGATGTTCATCGTCCTGGATATGAATTTCAATAATTTAGCATATTTTCTTTTCACTATGGACCCCATTAGTGTATGCTACCATTAAACTTTAAAAAAATATTCCAACTGCAGCTTTCGATGTTTAGAGGCGTGGTTATGTGCTAGAGTAAGGGAGAACGACGGAGAACATTTGGATAGTCGATATTTCAATCCTTCTTGCTTATATTCAGAGCATCGCGTGCTTAGCTTCTTCTCCTGTCGACACCTAGGAGTATCGGTGAATATCGTCAGGAACGTTTGGTGATTGGGGCTCCAAGTGAAACTGAGCACGCGTAATCATTTGCGAGTAGAAGGTGCCCATATAATCGCGAAATTGTTGCCGAAGTGTTAGAAGGCTGCATAATATCCTAATACTGGGATTAAGGTTTTCGCATGCGTTTCATTCTCGCGGGTGCGTTGCACTATCTCTGAGGTAACTTCTCAGTGTAGCTGACTGGTTGTACCAATCCAGTGCGAGGTCGGCAGTGTTGACAAGGCTCCAAATGAAGGCGTTGAGAAGTTGGAAGCAGCAAAATATGAATTTGCGTGAGCCTCAAATGACCAACGTACAATATCTGCTAAACAGCTTTGATACCTCAAAATTCTGATTTAGGCACGGGGAACCTAACGCGTATCCATATAGCTTTTTCGATACGATGGACAGAGTTCTCGCCCCAGCCGTGAATAGTTAAGCAAACCAATTACATATAGTTAAACCTCGTGCTAATAATTATGTTATAACTCAAATAACCTGTTCGACGACAGTGATTTAGCTAGAGGGAGATCCAACGGATTTATGCTTTTCGTTGACCTGAATAAACGTGTATATACGTGGAACAAATTTCCTTCAAATCACTGGAACATTTGCTTAATAAGAGCGTTGTCTTTCGTGCATTTGTATTTGACTAGATGAAACGGAGTTGGTTCCGAGCTAATGCTTGCTTTTAGGCGAAGTTACTCTTTGGCGAAAGCAAACACAAGCGCCTTGAAATAGCGTATCAAATTCATACAGACGCCCAACTTATTCTCCGCATGGGTTGACACGGGGCATAAAAGCCGATTCTTTTTTTTTTACAAAAGGATGGAGGCCCGCTTTCCGCAGTTACTGCAAGCGATACCGTATAATTGTGTAATTCATTCGACATCATTTATAGAGTTCAGGTTGGTCTGCGTGTAACCCAATAATAACACTGAGTGTTTCTTTAGGGATGATGCCCGTGCCACGGCGCCTCCAAAAGGCTCGTGATAGTGAGTGAAACACCCAGATACCGCATGCATACCCATATGGGCTCTAGCTAGCTATCATGGAGAACCGAAACGCCAACGGAATGAAAAAAAAGTATATACCACCTGTGACAACTTAAAACACGAAAGTAAGACTTTACATGGCTACTTGTCCAGTAGCCAAATATGATGCAAGATTCCACCTAAGCCTTGATGACAAAATCGTGCCGAAATGCCACTAACTGCCGATATCGGAGGCAAAATAACGCGTTCTAGTAAAACCTAACTTGTTAGAATTTCATTGCTCACAAAAGTACATTTGCGCATGTCAACTTGGAGGCGTTCTGAATTGTTCTAAAGAATTCGTCTTCTAGGTTAAAATTGTTACACGTACTACTTAGGTGTATTTCAGCAAAGTGCGGTTCCGCGCGTATACACTGGTCACCTGCTTTCTCACCAGTTTTGAGCTAGCGTGGCGCCTGAGATGCTGAACCATGTACTCCCCAAAGTTCCTGCTGGCGTCGAACGGGTGTTCCTTCGTATCGACGCAGCTCTTGAGTGGGAAGGCCATCTTTGGAAGTGCGTTGAGCTTAGAATGCGCTGTGACTAGTAGTTTACAAGAGCACGAGCGGAACGCATCTGCGCGTTCGCGTTGATGGACACGAAAAAAAACCATGCCCCCCTTATCTCTGTCGTATGATAAGAGATACAACGCAGGGATTAGTGCCACAGACTTTGCTACGCAGTTCTTGCAGTACTTGTAGTTCATTGCCTTTTTTTGTTGTCCGTGCCAAGACAGATATTGCGTCGTAAACGCGCGCACGCACGCACACACGCACACACACACACACGCACTGACACACTTGCATACATTGGCGAATATATTCCCTGAAATCTTGTAAGCACAGAGCTGGTCTGGTTCTTCAGTGTGTACATTATATAGAGGTGATGAGGTGATTCATATTTATTTCTTATTCGCTCACCATTTGGCTATGAAGGACAAGCATTTTATTAATAACATTTACATAAATTGTAGCGAATTCTTCAATTTCGGAAATTCTTTCTTTGAGAGCCTCCTTCCTAGGACACTATCACGCATGCAGGTATGGTTACTCAGCCCTTATAACTGAAGAACTTCTAATTACTTCAAGGCGATTTGCTTGCTACATCTCTAGCAATTCATGCTATTTTTCGTTCTTTGAGATCTTCCCTGAATATCTTAGTTGTTTTCCAGCCTCTAATACGCGCTATCCTGAATTTCGGCCAATCTGCCATAGTGAGTATGAGCCAACAGCAGAGGCAAAACAAAACAAAACAAAACAATTCGTCGCTCACACAAAGGCATGCACGTAATTGCAGCCAGCCTAGAATGACTGAAGGTTGAGCAACTTGTTTGGTGTTCATGGTACGCAAAGGCAGGCGTGCAAACTCGGACACAAGTATAACTCAAACGCCATCGTTATTGTCGTCCTTCCGACCTGAGGTCGGTTTTACAGGCTTGAGTTTGCGTGCGTTAAATCATTGCATTTGTTTTCAGAGTTGCTCACCAGGCAGTGTTTTTCTGTGTAACGCGGGCATCCAGGAGCACAAGCTTACAGGAATGCACACGCACAAGCAAATGTTTGAGACCACGTCATTAGCGAAACCTTTACAGCGAAGCTGTATATGCATGGCTGACCGATTCGTCCACCGTCCGTCCGTCTGCTGGTCACCTGAACGCAAAAAACTCCTCCGGCGCAACCACATGCGCATGCGCGGAAAGAAAGAGAGAAAGAGAGCCGCACCATTAGCCAACGCTACCTAGATAGCAGAAGACCTGTTTACTCCGATCCATCACGTCACGCTACCTGGTCCGAAATTTTCATTGACAAGGCTTGTGTGATGAAAGCGGTTACGTCTAAATCACTGTTGCTTACTCTGGAGCATACGCATTAGATTTTACAGTCGTGCCAGGTGGCATGACGTGATGAATTAGAGTCAAAATGCCTCGGGCTAACCACGATTAGCTGCGCCAGTAGTGACGTCGTTGCTCTCCGCCGCAGCCGAGCGCGCGCGCAGCAGCTTCACTGCGGCTCCGAAAGCCATGCGTCATACGTACGCCTTAGGACCAGGCATCTTTCGATCAGCAACGCCGCGAGCAATGCCGGGAACGAGCTCGTCTACACCGTGTGCTGCAGTCAGGAGACAAGAACAGGCTCGCGCTGCCAAGCGCAAGCAGCAACTGCGTACCGAGGATCCAGCGGCCTACCAAGCCGTCATTTCAAGAACCGTCGGGATTAATCCAATGATAGAAACAGGGACCGCACGTTTCAGCTTCACTGGTTAACCACCTGTACGCTGTGCCTGGGCGGTGATTTCTCACAAAGTATGCGCGCAATGAATGTAAACATACCTATATGGACTGTCAAATGTACGTGTACGTCGAACGCCTTCAAGAGAAAGAGCCTCTGTCAGGTCAGATGGCCTTCAGGTTTTGCTCCTCCATCTTGTATACGAAAGAAATGAACTCTGTTTTCTCTGTTTTCCCATTTTCTCTTCCCCTAGCGTACTGTAGCCAACCAGACTCTTGACTGGTTAACATCCCTGCCTTCCTTATATCCCTCTCTCTTTCTATCTTGCATTGAAGTCGCCCATGACTACAGTATGTAGAGTTTGCACTTTTGTCTTCGCTTATTCAACGTTCTCATAAAACTGTTCTATTTCATCATAGTCATGACTGGAGGTTGGAGCGTAATCTTCTACTTCTTTTATTCCATATCGCATTTAGCTTTATTACGACCACATTTTTCCTCTCATAAATGCTGTAGAATTCGTCAAAGCTACCGGCTATGTCTTTATGGATTAAGAATCCTACCACGCATTGTTTCTTATTTGGGAGTCCTCTGTAGCAGAGGACGTGGCCGTTAGTCAGCACTGTATAAGCCTCACCAGTTATTCTAGCCTCACTAGGGTCAATAGTATCCCAAACAATGCCTCATATTTCCTGAAAGAGTCCTGCTAAGCTAGCTTCCCTTGAGAGCATTTGTACATTATAAGTTGCTAGGGTCTGTTTCCAGTGAGGGCCTTTCCGGGTCCAGAGATGCTTAGGCCCCCCTGCTGCGTTACAGATCTGACTGCCACCTTGGTCAGCTGCTCCGCAGATGCTGGGGACTGAGGACCATTGGTTGATTGAAGCAGTCATAAGGGATGTAGTGGCCGAATACTGCACCAGGGAGGCCAGTTCCTATCCTGGTAAGGGCGTGTCTTTTGGTGAAGCTTAGTGGGCCTTCCTAATTTGGTTGGTCCAGGGTTAGTATAGTCCCACTGACTCACGGCATTTTGTGGCGCAGTCAGGCGCCACTTAGATCATTGAATAGGAAAAACAAAAAAAGATCAAGTGTTTAATAACGAGCGTCTGGATGAGCTTCGTTTCCATGGCCCAGATCACCTTGTTTTTTCTACGCACCCCCATTATAACAACTCTATTCGAACCCTCCCTCTTGGCGATTGCCAATTACAACCCACCAGGAGGACAGCCAGTCAAGAAGCACAAACAGCACTGTCGCAGCCGGAATATCGGACAAGCGGCCCCACCCAGATCCAGTGGGCGCAAAGGCGGAGAGGCCGTGGAAACGGGAGAGGGGATCTCTTACTCCCAACGGGTCTTCTCCGCTGCTTCTCAGTATAGGGCAGGCACCAGTTCGGGGTGCCTTCTTCCGGGAAACGTCCATGAGCCCTTCGCGTCGTCTCGGCCTTCCGCGGAGCGGCAACTTTTTGTTCCCTTTGTGGTCTTCTTCTCTGACGAGGGGAGCTCATTACGAGATAATTAGTAGCGCCCAGCAACGCCTGGGTTCTGTCCTCCGACTATATTCCCAGCATGCCTCTCGCATGCTTCTCTTGCGCATGACAAACAGCATGTTATCTACTCCAGCCATAACATGGTCTACTCGAAGATGTGGACATTGCTTGCAGAAGGAATTGAATTGCATATTCGCCTAATGAGCAAAAATCCACTACCTCATTTTAACTAATTAGAGCGCATATTGCAATTGCGAAATTCTAGCCGTGGAGTTCACAAGCCGTATCCACGGCTAGTTCCTTAACAAAACGCCGTTTGATGCACTGAAGCACAAAAGTAAGTGGAACCCCGATGTCTTTCTCCCTAAAGTTCGGGAATTATTACCTCAAAACTGGTGTCATCCTGAGAAATTGTTCCAAGTGGATCAACCTTGTTAACACTACGGCTAGAGTGTTTATGTTTATATTGCAATTTGGGCCGCAGGGTAATTCGTTAAAAACGTAATTTGTGAATTTTGATTAGTTAGTTGATTATGCACTTCCATATTTTGTGCAAGTAATGTCCGCCTCTTCGAGTAGACCAGCTCATGAACTAGAATTGTGCTTTCTGTCACAGGCAACCTTCAAAATTTTTCGAAGTTATTCGCTGAAACACCCGGTACAGAACAGAGTGCCCCCTACATCGAAATTTTTGCAAGGATAACGTGCCTTGAATAATGAACACAAAAGGCAAAACTCCCTCTTTCAGGTTTATGTTGTCATGGTGCCCACGAGCCTTGTGACCATTCGTGTTATGCTTCACCTCGTTAGGATCCCTGCTGGCGGGATCGAATCTCGGCCACGCCGGCCGCATTTCGATGGGGGCAAAATGCGAAAACACCCGTGTACTTAGATTTAGGTGCACGTTAAAGAACCTCAGGTGGTCGAAATTACCGGAGTACTCCACTACGGCGTGCCTCATAATCAGAAATTGGTTTTGGCACGTAAAACCCCATAAATTTTTCGTTAGGATTCATGACACAGCAATTACATGGAATACTTGACCGTGCCATTCAGCGTGCACTTTATTAATTAGTGACAGTCGCTTAAGTACCCTTGCGTGATTTGAATGTGAAAGCATGACGATTTGTCGAAGTGATCACCTTAAATTAAAACGTCAAATTCATTCACGTTAATCGACTTTATTCTACCCCTAATTCACTTTAATCCACATTATTGGAACCTTAATAGGGGTCTAGGTCCGATGCTGTGGCTGTTCACCGCGGGATTCTGCAGTCCGAGCCGCAGCAGGTCCAGAGCCGAGAACGTTATGTCGTCACTTGGTCACGCATTAATAGTATTACAAATTGACGATACGAATGCGCACCCCCGGTGCGAGATGTGCTTTGGGCCGTGCAGGATAACGTGGTTTGGGAAATCTGTTAGATTTTACGCCTCAGCTTCCGGACTGTTGATGCATCCCTATTCTCGCTTCTCGAGAATCCACTGGATGAGCTGACGCCTGACAAGCTTTCCTCCGTTGCTGCGTGGAATCTTGTCGACAAATGTGACGCCGCCTTCCAACTGGCAACCCATCGGTGCGTTAGCTGGATAGTAAAAGAAATAATGAAATAATAAATCGGAGGATAAACATTCACGTTGCCTAAGATAATACTAGGAGTCTCGTGGTTAAACGCTGTCTACTGGCACTCTTCTAACACCGGTTTTAGTGGAGCGAAATAAGTGTAAAGCACAATTTGCTGCTTTCCAGCAAATAAGGCACTAAATATGTATACACATTATAGCTGCAATAGAATGTAAAGTACGCGCATGCATGCAAAAAAAAAAATGCCAGTCTTGCCCGAAGGCGAAGCATTGAAAGCTATAGGAAGCTTTGGTGTTCCGCTGTAGATATCTCGGAAAACTTGTTTGATGGGGAATGCCGTCAGCGATGTTGCGGGCGCAATACATAGAAGGTGCACGAGTTGAGACCGAAGCAAAACATCGGCGTTTATCAGCCCTTGAAGGCCTGATGAGGTAGATGGAATTAGCTTGACTTTTGCCGTCCGTTCTGCTCAGATCAGTGTGTACACCATGTTGTGATATACATACACTGATGTTGAGAAGGGACGCTAACGTGTGAGCGCATAACGCTTGTGCACGCAAGACAGCCGGAACGCTGACCTTGTTCTAGTAGAGCCGATTGAGTGGACCTTGCTAACTTGCTGTGGGAAACTATGTGCTTCTAAGGAATTACGGCACAGAATTTACAAGCGCAAAGTTCACCACCTGCTGAAAAGGATTGGGCAATTATATGATGTTCGGGTGGTGTTTTATGCCCCTTTCAAGTTAGTTAGCATTGCAAATTTAACCAGGGGTGCTACAACGTAAAACTATTCCAAACTTTTCTATTGCAATGCTGCAATCAGCCCTCAATCATTGGTCAATAACTTTTTTGGACCACCCCCACTTCACCTGTCTCTCACGCGACGTCACGAAAACCGCGATACCTCCCCATCTGATATGATGTGTACACACTGATTATGCATGATTTGACCGAACAAAAGAAAAATATTTATTTCTGATTCCACGCCTTGTCGCCATTAGCCCTAGGCTATTGGTCAAAAGTTTTCGGGCTGCACCCACTTCACCTGCCTGTCACGCGACGTCACAAAACCACAAAAACTCACCGCGTGAAAGTGACGTGTGCGCGTTGACGATGCATTAATATGCCGAACAAAACTGAATTTTCTTCTGAATAGCGGCAGGCTGCCCCGTTCCGAAAGGAATAAAAGATGGCTGCAGTCGATCACTCAGGTACTGGCTACTCGCACCTGGCGGAGAGTATAGGTTTATTTGCGTATAATAAAGCTTTTTACGTGGCGGTGTAACATTTCCAAGCACTCTCGACACGTTTACGACATCGTTCTGCCAAGTCTTCTTCGCTGAGGATCTGTTTTAGCGCCATTAATAAGCTTTCGTTTCATGCCACCGCGATTTTCGATAGCCATCGCAAGCTAAGTGGAAGCGGGCCAATCGCAGACGCCGCCACCACCCTCTTCATCCGGTTATCGATGTTCAGCGCAGTGGCCCGGCCTCACCGAATCCCTCTCCACTTGAACGTGCTCCTGCCCTCTTGTCAGCCAATTAGATAATACAAGCCGCTCAGTGTAGGCAATGTTATTCGCTTTTCAAGCAAACAAAAGTGACCTCCCCTGAACGAGGAGAGCGTTTGATTGGTCTGTTCAGACAACCCTGCGGGTGACCGCCCGATGCTTGCTGAGGAAATTATGGTAGGTCAAAAAAAAAAAAAAACCGACTGCTTCGTTGGAGGTGAACAAAACAACTAAACGTTATTTCGATAGTGATGCCCGTTGCCGAGCGAGTTTGGAGGAGCACCAGGTTGCCTATTGACGAAAAGAATGAGGCTAAAGTTGGCAGTTTCTTCATACTCCTCCCGGAATGAGCATCAGGTCATTCGTCGAAGTATTCCACAGCGTGCAACAGTTGAATCGGTCTTCTGAATGTGGTTCCATTAGGCATGCGCACCATGCAAGCTCTGATCCTTCTATCTCGTCCGAGAAGAACTTCTGGCACTTGTCCAGTTTTCCACACTTGCCTCGGTAGATAGTGTTCATGGACTAAAACGAGAGGTCTTTCTCCAGTGCTCTTGACAAATTTGGCACAGCAAAATGTGCTGATCGGAGACTCGTCAGGTACTCCTTTTGCAAGTGACGCCAAAATAGGTCGACCATCCTTTGTCGGTAGTGCCAGAGACGAGTAAGTTGACCAGGGGGCTGAGCCACCTGTGTAGTGGAACCACTGTCAGGAAGAATGGTCAGTCGCTTTCCCACTAGAAAGTGCGATGGTGCTGGAGGTTTGGGTTTGCTCACCTCCGTGTAGACGTATGCCAAGGGTCTGGAGTTGATGACAGCTTCGATTTCAATTAGGATTGTCGTGAGCTCCTCGAAGTTGCTGTAGCCGTTTCCCAAGACCTTCTTCAATGATGCTTTCACGGACCGAACCATTCTTTCCCAGAATCCTCCCCACCAAGCAGCTTTCTCAGCTACAAATTTCCAGCGTATCTGGTGGCTTGTGAAGAAATTGCGAATTTCTTCTCCTCTTATTGTTGTCCATAGTCACCTTATATCCGTAGAAACGCGCTGGAATGTCCTGGCGTTGTCAGAAAAGATCACTCGACAAACTCCTCTTTTCGAGATAAATCTTCGGAAGACTATCAGGAAGTTTGAGGTGGACGTATCGGTCACCAATTCAAGGTGTATTGCCCGAGTCACTGCACACGTGAAAATGATGTAAGACTTCCGGCTATTTCCTTGATGCTTTGTGTTCAGTGGGCCAGCAAAATCTACACCGGCAACATCACAGGGTGGAGCTTTGTCACCCTCTCACGAGGCAGAGGAGCGACTGGCTCAGTAGCAGCTCGGCTGTTGAAAGGGTCGCAAGCCACACATTTATTAAGCACCTTTTTCACCATTTGATTTCCCCGCATGATCTAGCACAGTTCCCTCAGTTCGGTAAGTCTCCAGTGCACCTGCATGCAGGAGACTGCAGTGGGTTTCACTGATCGTTAGCTCTGTGACGGGATGTCTCGACCGAAGGATAACAGGATGCTTCACGTTGTAGGACAACTGGGCTGCACTGGGCCTTCCTTCCACTCTCAGCAATCCGTCGCCGTCGTAGATGACACTGAGATCACGTATAGGTGAAATGCTTGGTATGCGTGTCGAACAACGAAGACACTGGAGTTCCTCTTGGAAGGCCTCGAATTGTACTTGAAGAATCAAGCATGTGCCTTTTGAACTTCCTCTGTTGTAGTAGGTCCCCTGTATTTCTGGCTGGGGTGCCTGGCGTTGTGGAAAAATCGTAAAACCCAGGCTGTCACTCGAATTAGTCTAGAGAGGGAGCTGTATTTCTGCAGAGCCAAGACAGATTCCTTTACAGTCACATTGTGAACGCGAAGGGTTCTTTCCTCCTCTGCGATGATTATGTAAGCGGTGCCTTTATGCCCTGGCCAGCAAGTAGATGGCTGCGAAAGCCAAGCAGGTCCATTCCACCAAGGTGAGCTCGACTTGAGTGCCTGAGGTGTGACTCCCCTTGTCAAAATGGTTGCGGAATTTGCGATCCCAGAACAGTGATTCCAGGTGTCTGGATCTGTTCGCCGCTGAATTTCCAACACTATGATGGGGACAAAGGGTTTCCATTGTTGTGCGGGACTTCGCACCCAGTGCAGCGCAATAGATGAATCAGTCCACACATACCATTTGGCTATTGGAAGGCTCAGTGACCGCTGCAAATATTCCCTCAGTCGAGCACGTATCACCACGCCCATCAATTCCAGTCTTGGAAGAGAAATTCTCTTAATTGGTGCTACATGGGACTTTGAGAGGACCAGAGTACCCTTTGCCTCTTTGACCCCAGAGATGCGCAAATAAACAACTGCGCCGTAAGCTTTGGGGCTGGCATCTGTGAAGACGTGTACTTCCTTCCAGCTATCGTTGGGTAAGCTACCGTATCGTCTTGGCACTGTTATGTACGATAAATGGTGTAGCTGGGTGTGCCACTGCGTCCAAGCTGCGTTGGCTTCTTCAGACAGAGGGGCGTCCCACTCAATACCCAATTCCCACAATGTTCGAAACATCAACTTGGTTGTAACTGTGACTGGAGAAATGAGACCAAACCGACCATATATACGAGCCGATGCCTGAAGAATGATTCGTTTTGTGTTGCTGATTCGGTCTTGGAAATCTAAGATGGCCTCCATGGAAGATGCTAAATGATCTCTGTCCTTATCCCATACAAGTCCGAGGACCCGTGAGATACTTGTTGTGTGACATTCCACGTAGCCAAAGGCCCATCCGGCTCCTTCGTCGTTGAGCAGCATTTGCAGCTTCTCGGAATTTGAGTTCCACTTGTGTAGTGCCGTGCTTGCTCAATTCATGACATCTAGTGCCCCTCGGTAGAAATCTGTACCCTCCTCCACTGTGTGCGTTGCTGTTATGAGGTCGTCCACGTAAAGGCTCTCGCTGATGGTTTTTCTTATTTCTGGATAATCTCCTGTCGTGGACAGATGGTGGCGCACGGTGGCTGCGAAGAGGAATGGACTACTTGTCACGCCAAAGGGGACGCGTGTCATTCTCCAGACCTCAATAGGAGGCTTTGAGTCTTCCTTCGTTGGAAGATGTCCATACTAGAGAAATTGGAGGGCATCGCGATCCGCCAGTTACACCGAAATTTGCAGAAATGCCTTTTCAATGTCTGCACTTATTCCAATACGATGAATTGTGAAGTACAGCAACACCTCAAGCGAATCTGGATTCATAATCAGTCCTGGTTCTAGGGCTTCGTTCAGAGATATACAACTTGCATCGTGAGAAGATGCGTCAAATACGACTCTAATCTTTGTCGAAAGGCTGTGAGTTCTGAAAACTGCATCATGAGGTATGGAGTATAACCTGCTTACATTGTTGTTGGTTTCTTGCAATGGAAGTCGATGTGCGAACTCTTGTTCCAGGTACTGACGGATAGCCTCGTCATGCTTGATCAGTATTGTCTCATCTTTCAATAACTTCTTCGTGAGATTGGTCAAGCGCTTCTGTGCAACAGCTTTGCTGTCGGTGAGTTGCATGTTAAGGGGATTCCAGGGCAGTGCTACCTCATAGCGCTTGTCCATTTTCTCTACCGATGCCGAAAACGTGCTCATGACTTCTTCGCTTTCTTCGTTCGTTTCGGCACAAGAGTCGATAATTCTAATGCTCTCAAGTTCCCAAAACGAGTTAAGCTCCTTGGACAAGCTGGTTGTGTCGGCGAACACTCCGGCACGAAGCACTTCCATGGTTGAGCAGTAGGCAGCTGAAATACTACTGGGAATCGCTCCTTGCAGAGCCCAGCCTAATTTAGTCTTTACCACAACTAGTGCGCCTTGCAGCTTCTTGACTTCACCACACACCAAAGTCCAGTAATAGTCAGCACCGATAAGAATGTCAATCCGGCTTCCCATCAAATGGGCTGGTGCTACAGTCACATCTGCCAGTTCATCCATGTCCGCTTACACCTTTCTTAGGATGTCCTCAGGAACATGAAGCCGATCAGAGAAGATCTCCGGTATTTCCAGAGCTTCGACAGAGTGCTCTTTGCGGTCGTATTGACTTCTTAGCCAAATTTTTACTCTGCTGCGTTTGTCTTTGATAATGTTTCCTGCTCCTCCGAATGGGTAGATTGTGATGTCCTCTTCACCTACGACCTCTAGTTGCAGTTCACGTGAAAGGTTTTTAGTGACAAAGCTTCGTTGGCTACCTCCGTCAAAGAGGAGACGAGTGAGCGCTCTTCTTCGTCCCTCTGCCCGTACTTGAGCGGTTTGGAGCAGCACAGTTGGTACATTGTCCGATTTCCTTTCTTTCCAAGAGTGCGACTCTGTGGCTTCGTTCTCGGATGGCTTCCATGTCGGGTCACACATGCGAGTCAGATGTCTTCTGCCACATTGCTTGCATTTTATTCTTTCGTTGTGGCATTTCCTTGAGATATGTACCCTTTTATGCAACATCGGAAGCACCGGCCAGCTGCAGTGAGCCTTTTCTTTTCATCCAATGAGATCATCGTCTGACAATCGTGAGTCGCATGATCTCTTGCAGCACAGAATGCACACGGATCGGACTGTTTCGAAGCACCCGCAGAAAAAAAGAAGCTGCTGACCTTGTTGAGGTTTGCTCTTTTCTTTGTCTCGATGTTTTGATTCGCTGGCTGCGAGATTACCAGGTTGCAGTGCCTTTTCCCGGCTATCTACTTGTGTTTTAAGAAAAGCTTCTAAACTCTTGATGCTGATCCCATTATCTTTGCTTGCAGCGGACAGTCCTTTGTGGTAGCCGACAACAAGATCGGTTTGCAGCATTCGCAGGAGTGCGGAGGAGAGCAGGGCGCCGTAACTGTCCGCTTGGACTCCGAGCGCCGGAGGCCAGCGATATTGCCTTGCACGTGGTGCTGGAGTCGACGTAGGCAGATGTGCTCCTTTTCGTTTTGTACCAGTGGCAAGTCGAGTAACTGAGTCAGCTCTTCTTGAATCAGCACATCTCGTCGACCGAAGAGCTCTTTTAGAAGTTCGATGACAGTGGTGTAATTTGCCCCAGTCACTTGAATGCCTGCAATGGCCGCTGCGGCTTTTCCCAAAAGCACCGATCGCAAGTACAGAAACTTCTCGGCAATGGAGAGGCCGTCGTTTCCGTGCACCGCTTGCTCGAACTGCTCGCAGAAGGGCTGCCACTCCGTGGCGGCGCCGCTAAATTGTTGTATCTCGAGCTTCGGCAGCTTCACTTGGCATTTCGCCCCCGCCAGAGGGCCATCGGTCTGCGGCCGCGTCGCCGCCATTTCTGTATGTTTTGTTCGCAGGTCCTTTTCTGCTTCCTGGCGGAGCTTTGCCACGTGTGCGATGATACGGTCGTTGTGTTCTATGGTCCATACATAATTTTGTTGTGCGTCTTGGCCTTGCACTAAAGGCTCGATGGCTACTTCCGCCTCATTTAGCTGTATTTGGAGGGCGCTAAGCCTCGCAGACAATACTTAAGAGCTCCTTCGTTTGCATGACTCTCCAAGAATAAGTCAGCTTCATAAATCAGTTTGGTCACTTGAATTCTCAATGCACTTCTTTTCAGTTTGAGTCGTTCCATCGCGGCACCAATGTTTACAGTTCGCTTACCGCGATGGGGCTTGAGTCGGAGTGTCGGTTTCGGTTGGGTTTGGCGTCCCTATGCCTTGTTGAAGGCGCACCTCGTCGACAGTTTTCTGCCCGAGGATCGTCGCTGGTTTTCCCTGAGTTCGTTGTGCTATCGACGTGGGTTGACCTCGTTGTCTCAATGAGGTGAACTCGTTGTCGTTTGAGGTGAACAAAACAACTAAACGTTATTTCGATAGTGATGCCCGTTGCCGAGCGAGTTCGGAGGAGCACAACGTTTCCCGTTGACGAAAAGAATGAGGCTAAATTTGGCAGTTTCTTCACTTGCGTCGGCAGTTACGCAGATTTGACGTCAGGAAATCAGAATAAAAGCATATTGGAATAGTTTTACGTTATAGGGCCCCAGGACCCTAAACAAACAGTCTCACACTTGCAATGGTAAACACAGGAACGGGGGGGGGGGGGGCGCTGCTAAATATCTCTGTCATGCAATGCACTTCACGTGGGTCAGAGCGGCGGTTAGTGCGGGCATTCAGACATATGTCTGAATGCCCGCACTACGATTACAGGCGAATAATTTCCGCAATGGCAAAGATGACTTTCTTGCACAACATTACAGTTTTCGAAGACACGCAAAATTTGTTTAAACACTGGAACGACCATGCACTCTCATCATCGTGGAAGATGCTCAGATGACAAGCGAGCACGGCATATCTGTGAGCAAGCCGCCCGTGTCTCTTTCTGGCAAAGAAACAAGCTTTATGAGATGTGCCCACGCGCGCACCTTGCGATGATGCGGCTTCCGCTGTTTTTTCTCAGCTTAATTCCTTGTTGGGCATGTGTTTTTCGTTCGTGTTCTACTTATTTCCGTGTTCTGGCGCAATATATTTTAGTTGGAAGTTAACGCTTGTCGTTGTCTGCCATGTTGTGTACTCGTCCTTTGCTTAGCGCTATAGTTGTCGCTAATTATGGCATACCGACGAGTTCAAACCACTAACCTTTAAAGCTGATGAAGCAGTTATGTTGGTGTGTGAGGCCAAGGTACCGCTGCCAAAAACCAACCATAGAACTGTGTATATGATTATGACATCGCGCGTAGTGAGTTAGAAAAAGGAACAAGAAAAAAAATGAAATGCTAACCTTCTACAAATTGCGCGACGTGATCGGCGCTCAGTGTTCTTGCTTCTGGCTCGGGCACAATCACAGCATGCGCCACTTCTCCAGCTTCGGGATGTGGTATTCCTACGACAGCGCAGTCATGAACCCCTGGACACTTGAGCAGCACGGCCTCGACTTCGGCTGGCCAATATTTTCTCCCACGGCAGCAGTAGTAGTCGCACAGCCGCGCAACTAGGTACAGCCAGCCGTCATTGTCGTAGTAGCAATGGTCACCTGCGTGCCCGCCGAAGTAAAGCGCATTATAACCGGCTGCTCCCAAGCTTGGTGCGGTTGCGCAGTCGGAAGCTTTCCGAAGTAGCAATCGTAGGTTTCTGATGGGCTAGACTAGTCGACAACTTTCTGTCCTGCTTCAATTCGTACACAACACAGGCCTCACAGCACACATATAATACAGATCTACGCTCCACGAATTATGCCTTAAAGGCAAGCCTTAATCGCAATAAAAAAAAAAGGTTACAGCGCGAAACAGAACACATGAATATATTGGAACCGGCGAGGACAACGCTTGTCCTCGAAGCCTTTAATAACGTACCGTGTCCTAATTTGCACTGTGAGTCTATTGCCATAGATAGTTACCCGGGGTTCGTGGCCGGGACAACCATATGCTCGCGAAGAAATTAGCCGCTATGTGGACTTTGTCATCAATTGTGGTTTAGATGAACGGCTGTAATGAAAGCTTGCATGGACCGTATGCTTGAACGCGTGTAAAGCATTGCCCTCATTGTCGAATTCCTTAACCCTGTCCTCTCATTCCTCTTCTCCAAGGCTAATGGTGGAACAGCACGGCATGTTTCACGCAACCTTCATCAAAATTTCCCAATACTTCATCTTACCAAACAATACTTCATCTTATCGCCTTAAACGCACAGTCGTGATCGTCTACACCTGGTTGTGTGCTTTACAAGCTTAATTTGGAAGGCCGAAACAAAGGTGCCTTGCATGGGCATGAGCTAGCACACAGACGCTGCATCACCAGAGCGAAGGCTGTGCAAAAGCTATTCACGTTAACACAAAAGGACTGCTTGTTAAGGCATTCAGTGTGTTCATTGGTACTAAATGTATTCTGGAGAAAAAAGTTTTACAAAAGATTTCGTGATGCTGGTGTTGTTTTGTGCGAAGTCTCATATTGTTCCTGAACAATGCGGTTAAAGATATCTTGGTAAATAAAGGAACGTAGATATAACGATATATTTGTTTTCCGCGTTTTACGTATGAAGAAGTACCATTCAATTTCTAAGTATAACTACTTATTTCACTGGGCGCGCATTTGAGATCGGATCGGAAAACATTTATTGGGCTCTAGAAAAGATATCTTCGCGGCTTGAGACAGCCTCTTCCATCTTCTGATGGATTCTTCTGTCTGCAATCACAGGGTTGGTGCCCTAGTCCAAGGCTCCACTGAGTATGGCCAACCCGCGAGCTCGCTCTACTAGGCGCTTTTGGCCGTTCAAGCTTACACTGGAAAGCATCATACTCTCCCACTGTTCCGCACTCGGGTTTTTAATTTTATGTATAGTTGGGGACTCAATATTTTGACAGGCCCATGATATGTGGTATAGATCTTGTTTCTCTCCGCACCATGGGCACTTAGCCTCATACTGTGTAGGCAAAATTTTATTGAGTAGGTTTAGATTCGGGAAAGTACGCGTCTGCAGTTGTCGCCATGCAACGGCATCCTTATGCTTAGATCCTTATCTGGGGGTGGGTACTTCAGTCTGACTCCTTTATAATAATTTAGGATATCTGAGTAGCCCATGGGTACTGACTCGGGTTCCTCAAGGCTGGATGTGTCGGACGCCCGGTTGGTATGCCCACGAGCTATCCTATCCGCCTCTTGGTTCCCTGTTATGCCAGTGTGCCCTGGTACCCAGATTATGGCATGCTGAACTTTGTTTCCCGGGTCGCATGAGCAGAGTATGTGGCGTGCTCTGCGCCCAATTCTGCCGTTTGTATAATTACGGCATGCTGCTTGGGAGTCTGTTATTATTGTTAGGGACCTGCCAGATCGATAGCCCTCCAGTGCTGCCAGAGCCACAGCTGCCTCTTCGGCCTCTACTACCGTGCAGTCCTGTAGTGATGCGCTGGTGATCTCCTTGAGGTCCGAATTAACCACCGACACCACTGCTCTGCTGTTTTGTCTTCCGTCTTTGACGAACGTTGCCGCGTCCGTATACCTTGTGTTGTCCTTGTTCGCCAAGGTTCTCTGCACGTACTCCGCTCTTGCTTCTCTATGCGCCTTGTGCAGGTTCCGGTCCATATTCTTGGGTATCAGTGCGACTCGCAGTGTACTGAGATACTTGTCCGGAATGGCCTCGGAACGTTCGATCTCTTGGATCATGTTGCCGCCGCCGTATCTTCGCAGGAGCACCCTTCCCGCGGGGGTCTGCATAAACCTACGTGCCTGAGAGCATAGTAGTACTTCTCTTAGTTCACTGAAGGTATTGTGCAGTCCCAGGGCCAGCAGTTTCTCGGTCGATGTGCACTGCGGCAGGTGAAGCGCAGTTTTGTACGCCTTTCGCAGTATGGCGTCCGCTTGTTCTTCTTCTTGCTTGATGCATTTGTGGTAGGGAAGGCTATACACCACTCTGCTAACCACGAGGCTCCTGACTAGCCTGAGTGTGTCGCTCTTCTTCATACCGTGTCTCTTGCTAGATACTCTGTTGATCATACGGGCTACCTGCATGGTGGCAGTCTACAGCAGTGTCAGAGTATGATTGTACCGTTGATTGGACGAAGCCACATCCCCAGGATCCGAATGGTGGTCTTCTCCTGAATGCGTTGTCCCGCGAGGTATACGTTGAGGCTGAGCTCATCGCTTGTAGGGACCGTTCGATTTTGTTTGCCTCGCCACACACTTAGGAGCTCGGACTTCTCCGTCGAGCAGGCTAGGCCCCTGGTCCTAACGTAGGTTTCTACGCAGGTGGCCGCTTTTTGTAGGCACTCTTCTTTTCGCTGAGCGACCCCGGTTCACCCATACCGTGATGTCGTCAGCGTACATGGCGTGCCGTATGCGTTCAAGTTGCTAACCCGATCATTGCGACGTTGAAGAAGATGGGGGAGATGACCGACCCTTGAGGAGTTCCCTTGTTTGGCGTGCGAAACTTCTCTGATCTGACAGCTCCCAGGCCGATTGTTGCTGTCTGGTTAGAGAGGAAGGCCTTGACGTAGCCATGAATCCTTCTGCTACAGTTTAGGCTATCCATTCCTCTGAGGATGGCTTCGTGGCTGACATTGTCGAAGGCTCGTTTAATGTCCAGTGCCATGATGACATGTTCGCTGTTCCGTGGGACGTTGCTGAGCACCTCCTCCTTGAGCTGGAGGAGCACGTCTTGCGTCGATAATTTAGCGCGGAATCCAAACATGGTGGGGGGGGGGGGGTAGAGCTCGTTGTCCTCCATATAATTTTGTAGCCTCATTGTAACCACCCGCTCGTACAGCTTGCCTAAGCATGACGTTAGAGAGATTGGTCTAAGATTTTCTACTTGCAGTTTTTTGCTAGGTTTTGGAATCATCACTACCTCCAAATGCTTCCACTCCTCGGGTACTGTCTCTTCCGCCCAGTGCTTGTTGAGATAGGAAGTTCGACTACCAGCTCATCACTGAGGTTGGGAATCAGCGCGTTCTTTATTTTGTCTGCGCTTGCAGCCGTATTCCTAGTGGTATTTCTTATTGCTGTGTATACTTCCTCTTTGGTTATAGGCCTGTCCAGATCAGAATTTTCTTTCCCCTTGTAGCACTCCGTGTAGGCTGCTGGGTCACCGTCCCCGAAGCACTTGTGCCTTACTCTTTCTATGAGCTCATACTCTGAGCCCTGAAACTGGTGAACCAGCCTCTGTATGGCCTTGTTGTTCTCAGACTTGGTTTTAGTCGGGTCCAGGAGTGCTTTGAGTATGCTCCACGTTCGGGCAGTACTCAGGGTTCCGCTTAAGGAATTACTAAATTGCTGTCAATTTGCTCTCGTCAATTGTTCCCGCATACTCTTCTGTCTTTTGCGTAATTTCCGCAATCTTCAGCTTTAGCTTCCTATTAAACTTCTGTCTCCTCCACCTTTTTGTCAGGCTCTGTCTTGGCTCCCATAGCCGAAGCAGTCTAGAGTCAACCTCCGGTATTTGCTCTGTGCGGTCAATCTCCTTGGTGTACTCGCTTTGCCTTTCCTTCAGCATATTCCCCCATTCCTCGATTGACAGTATCGCGCCCAGCGGATGTCCATCACAGGCTTATCTAAAGGCATCCCAATCCGTTATTTTTGCTGTACCTATCCGACGCTTTACGTGAGCCATTCCGATTTGCGTCTTGATCATGTAATGATCACTACCCAGGCTTTCCTGCATATTTTCCCAGACCGCCTGTCTCGCTCTTCTTACGAAGGTGAGGTCAGGGCTGGTGTCCTCCTGGACGCTGTTTCCCATCCTGGTGGGGACCTCTGGGTCCGTTAGGAGTTGGCAGTTTATGTTGTCAGCCGCCTCCTTGACTGTCGTACCCTTTTTATCGGTGGTCTTGTATCGCCAGCTAGGATCCTTGGCGTTGAAGTCTCCAACGATGACGAGCATGTTGTTTTTAGCCAACCTGCTCACACCGCGGAAGAGGTGCGTGAATTTGCCCTTCTTCTGCTTTGGAGGACTGTATACGTTTACAATAAAAGTACTTTCTCTGTTCTATTTGCGAAACAGTTTATCAAAGCACGTTGTTCGTGCACGTTCCACATGCACTCCTACCTGTGCTGTACCAGCCTTCTTCGTCGGTGATGGGCTCGTGCAGTCTCCCCCAATATCCACGCATCAGATTTGGACTTCGCACCACTAGCTCTCCGCGTTGCCACGGCCCCAGAGGCTTTTTCGTTTCTGTGTCCCTCACCTGTGTGAAAGCCACGAAGGAAGCTATGCTAAACATCAACGTAGGGAGTCAATAATATATTTTATTCGTAAGACGGGTGGAAGGGTTGGATGGACGAGCAGGTTTCTGGTTGTCTACGAGACACTAGAAAAGGTGGACAAGAACAGGCAGCAAAAACAAAATAAGATTAGAGGTGGTAACGCTATATTCCTATGAGCATCGGCATTTCAACCAGTATCCTATGTAATATATATATAGATGTCATGAGAAAAGACGGGGAATGCGGGAGATGGAAATTCAAGATGATGAGCAAAACGTGAACAAAGTGAATGCTGGAGCGAACGTTTCGACAAGTGGACTTGTCCTCTTCAAGGCGACGCATGCTTTCCTCGCCACACTATATATAGGTGGGGTTCTTCTAAAGGGGAGAGGGTGTGAGGCGGGAGGATGCGGAAACGAGGGAAAATGTGTTAGCGTGTCGAATTGAGAGTAAAGGACACAGTAAAGGACCTTGTACACAGCGTTCCTTTACTCTCAATTCGGCACGCTAACACATTTTCCCTCGTTTCCGCATGCTCCGGCCTCACACCCTCTCCCCTTTAGAAGAACCCCACCTATATATACTGTGGCGAGGAAAGCATGCGTCGCCTTGAAGAAGACAACTCCACTTGTCGAAACGTTGGCTTCAGCATTCACCTTGTTCACGTTTTGCTCAACATAGATTTCATGTACCTTCAGAACACCTGGACTCATGCAGGAGGACGTGGCGAACAAAAACGTTACACTGAAAAGCTGTGCAGCCTAGAAATTGGATGGTTTTCCACTGCGATGGGAGAGGCGCACGTGGGCCTTCCCACTATACAGCCGAGCCCAATGTCAACGTAAATAAATAAACTCACAAAACAAAACGGAGGACGTGGTTAGCCAGGCAAGACAAATCGCCCTCTATAATAAACTTCGCATATGTTTACTTTTTTGAAGAAGCAAACAATGATTATTACAGTGAAGCTGGTGCCCTCTAGTTGGCCGGAATTTTTCGTGCTGTGCTCACCAAAAAAAGAAGAAGCTGGAAAAGGTATTTGTGTTTGATTTTCCGCGTAGCAGAATGAGGTTTTCTTGTACATTCGGATTTCCTCTCCATGTTTACTTTTAAACATAAGTTTAATTCTATATGGGACTCGTACTTCGCATAGAGCCTAGAAGGATGAGCATGTATTATGCACTTGCGCATACATGCGTTCGCGTTTGATGTACGCTGCTTGTGGAGGTTGTTCTTGTGTAACACCGTGTGACGTACGCACAATCTTCGCTGTACATCCACTTTCGCAGTGTGGTATGGAGGGGCCTTTTTTATTTCCACACGGTCTCATTATTTGGTAAACAACAACAGCAACAAACCATCAATTTGAGCAAGGGAAGCTATGGACTTGGTTATGACACTGATTGAATATAGTCCTGCTAAGTCCTACTCAATAACTTAATGTTGTGTGTCCTCGTAATAGTCCCGATGTGACTGTTGCGCAATGCTTTTGCACGCCGCTCTACACACAGAGTTTTAATATGTAGTTTATTGTGGCGTGAGAAAACGAAACATATACCGACGGCACGAATGAGGTGCCGGCTGTTCCTCTGTCACTTGCGACTTGCGTTGTTTTGAGGAAACAGAAAGATTGCCATTCTTACCACTGCTTCTGAGCCGACTGCCAAACAACCGATGGACTTGTAATTGGTGGGCGCGTTGTGGAGACCCGCTGAGATGAAAGGTATCTCCGTCTGACCGTATGCTGCTCAAATAAAAATACAAGAGCCAAAACAACGTTTTGTAGCCTTCCCTCTGTCGACCTTCAGAAAAAGTCAGCACTTTCGCGAAACACTCGAAGCACCAGTTTATTACACTCGTGTAAACCGCGGTGACGATTAGGGAACTAAGGTACTGGAGATAATCCATATCATAGACAGCGAAAAGGCAGAGGAGGTTTTAAATTAGTTTAAGCACTGTCTTGGTAACGGGCCGACACTCTAACGTTAACTGGAAGTTGTGTGCGAGTGCGTTGATATCGGTTACCGAAAAATTACGATTGATCTTTGCTACCGCGCTCCATCCTACCCATCCACTTTCACCACTCAGCTTCACGATGTGCTTAATACCCTTACTTCGCGGCATGCATCCTTCGAACCCCATTATATTACTGGGGGATTTCAACTTCCCTAACGTATGCTGGACTACTGAATCTCCGCACTGTTATCCATTTTCTTCGTAAAGTAACGACTTCCTTGATTTCTGCTCTTTGTTTTCCCTAACACAATTAGTATTAGAACCAACTAGGATCTCGGAAAATGCTAACCTCCTTGACTTAATCTTATGCTCTCATCCTGACATAGTTACCAATATTTCATGCTTACCGGGCATAAACGATCACCCGGGTCTTTCTTTCAACATATTATCTCCTGTGATAAAACCAATTGTTGAGAAAAAATAATTTACCACTACGATAGGGCAAGCTTTGACGCTATTAATATTAAACTAGCTAATTTTCTTGATTCTTTCCTAAGCCAATTTGATGATCGCACGGTTGATGAGAACTGGATCATCTTCAAAAACAAAATACATGAGCTCACCGACAAAATTATTCTATCAAGTGTAATATC
Organism: Dermacentor variabilis; assembly: GCF_050947875.1. Taxonomy (NCBI): domain Eukaryota; kingdom Metazoa; phylum Arthropoda; class Arachnida; order Ixodida; family Ixodidae; genus Dermacentor; species Dermacentor variabilis. The sequence goes on from NC_134572.1 coordinate 75,659,372, forward strand.
CTGCAATGTTAAGAAATCCTGGTTCAATTCCAAGTTAAAAAGACTTTCCAACCGAAAAAAAACGACCGTATCGAATAGCGAATAAAAGTTCACTGGCATCTAAATGGGACGCTTACAAAGAGGCGAACAGTACTTACACAGAAGCTATGAAACTTGGCACAAAGGCATTCCAAGTACACACTTTACCCACAATGCTTGCGAATGACCGTAAAAAGTTTTGGCGTGTTATTAACCCTTCCAAAGATAATTCAGTCACGTTGACTGATTCCAATGGTTCACCGGTACCTGAAGATGTATGTCCCCATATCCTTAACTCTGTGTTCTGTAACAACTTTGTCGTATGTAGTAACCCTGTGCTTCCAACTCTCGACTGCTGTAATTGCCCACTTATAGACTTTATTATCATTGGACCTATTGGGGTCGAAAATGTAACTAAAGGTCTAAAGTTATAATCAAGTCCTGGTGCTGATTCGGTTAACGCAAAACTTCTGATAAATACTGTTGTTTATTCAAAGGTTCTGGTTTCGAAAATTTTTCAGTAATCATTAGATACCCATCAGCTACCTGCAGATTGGAAGGTAGGGAAGGTGGTCCCACTTCACAAGTCCGGTAGCAAACATTCGCCCCTCAACTACCGCCCAATTTCCCTCACAAGCATTCCTTGCAAGGTTCTTGAAGCTATATTGTACTAACATTTAGCAAATCACTTACACTATATTTCATTTTTTTTCAAAAGCACAACATGTTTTCCGAAAAAACTTGTCTTGTGAAACCCAACTTCTTTCTTTTACTCACACCCTTCATCTTATTCTCGACAAAGGTTCATTCGCAGACTGTGTTTTCTTTGATTTCACCGAGGCCTTCGACAAAATGTGTCATAAATTGCTTATATTTACACTTAGTAAACTTAATCTTTATCCTCACCTGTTTGCATGGCTTGAGCATTTTCTCCTTAATCGGTCACATTATGTCGTGTCAAAAAATAATAGGTCCCCTCTAATCTTGTAGACTCTGATGTGCCCCGAGGATCACTTATAGGCCTTCTTCTTTTCTTAATTTACATTAACGATTTACCCAGTGACGTTTATTCTAATATATACTTTTTCGCAGATGACTGTGTTATCCTCCGTAAAATCTCAGACAAATCTGATAACAAATTCTTACAAGGCGATATAAACGCTATCTCTAACTGGTGTGACGTAGCGTTAATGCAACTTAACGTAACTAAATGTAAATGCATGCGTGTAACTCGCAGCAATATTCCTCCACCGAACTATTACCTTAATTATACTCCCCTAAAGATCGTGACCTCCTATAAATACCCATGCGTCCACATAACCTCACCACTTTCCTGGTGGTTGCACATCGACAACGTAATTACAAATACTAATCGCATGCTAGGTTATCTTCGCCGAAATTTTTCTTCTGCTCCTACATCACTAAAATTAATCCTGTACTAAACGTTTATTAGGAGTAAAATGGAGTAGGCGTCTTCCATCTGGGACCCGCACCTCGAAACCCTTGCTCAATAACTTGAACTAATCCAAAACAACGCCGCACGTTTCATTCAAAGCAATTAAAGCCGCACATCACGTATAACTGCCATGAAAAACTCTTTGCTGCTTGCTCCTCTCTCAGCCCGGCGCAAGTGTTTTCGCCTTGTTTTATTTCGTAAACTATGTTTCCACAATTCGTATTTGCGCGATAATCTAATATAATCTCCTACCTACATTTCCTATCGCATTGACCATAGCCATAAGGTTGGAATAATTCAGTGCCGCACCAGAACCTGTAACGAATAATTTATTCCTAGGACCTCTAGGAAATGGAACCATCCCATGGCGCACTTGTCGCAAACAAGGACAACTCAGTTTCGTTCGGCCTTATCAGGCATCATCACTCCCGGATACAATTAACTAATCAAATTTGCTGTAATAACTAACCATTTCTTGCTGCTTTGTTTATTTACTTGTGTATTTTTTTACCCACTCCCCACTTTAATACTTCAGTCTTGAGGGTACAATAAACTAAAGAAAAAGTGATTACGAAAGGGAAATGAAGGCTTCCTTCTTTGCAACGAGAGGTCGGCTAAATGTGTTCAGAATTTCAACACATGACACTCACCCTGTATAAACGACTTGAGATTAAATTCTTTGACCAGCGCCTTCGCAACGTCTTCTCCAATGCTCGTGGTCGCTGTAGTGACGTATTGGAGGCTATGGAGGTCATAACCGTTGCGCCGCTCGTTGTCCAGCAGGCAACTCACAGTGTAAGGCGTTGTGCTTAGGGCTGTAACCTGTTGAGAGCACAAAAGATTAAGCCTTCGCTAGCGTACCAAGAATAGCACAGCAGTATATATCATATGCAGGGTGTCTCAACCGTGATACACCAAGGTCAGATGAAAAAGAGCGATTGCGTTACTCGAAAGAAACCTAGTCCATATTGTTTCCAATACAGTGGAGGAGCTGCCGGTAATTTTTTTTGTTACTGAGATTTAATTAGGTAATTGCAAATATTTGTCTAACTCGAGATGTACTGTCCTAATTGTCAAAGTGTCAGTTAGTCATTTGTAGCCACATTCAAGGGACATCTAGCTGTAGCATATTCAGTAGCGTACTTCTTGCGTAATAATTTTCATCGACTGATAATTAGTGAAATAACATATCTAATATGAAAAATAAGAACTATGAAGAATACCAAGTGACTGCGCTCTTACCCGTATCATAAAGCAGCGCCCTCAAATAAGCGATTGAAAGTAATCGCATTGCCTGTCGCAAACCCGCAGAGACAGCGCATCACCTCGGTATAATGTCATGGATAGAGCACCAATAGCAGGTTTCGCTGCGTTGCAGCGATCTCGTCTTCTCATTTCTACGTGACACTTACTACCCTTCTCTCAAGACCGACTGATCACATTTATACCAAAAGCCCCTTGATAACGCGGCCGAAGGGCCGCTCTGGTCACGAACAAAACGAGAAAAGCAATGGCTAAGGCATAGACTGTTTCAAAATCCCGGCTCTGCTCGCACCGTATCGAAAGAGTGCGCGCACAGCTAAATGTATTTATTTATTTATTTATTTATTTATTTATTTAAATATACATTACAGGCCACTAGAGGCTTTGTGTAAGGGTGGAGAGTACACTCAAAGATTATACAATAATTAGAATACACGTTTGAATACATATACCAAAAATATAGTGTGAGAAATGCATGCGCTAACATGCAGTAATGTGGTGCTAAAAATTGTACAAAAGACAAACCGAATGATTTTGAATGCTTTCGCCCCAGAAACTTGCTTCGGACCAGAGCTAAATTAAAGTCATGATATTAACTTTCATTAGGGTGTATAAGTGCTGCGAAACCAGGATGGGGGGGGGGGCGAAAGATTGAAAAGGAAACGTTCGCACACTTTATGTACGCTAAGACAGCTATCACAGCTTGCTTCCAACTTACACCAATCGAGACGTGTTGTTTAGGCCGGGGCGCAGCAGGTGAGGCAGTAGCTCGATCAAGATGTTTTCCTTTATTTCCTTTACTTCGTTCTGGCTAGCTCAGAGGAAGCCTGTTCGAGGGCACCGCTTTATCATGCGGGTGGGAGCGCAGTCACGTCGTACATTTTTATATTTCGCGGAGCTTATTTGTCAGTCGGGAAAAAATAGCACGCAATTTATTGATTCATTCCACAAATACCACACTTGGGCCTTTACATAAGGGGTGGGCATATCTAGCTCAAATTTCCAATGAATGCCTTGAACAATGAATGACTGGAGTGGTACACCGGTTCAGCGGGTAGATGATTAAGGTCATTCGGTGTTTGAACGAAGAAGTAGTTAAGATGAGCGGCATAGCGAGCTGGAGGGGGATAAACAGCCTTTGAATGGCTATGACGGGAAGAAGTGCGATGCGCAAGCTTGATGTCATTTTGGTGATGGAACGAGTGATAGAACTTGTAAAAGAGACACAGCCTTGCTGTTTTTCGGCAGTGCTCGATGGTTGGAAGGTTCAGAAATGACTTAAGTTTAGTGACGCCAGTGTGGTAAGAGTAGTGGGAGTGAATGCACATTGTTGCACTATTGTGTATGGATACCAGTGCTGTTGCCAGGTTAGATTAGTATGAGCCCTACACTAAGCATGCGTATGCCTGTTTAGGTCGTGCAAGTGTTATATATGCAAGTGGTTTTAATGAAGGAGGAACAAGACAAGTATTACAGCGGAGGTAGTATAGGACACGATTGGCATAATTTCTAATGCTACAAATGTGTGAGTGCCAACCGAGGTTACTGGACAAGTTAATACCCAAGTACTCATAAGAAGTCACAGCACATATTTCAGAACCAGAGATAACGTGATTAGCTGAAATGAATGATTGACGATGGTAGAAAGTAAAGGTAGCAACCTTTTTTTTGACATTGAGAGACATTAGCCAATTATTGCACCAGCTTTCAATACTGTTAAGGTCGTACTGGAGAGTACAAGAAGTAGCGTCGTTAGTAATAGGACGACAGATTACGCAATCATAAGCAAATAAACGAATTTCCGAAGAACAACCTAATGGTAAGTCGTTAATGTATATTAGGAAGAGTACCGGTCCCAGGACGATGCCTTGCTGTACGCCGGAGACAACGGGTGCTAAATTAGACGAGCATTGGTTAGCGTAAACGAAATGTTGACGGTTAGTCAGAGAGTTGCGTATCCATCGGAGAACACGGGTTAAGATTAAGATGCGATAGGGTGAGGAAGAGCTGTTCATGAGGAACATTGTCGAAAGACTTGGAAATCTAGGAAGAGTCCATCAATAAGTACGTTTTGATCAATATGTGAGCTGATGTAATTAACGAAGAGCTAGCTGAGTCTCGCAGGACATTCCTTTCTGAAAACCATGTTGACTAAGATTGAAAAATTAGCAGACATTAGGTACCTTACAATATGAGAATAAATTATATGCTCCACTCGTTTGGAACAAACACTGGTGAGGGAAATTAGACAGTGATTGTGAGCCTACAGAGTGTTTCGCGTTTGGGCAGGAAGCTTCTTATGTTAGGATAAACAAATGATACAGGGATGCCATGAGGTTTTCCGGTAGTGTGTGGTGGTAGCTGTGAAAGTAATATTAGTCTATTTGTAGCGTTATCGTACATGTGAGTTCCGTTCTGTGTGATTAGTTTATCGTACCGAAGTTTAAAACGTTTCTGTTGTGACTTGCTGAACTCGATTAGTTGTTTACGTGCCTGCCGAGTGTTAGACGAGTAGCCTTCTGATATGCTGTGCTTGGACCCCCTTATTTGCTTAGCAGTTGGAAAAATACGTTGTTTTACATTGAAATGTGCTAATTTGACAATTATAGGTTTGTTTCTATTAGTGCTGTATTTGCCAATTCTATGAGCGCGCTCGATATATAAGGGGTCTAACTTAATGCTAAGCTTAGAAGTTCAAAGTTCCTCAATCTTGTTCTCCGATTCTTGTCACGTTTCTGCTCACGATTCTTGTCAGCTGCGCCAAAAAACACAAGGTTGGAACGACGAGTCCTATCTTCTGAGTAATTTCGTTGTGATATGTCGGAAATGGCTTTTGTGTTTTTATCGACAACTGTCCAGACGCAACTAACTTAGGTCTTCAGTACAGGTATGGAGGAAAAATCGTCTTCAATTATTGCCGGTCGCCTCTTAATGTCGTCAAAAATGCCATTGTTCTACGATAGTTTGGTTCGAAGTGATTTCATTTCGCTTAGAGGCCACGCCTGACCCGAACCTATTTCCTCCGTTGCTGCAATTATGTCACAGGATGCCTGCGTAGAACTGGAATGGGTGTTGGGGCCGGGATTATATTCTATGTCGCCAGAGAGTGCGAGAAGTTGTAGGATGATAGACGTGCAGTCACGAACCGTGGTAATGCAGGAGCCTTGGCTTGGCAGCACTAGCAAAGCGGCATAGCGGAAACGACGCACACAAATAGGTTAATTGGTTGTCATCTGTAACGCGAAAAGCGTCGGGTGTCAGTGAACCGCTTTGTCGTAGTGCTGCCAAGCGCACTGGTGAGGGCGAGGGGGTGACGTGTTTTATGCGAGAAGGTTGAAGTCTGTGCCGATGCGTCGGTTGAGGCAGGATAGCATGAAGACGATAAACGTGATGGATTTCCGCTCAAATGCGGTGCGGCGCAGTAGACAACGGTGCTTGTTTCGATTTCGAGGCATTGGAGGGTAGACGAGGTCGGCCCGTCCGTAGTACTAGGCGCGTTGAGGGTGGGACGAGCCTACACATCGAGAGACGTTATGTAGGAGGCTGCAGACGTGAGGCTGTACTTAGCGTTGGTCAAGATTGATAATTCCTTTATTGGTAGGTGCCTCCCGCAAGGCAACACACCGTAAGCCGGGCGAGTCCGCAGATTTTGTGATACAGACTCAAGGAGAAGACCAGGTGCCAAAGGGAAAGCAGGAAACTGTGAGCACCTTTAAGGCCAAACGGCATCGGCGTCGGTGAACCGCATCGTCGGAGTGCTGCTAAGCCGACTGATAACAGCGAGGGGGTGACGTGTTTTATGCGTGAAGGTTGATGTCTGTGCCGATGCGTCGGCTGAGCCAGAGTAGCGTGGAAACGATAAATTAGTGCTTCAGTGAAAATACCGCAGTTAGATGGCCTTGGACGGCGCCTACAAATGTTTCACTGACACTTTGGTATTTAGGGGGCAGTACTCGTCGAGTTAGTTAATTAATTACAATTACCTAATTAAAGATCCGTAGCGAGAAATTTACTGGTGACTACTCCACTGCGCTGGAAACAATGTGCACTAGGTTTTCTTCAAGTAACTCAATTGCTCTTCTTTTTAAAAAAGAGCAATTGAGTTGGCTGGTCGGAGCAAAGTTGGTTGTTCCAACTGCTGCATGACAGGTTGGACAACCTGTATGATGGCAACGGGCACGTCTCAGAAATTGGTAGTGTTCGTAATTTGATTAGCTTCTGAAACTTTTTCTACTCAATCTCCTGGCACAAGTTATATCGCGCCTCGAGGCATGATTCTACGGTCGTTTGCCAAGCGACACCACATAAATCAGTGGCAATGGGAACCAAAAATGAATAGCTCCGTAGCAATTACAACAATTCAGTCACTGTCTCGCTATCGTGTAGCGCAGCCTTATCCGACGATTGTGGCGTATTTTTGCAGATTTTCAGATTAATAATAATAATATTTGGGGTTTTACGTGCCAAAACCACTTTCTGATTATGAGGCACGCCGTAGTGGAGGACTCCGGAAATTTTGACCACCTGGGGTTCTTTAACGTGCACCTAAATCTAAGCACACGGGTGTTTTCGCATTTCGCCCCCATCGAAATGCGGCCGCCGTGGCCGGGATTCGATCCCGCGACCTCGTGCTCAGCAGCCCAACACCATAGCCACTGAGCAACCACGGCGGGTAGATTTTCAGATTAGGTTGCCATTGTTAGGTTGCCAGTGCCATTATAGTGCGGAGACCCGCCGCGGTAGCTCAGTGGCTATGACGTTGCGCTGTTGAGCGTCGTGAGGCGGTGGGTTCGATACCGGCTGCAGTGACTGCATTCCAATGGGGGTGAATTGCAAGAACGCTCATGTACCGTGCATAGGGTGCACGTTAAACAACCCAGGTGGTCCAAATTAATCCGGAATCCTCCAGTACAGCGTGTCTCATAATGAGATGGTGGTTCTGACACATGCAAGCCTAGTATTTAATCACAATGTCGCTCAATGGCGCCGATGAACAGCCACTCAAATGCACCCTATATCGTGTTCAATTAACCCTTCGCGGTTCTCTGGTGCTGCTATAAGATAACGCTTCTGGTTTAAGATAATTGAAGGTGATATCTTGAAGGCCTAGAATAGTTTTTGTTCACCTTTCTGGCAAAGAAGTCCTTAAGTCATTTCAACAGTTGTTTTTGGGGGCCTCTTAATCTGCGTAAGCAAGTAAGGGCCACCACCAAAGTCTTCTTTTCTGCACAAATCAGGAAGAGAAAGGAATAAGTGGGAAATAACATGAAGATTAATGTGGCATGTGGTGGCCTTTACGCTAATTAGAGCGACATCTAATTTCCTAGATAAGGCATTCCGTGTGTGATCCAAGAGGCCATAATATGATCGGAAATTGAAGCCTCGATTGGCTTGAAGCTTTTGTCCTTTTCCGAGAGTTACTGCGTCAGCTTATCTTTGAATCATATTTGCTTCCTCAGTTATTTGCATATTGACCACAGGTGAATAGTGAGCGCAACTGAATCCAAATTTCTCGTTACTTAAACAACGATAACTTCTTGAGGATCTCTTCACCAAAAATACATTTCGAGCATAATATGCGCGTGACGCAAAACGCAGCAATTAAAGGGAAAAACTGTCATCCACTCGTGCGTATAGCACGAAGTTACGAAGGCGCCCCATACAAGTTTCTGTAAAAGAAAGAAAGAAAATTTGCATGGTTTACACTGTAACTTCATGCTGCTGTTGAGTACGCGACAATATTTCCATTTCGTGAAATTTCCTCCAGGTTTCGGATTTCTGCAGTACGGATTTGCCGAAATGCAGCAATGCAGCACTGCAGCGATTCAGGTGAAGCATGCCAAACTAATCTATTGGATAACGTATAAACAGCGGGAATGTGGCACCAAAGTAACTTAACTACAAAAATAACGCGAATTATTTTCATGTGGTTTCAGTAAGTGACATAAAAAGCGTTCTTGGAAGTTGTTCTTTCCCACAATGAACATATTTCAGGTGCTTGGGAAGCACCTTAGCACCTGTATATTCGAGGGCAAGAGGCAACTGGCTTCCTATCATCCAAATAATGGAATACCGAGGCCAGCTATCAGAGATATATAATTATTTGCATTGCCCTTTGTTCAACACGTAATTATGCTTAGATATTGAATAATAGCTTCAACGGCTGGGGAAAGATCTTCAGCCCAACATACATTCAGCCCAACTAAGATTGCTTTGAAGGTGTTGGCATGACCAACCTAGTTTCAAGATTGATGAGACGAGAACGATGAATGCCACCTCTTGCATAATCTATACGTGTACAGAGTTCGATTATGAGGAAAGCATTGGGAGCTCTGCCAAAAATTAGCAACATGTGCTACGCTATGGGACATTACGCCTCTACCAACATGACGAAGAACAGAACAAGCTATTTTTCATTGAAAAACCATGGGATTGGATTCAATCTTATGCAAAGAAGATTATTTCTTGATGTGACTGACCTATTGAACTCAATTCATTTGTTGGGATACATT